>NC_136411.1:71792500-72270000 GCF_051521515.1 Lactuca serriola | reverse complement strand
CTACACCAATAATTTCGCCAATGACACAAACGTCAAACCCATTTACTTGGTTGTGGCGCGTTCGCACGTGCATGGAACGTAATACGGACTCGAGAGAATAATCATGTGCAACGAACGTTCATGAAACGTCATTTAAATGAGTTTTTCTTTTTCTTTTCTCATTTATTTTGGTTTTTTTCGTTTTTTTTTATTTTTTTTTACTTTTTGTCAAAAAAATCAATTTAAAAATTAGTTATGTACTTGAAGATAGTTATGCTTTTTTCTTTTTCTTTTTTCTTTTTTTGATTATTTTTTATTTTTATTATTTTATTATTTTTTAAACCAAATATCAGTTTGAGTTTTAATGTTTAACAATTATAAAATTTTAAATAAGAAGAATATTAAGGATTATAATATTTTCCGTTCATACTTTTTTTTGAATCATATTATTTTTGGATCATAAAATTTTGAATCATAGTATTTTGAATTATAACGATATTAAGCATCATACATTTTTGGATCATATTAATTTGGATCATAATATATTAAATTAAAAAAAGTGTTCAATACAAAGAATATTTTCTTAAATTAGTTTCTACAAACATTTAGTTTTTTTTTTATTGTGGAAATAGTTGCTACATCTAAACAGTTATCAATAAGAATCATGTTACGTAACACTTCTTTATACACAACATTTGATGTATAAAATTCAGTGTTATTGAATTATTTGTCAGACTTCACTAATACTTTTGCATTGGCACGTGACATCCCTTTTGATAATGACACACAAAGTTGGTCGTATGAGAAAACCAATTATGAAAGATAAGTACCTATATTTGGAATTGTTTGTCCCCTGAGCTTTATTTGGTTTTCATTACGAAACGTAATTAGATTGGATATTGTTTTCTCTTCAGCTTGAATAGGAACATGTTATCTTGAGACATATATAGACAAATCTTTGGCAAAATCCAATACACTTGTAGCGGATGTTGTGGTGAAGAAGAGTGTGTGCATAGCGATTGGTCATAGATCGAGATACAAAGTCTATGATAGATTTATATAACATGTGTGTGCGTGTATAGCGGAGGAGTAGTGGATGTTGGTTTGAAGAAGAGTAACGACGGTGGGTAGAGATTCTAGATTTTTTTTCTTAAATAACACGTCATCTATCATTTTTTATATTAATAATAAAGATCGTATTGTTATTATTATTTTCTTTAAGCTTATTTAAAAAAAAATATTATATCGTATGTTTTCTTTGTTTGTAACATATTTTTGTTATGTTTCGTTTGTTAGGAAAGATATTTTGTAAGTCAATTTTTATGTATATTATAAAAGTTTAAGGGGATTAAATAGTTCATTTTAAATTTAACTTTTAAAATTATTAAAATAAAAAACAATTTTAAAAGAATATTTAAAATACATTACTATATTAAATTATGATGAAATGGTCAAACAAAATGCAAAAGAAACAAAGATATGTTACTAAAAATAACATATTCTAAAAGCTAAATTAGATAAAAAAAAGATCATTTTCTTACTCTCTCATTCAACCCGCTTCAAAAACTAATTGGTTACAATAAAAGCTTAATATGCTATTTTAAGAAAGATAAGTATATTCATTGGTGGGTGTGCGTAAGTGAGTATATTCTGAATGGAACCAACCATTCCATAGACTATAAGAATGAAACATCCAAATACAAAATCTAAATGTCTTTTAACAAATTAGAGAATTATAAACAAATAATACAACAAATAATCAGTATATTTTCTAAGTTTCTTAAGCTATTCCAAGAAACCAACACCAACCGGAACAATTATGCAAAAATACCCAAATAATCAGTTTCTCACATAATTGTTACAATATAAGTGAGTTTGCCACATATTAAGCAATATAAAACTTACTTTAAAGTTAAATGTGTAATCAAATAATCAGTCTTTGATGTCCTGTTGGATTTGTTGAGGGGTAGACCAAGGACATTTACAATTTCAATATGCATTCTATTTCTTTATATAATTTGCAAATACAAAAGTTGCTTCTGTGTTTGTTATTGATTGATCCGCGAAAAGTAAAAATTGAAAATAAAAATTGTCAAAATCACCAAAATAACTGTGATTAGTGTAGACGGAAATGGATGATGATGGTTAGGTAATATAAAGAAACCAAGGGACTCAAAGAAAGACAAAACCAATAATAGATTACAATATGATGCGATGAAATAAAAGTACAAATGAAATTATTAATAGATTTATAGAGATGATGCAAGTAGTATTTAAAGAGATTAGAATTCTCAAAATGGTTAGTGAATTCTCAATCATAGAAATCATGAACATGGAAATAACCCACATGCCACGACAACATGAAGAAATCACAAAACATAAATGGTTAACTAATTCTCAAAGATTGAAACTATAAACTAAATCTTAGTTTTAAAACATATACAAAATAATATTAAATCATAAATACACCATATTATCCTTTTGTTATTAGTTTACTCAGCATCAAGGTCCAAAAATGAAGAAACATATCAACACCTTTACTTAGAGTTAAGTGAATGCATCAAGGTCCAAAAATGAAGAGACATATCAACACCTTTACTTAAAGTTAAGTGAATACCCCAAAAAAGACCTAACCTTATCTCAATAAATACATAACACACATCATTCCCTTGCATCCAAAATAAGTTTTTGATAATCAACATCATTTTAGGCACAAAGAGCAGGTTATTATTAAATGTTTCAAAATAAATCTTTCTGGTTCTCACGAAAGCACCATAATGCATGATCTAACAAAATTTATTGCACTCTAAATCTTAAAACACACACAGATCAATGAAACTGAGAAAAAATAAGAACTTAAAAATTTTACACATACCTGATATGGGTTTTCATTCTTTTCTATTTGGCGACCACAAGCTCATCAAGATCTAGATCCATCACTATTAATCTAGCGTCCTCTTGGTTGATATGCATACAGATAGGGATGAAAGTGGGTCTAAACCCAGAACGGATGGAACTGGACTTGAAAAACCCGAAACCGGTTAGTTTATAGAACCGAAAACCAGACCGATATATAGGAACCAGTACCGGGTAAAGTGGGTCTAGAACTGGAAAACCCGAAAACATCAAAGTGGGTAGGTTGGAACCAGATAAAGTGGGTATAGAATGGAAAACCTAAAAAAACTGGAATTTTTTGGTAATTACGTTCTACTTAGTGGGTTGAACTTTGAGAAATTTCATATTGATATCAGAACTTTGGGGGACTGTAAGGTATTGAATATGAAACCAAAATTGACAAAATTATAGTCTAAATCATGTACAAAATATAAACTACACTCTGGAAAAAACCACATGAAAATCCGACTTTAAATGAATGAGATATGCATGTGTTAACGTTTTCACAGAATTCAAAGTACAAAAACAAATAGTTGAAAAGTTGAAAATTTTCAGCTTTGATATCCCGACTTCGGGGGACTGTAAGTCATTGAATATTAAACCAAAAATGACAAAATTATAGTCTAAAATCATGTAAAAACTCTAAACTACAATTTTGAAAAAACCGATTGTCAATCCGACTTCAAACAAATTAGATATGCATGTTTTATAACTTTCACAAAATACAAAAAAGCTTAAAAACTAAAAAACTTCCAGCTTTGATATCTTGACTTTGAGGGACAATAAGTCAATGAATATAAAACTAAAAATGAAAAATTTATAGTCTAAAATCATGCATAAACTCTAAAATACACATTGGAAAAAACTATATGTTAATCCGACTTGAAACGAATAAGACATGCAAGTTTTAAATGTTTCATAGAAATCGGTTTCGGCCCCTAAAAGTGGTTCTAGTTCCTAACACCGGTTCCTGTTCTTAGACCCGACTTGCCTGGACCCGATAGACCCAAACCCAAAGTACCCGAAACCTGGATAAAGTCATTTTTTAAACCTGGAACTAGAACCGGTTCTATATATTCCGGTTCTAATGGTTCTAGTTCTGGTTCAATTCCGGTTATGGTCTGGTTTTTCGGTTTTAAATCTTATCCCTACATATAGATCTGAGTTTGTGTTCCTTGATATCGACAAGAACCTCCTTATATTGGTTCAAAATCGATGAAAAACCATTACCAAAAATATATTTGGGCTCAATTGCATTTGTTAACATTACCTAATTGGAACTAAAGTAACATTACCTATTTTTGTCAATCTTCCCATCTGGATCTTGTCTGCTAGGTTCTTTTCCTCCTCTACTTCCTTCAAACTAATAGCAATAGTGGTCAGTTGTTTGTCGGCTATCACAACCATTACCGACGGAACCTTCCGAGATGATGAATTGCATAAGAAACCAGTGTTAATTCTTTGAATTGAAAAGAAATAAATGGGTTGAGGATGAGTTACAATACGAGTGTTGTCTTTAAAGACGATGAGGTGGGGGCGATGCATGGATAAGAGTGATCGGTAAGCATGGTGTTAGCGATGATAGGAAGGGTTAGGTTTACAGAGCATTGATCAGGTTTGGAGAGAAAATATATTTTCAGTTTTTGGAATTCAAATAGTCATTCTCCAATGTTCTGAGTGATTTAAACTACAATTGGGTGGACCGTGGATGAAGGGAAAGAACAAGTCTGTTGGAAAATTAATTTAATTAATTTCCAAAAAAAACTGGACTTTTTTCCATTTTTGAGAACGAATTTTGGACTCTAAATATAATAAAAACAAGTTATTGATTATATATTTGTGTTCTCCTCCGTGATATCTACGTTTCGATATATCACACGTACAAAACGAATTAAAATGAATGAGAAATTACTTGTCAAAGTAGGGCAATTAGAAGAGAAAATAAAAGAGTTAAGTGGGTTTAAAACTCATCCCACATTAGTGGGAGAATGAAAAGGAAATTGGTTTATAACTACAAAGACTAGCTACCTTTGTAAGACTTATTAGAACCAAGGCTCTCTTTTGCGCACGCAGGGGGGGGTGCAAATGCGAGCCAAATTGGCTTTGAGCCACTGAACTTGTGTGCGAGCGCGTCCTGTGGGCACGAATGCACCACCGGTCGACCAAAAAAGTTCAAGGACCTTTTTTTGCATTTTTTTCCTTTTGGTTAACAGTTACGAATACGAATTAAGAGTAATTAATCATAGATTTCGGTTTTGATTTCTTGATTAATTTTCTTATTTAATTGTGACAGTTATGATTTCGTTTTAATTGCATCGGTTACATTGGGTAGTATATATACAATGCATATGTGACTGATTCCAGACACCGGATGAAACGAAATCACTCTCTTCCTCTCTTACGCTTCTGCTTCATCTTTTCTCTCTTGCTGCAGCCAAGGTATAATCTGGGCCAAGTGAGGGTTCGAGTAATCTAGAAGAATTGCTTTCTGCTGTTGTATCCTGAGAAACAAACACCCATATAGGGTGAATTTGTTTTAAGGAAACTGTGTTAAACACAGGCCTCAGTCAATAATTTTTGTTGCTTTTGTTCTTTTGTACAATTTTGAGTTATATTTTCCTAGCAGTCTTAAAACAAATCATCTGTGTGAAACGAACTGGAAAAAAAATTATTTATGTTTCATCTTAAAAACGAATTTTTTTCCTCCTTCACACTTGCAGAATCTGTTTTCAGAAATCATTTTCTAAGACATTTTCTGTGTATTTTTTCTGGTTTTTTGTTTACATTTATCTAACTGTTTAAGGATATTGCATCCATAATCTGTTACTGTTTTCAGAAACTATTTTCTAAAATAGTTTTCAGATTCTTTCTTTTGTTTCACAGCCTTTTAGAACCTGTTTTCGGTAAATAGACAATACTTAACAATTTAGTTGTTATTGAATTTTAATCTTTAACAGTTTTACATTTGCTTCCTTTTGTAGCATGACTACTGGTGAAGGTTCCTAACCACCAAAACCTAATGGTACTCCTAATGCTCAAGGAGCTCCAATGATGACCATTCCGATCAATCATGCTGAGAAACCTGAGAAGTTCACTGGACTGAACTTTAAAAGGTGGCAGCAGAAGATGCTCTTCTATCTCACCACATTGAATCTTGCTAGATTCTTAACTGAAGAGGCTCCTCGGATGCCCGAAGGAGAAGGAGATGTGCAAGATTTAACTGCTATTGATGCTTGGAAACATTCTGATTTCTTGTGTAGGAATTATGTTTTTAATGGCCTTGTTGATTCACTTTATAATGTGTATTGTATAACAAAGACAACCAAAAAACTATGGGACTCATTGGACAAAAAGTATAAAACTAAAGATGTCGGGACAAAGAAATTTGTGGTTTCCCGATTTCTTGACTATAAAATGGTGGATGGCAAAACTGTTATGTCCCAAGTCCAAGAACTACAAGTCCTCCTACACGACATGCATGCCGAGGGTATGGGGTTGAATGAGCCTTTTTCTGTTGCTTCCATGATTTAGAAGCTACCCCTAGTTGGGTTGATTCCAAGAATTACTTGAAACATAAGAGAAATGAGATGTCCATTGAGGACCTTATTGTTCGCCTTCGAATTGAAGAGGACAATAAGATAGCTCAAAATAGTAGTTATACCCCTACTTCTGAGAAAGATAATGTGGTGGAGCATGGTCAAACTTCTAGGAAGAACAAATCTAGAATGGGCAAATTCCAAAAGAAAGGCAAGGGTTCAAACTCGGGAGCCAAAGGTGGAACTTTTAAGAAAAAGTTTCATGGAAACTGCCATAACTGTGACCAACGGGGTCATCGAGCTGCAAATTGCAAGCTTCTAAAGAAGGCTAAGGAGGCAAATGTTATGGAGAAGATAACCAAAGATGTGTTTGACATAGATCTTGCAGCGTTTATTTCTGAAGTTAATCTTGTGGAGTCCAGTCCAAGGGAGTGGTGGATTGATACGGGAGCTACCCGTCATGTTATCTCAAATAGGGAATGGTTCATGTTGGGTCGTGTTTTGTGTAATGAGTTGCGTCTATTGGGCTCGTTAGCTAGTCCATTTTGTATCTCCGGTATGGGCCTGTCCATCCGTGAGTTTAGTAGGATTTAGTATATATAGGAGCTTGCATGCATCCTAGAAGGTAACGATAGAATAGAACGATCAGAGTATTATTTCAGCAAGTTTATCGTTATCATTCTTGTAACCCTAATTTCCTCTACAGCGGAAGTTCTTAGTCGAGCTCTGCTGAGGATTGTTTGATCTAATCATTCGACACATATTGATCCATACTTGTGTTATTTACTGCTTTTACATCCATTGCATTACCTGTTAAGAAGATCTAATCGATCTTTAAGTTTATTAATAACTTATCAATTGGTATCAGAGCAGGAGGCTGTGTAATTCATACACATCTTTTCTGTGAAAAAGGATGCGATTAGGGTTATTCCGCATTAACTAATATTTATTGAGCCGTCATCCCATAATTGACGTAACTCATCATTTATTTGTTTTGCCCTAATCTTATATATATATATATATATATATATATATATATATATATATATATATATATATATATATATTACAAGTCTGATCTTTCAAACAAGTTACGATCAAGCATGGACGAGTCACAATCAAATCCCATAAACATCTCAAATAGCATTGGATCAACGACGAAGATTCCTATCCTTTACACCTAGGATTACGAAGTCTGGGCACATCACTTTGAAGATTATGTCATTGGATCTGAAGAAAATGGATACCTTATCTGGGAAGCAATCGTGTCTGGACCATTCGCTCATTCAGCAACGTATAGAATCATTAAAACACAGAAAGAGTATAATGATCTGTTGAAGGACGTAAAAGATATTGCTCAAGACGAAAATGATAAGTTTCAGTGCAATATTAAAGCATTGAGACTAATCAGATTCGCTCTTCAATCGGATACTTTCAGGCTAGTGAGTTCATGCAACACTGCCAAAGAAATATGGGATAGGCTACGAGAGTTATATTCCACAGACGAAGATCTGGAGCATTCCATTCAGACCCTACTTTTATCTGAGTTTGGAGAATTTAAGCAGAATCCCGAGGAAACTGTTACTCAGATATTCGATCGCTTCAATCATCTTCTCAGTAAGATGATTAAACACGATATTGAAAGGAAGTTGATTGAACAAAAAGTTACGTTTTTGAATGGTCTTAGATCTGAGTGGAGAGCGGTTGTGTCCACTGTTAAAGCTCATGAGCAATTCAAATCTTATTCATTGGCTAAGCTGGTAGGAATTTTGAAATCCCAAGAAAAGATTGTCTTGCAGGAGAAGAATGTGGTTTCCAGCTTGGGTTCCTTGGCCCTTCTTTCAAAAAGCAAAAGTGTGATGGAAGATGAAGACCTTAACTTAGAAGACTATAACCTTACCTCTGAAGACTATGCAATGATGGTGTCAAATCCAAAGAAGTTTATTAAGAAAAGGTTTCCTACCAATAAGAACCGAAATTGGCAAGGAAGCTATAGTTATGAAAAAGTGAGGGAGGAACCGAAGGCAGAAGAAGCAAAGAAAGAGCCGAAAGCTGAAGGGGATTCTGGAGTGAACTGCTATTACTGTGGAGGAAAGAACCACTATGCTAAAGATTGTGTCCTAAAGAAAATGGCAGAAAAGGATGAAGAAAAAGATGAAGAAGCTATGTTGATGAAAAAGCTGGAAGAGATCAAGAGAAAGAAAACTGCTGCTAACCCTTCTATGAATGCTTTAATTGTGCAGGGTTCGGTAGCGGATGATGAGTTCGGTGGCGTGGAGGTCTGGTCAACCGACTCTGAGGATGATGAAGTCAGAAAGCCATCCCATGGAAAGGCTTGTGTTGCGAAAGGTGAAGGAAGCGGTGGAAAGTGTTTGATGATGTCAGATGTATCTCAAATGAGGGGATACAACACAGACGGTGGGAATGAAGACACAAAGGAGCGAGAGGACTTGTGCTTCACAGCAAAGCCTCTCAGCGTGCAGTTTAATGAGCTGGATGAATTAATCAAGAAGGTACAATCCATTTTTGTTTCATTCAAAGTCCCACAAAATTCATATGAAAAAGAACTAAAAAATGTAAATTCAAGAATCTCGCATCTAGACAGCAGTTTAACTCAAACACGGGTCACCAATTCTAACCTGACTGACCAATTAAGCAGGGTGTCTTCAAAGAGTGAGGAACGGAGGATGTGGATAGAGCTGAAGGAGTCGGAGTTGATCAAATCCAAAGACGAAAATATTTATTTACAAAGAGACAATTTAAAACTTTTGAAACAAAGAAATGTGTTTTGTTTGATTGCTAAGCGTCTTTATTCTAACATCACTCAACTTCATCTTAACTGTGAAATAGGACAGAAAATTCATCGCATGATTTTGCCCTTTCTTGAGTTTAAGGAAGATGAAATTGACGCAGAAGCATATAATTGCGAAAGTGTAGTTTCGTCTGAGGATGTAAATCCGACGTATATGTATGGTCTAGACAAAATCGAATCTTTCATAAAGTCCAAGGACCATAAGGACATGCTGAAAAATCTTTTGGATGAAAATGACAAACTGAAACTAAGGACCGAACCATACAAAAGTTTGACTCATTGAATGCCAACTTGAGCTCAGAAAATAAAATTGATGTTGAAAATGCATCTGAGCTTAATGAGGATGATGATATGAGTGAAATTTCTGTAGAGGATGAAATTGACTGTTCTGAGTTTGTCAAGAGCGAACCCGAAAACCACAAAAATCTTATTTCAGAAAATTCTGTGGAGTTTGCTCGTTTGTCCCACCAAAAGTCCCCGATTCTTGAAGAAAAAGTTGTTGTATACCAAAAGGTAAGGACGACTCCAAATCTGGTCTGCCCCCATCGACAATGCTGATGAAACCGTTGGTCTGTCGGAACGGACATCCTGGAAAACCAAAGGCAGATATGTGCCAGAGCCTTTGAACAAGCCTGATAACTTCGACGTGCCAAGTACTAGTGGTACAAAAGACGTTCCTGAAGAGAAAGGAGTTCCTGCAGAAAAAGTCACTCCTTCAAGCGTAACATCATCAGTTCAGAGTGAACCGGCAGACAAGAAGCAAAAGCAAAAAGCCAACATCCATCGACAGCCGAAGCAAGTAAAGAATCAGAAGCAGCAAAGGAATCAGAGATACAAGAAAAATCTCTCTGAACGAAAACATTTTTGGCGATCTCAAAACACCCATTTCTCTTATCATGACAGAAATCCAACGTCAGAGAAAAATGCTGTTAGGAAGCAAGAAAGTAATAACAACCAAAAGGAAAGGTTCGGTTCTGAGGATCACAATAACCGAAAGGAAAGGTTCGGTTCAGAGAACACCAGCTACCGAAAGCAAAAGTTCGGTTCCGAGAGCAAAAGCAATCAAGGTTCAAGGTTCGGTCCCACTAATAATCAAAAACAAAAGGGACACCTAAAACCTCAAGTCAAGAAAACTTCTCGGTCTAACATCTCTCATTCTAATTCTAAATCCAATTCTGTTTATACTCAAAATCCAAAATCTTCAACAGATTTGAAAGGAAAATCGAAGGTTTCCTCAGTCAAGACTGATCAAAAGCATTCCAATGTCCCAGTGTCTAAACCTGAATCCAAACCGTCTGTAACAAATCCCAATAAAATTAAGGTTTTCACCATTAAAAAGAAAGATGAAACAACTTTAATAAAAAGAACATATCTTGTTGACATCTCTCTTACTATTCCTGTTCCTGTGAAAGGCTCACGTGGACCCAAGAAACTTTGGGTTCCTAAATCTGCTTAATTTTTGCAGGTTATCAGTGACGAGCAGTTTGACGAAGAATGGTATATTGACAGTGGCTGCCCACGTCACATGACAGGAAGGAAGGAAGAGCTGAGGGAATTTCGGTCTCTTTCAAACGGTGGAAATGTCAAGTTCGGGAACAACTCATTCGGCACTATAAAAGGCTATGGAATGATAACAAATGGAGATTTCACAATCAGAAAGGTTGCATACGTTGAAGGACTACAGCACAACCTCATTAGTGTATCTCAGCTTGTTGGAGGAACCGGTCTCAAGGTCTCTTTCGACGATGAGGGTTCAGAGATAATTGAAAAGAAAACAAAAAGAGTAATTCTCAAATTGGAGCGCAAAGGCGAAAGGAAATCCAGCTATCTACCTGTTATCCAAAGCACAATCTGACGAAAGCTGGCTGTGGCACCGAAGGATCTCTCATCTCAACTTCAAGGATATCAACAAACTTGTCACAGGCGGTCATGTTCGAGGTCTTCCATTGCTTAAATTCGAACGAGAACATTTATGTGCTGCATGTGAAATGGGGAAGCAGAGTCGTCAAAGTCACCCATCGATTGTAAACACTAAAGTTGTTGAACCATTAGAGTTAATTCACATTGACTTGTGTGGTCCATCATCTATCGAAAGCATCGGCGGTAGCAAGTATATTCTTGTTATTGTTGATGACTTTTCACGTTTTACATGGGTGTTCTTTCTGAAGCACAAATCTGAAGCAACTCTCAAGCTAAAGACGTTTATCAAGCAGGTTGAAGTGCAGCTGAGGAAAGTCGTTCGCAACATCAGGAGCGACAATGGGATGGAGTTCAAAAATAAAGAATTCGAAGACTTCTTGGCAGAAAAGGGAACCAGTCACAACTTCTCAGCTCCCTACACCCCTCAACAAAACGGAATTGTCGAAATACGAAACCGATCTTTGTGTGAGGCGGCCCGAACCATGCTAAGTTTTGCTTCTTTACCTTTATATTTTTGGGCTGATGCTATTGCTGCAACATGTTTTACGCAGAACAGGTCCTATCTCAATAAACGCTTTAATCTCACTCCTTATGAGATCATCAACAACAGGAAGCCAAATGTCAAATTCTTCCACATATTTGGCTCACGGTGTTTCATCTTCAATTCCAAAGAACATCGTAACAAGTTTGACGTGAAAGCCGATGAAGGGATATTTCTGGGATACTCTCTCACTTCGAAAGCATATAGGGTTTTGAACAAACGGTCGAGGAAGATTGAAGAAACTTATTATGTGACCTTCGATGACTGCTATGTCAAAAAGCTGAAGGCCGGTGAAGACACAGTAGGAGAATTTTTTTCTCAAACAGGCCAAGTCACAGCCTCGATTGCAAATCTGTTTGAGAAGTTTGTTGAGTTATTCGATGAACCAGAGAAGGCCACTCTCTCGGAAGCTAGTGCAGCAGACAACAAAGTAGATCATCTGAAGCAACTCATCGAAAATGCTGCCAAGCAAATGAATGAAGGAGGATCAAGTTCCAACGACCCTCCACAGCACGATGCTTCAATTGAGGGGGAGGATCCACCTTCTTCTTCACAACCGTGCTCACATGTTGAGGGGGAGAACTGTTCTCCAGCTGCTCCCGAACGCCCAGCTGTACCCGAAAGCTCAACACCACCCGAAACTCCTGTAGCTCCGGAAAGTCAAGATATACCTGAAAGCTCATCTGTCGAGGGGGAGAATGTTGATGTGTTTTATGACGATGATAGTCAATCTGAGCTAGAAGAGATGGTAAATGATGAATTGGATCCATCCTATGATCCAAATTACCCTCCTCTTGTCAAATGGACCAGAGATCATCCTGTTTCACAGGTTGTCGGTAATGTCTCTGAAAAGGTCCTGACCCGGTCTCAACTAAAGGCAAAGCAAACTTCCTTATTTTCAAAAGTAGAGTTCTGTATGTTTAACTCCTTCGTCTCAAAAGTTGAACCAAAGACAGTTAACACTGCTCTTGATCACTCCGATTGGGTTCAAGCTATGCAAGACGAACTTAATGAATTCGAAAGAAATAAAGTTTGGCGCCTCATTCCAACTCCTCCAGATGCCTCGGTTGTTGGTCTCAAATGGGTCTTTAGAAATAAGCTGGACAAGGAAGGCAATGTGATTAGAAACAAAGCTCGTCTAGTGGTGAAAGGATATTGCCAGGAGGAAGGAATCGATTATGAGGAAACTTTTGCTCCTGTGGCTAGGCTGGAATCTGTTCGAATATTTCTTGCCTATGCTGCACACAAGAACTTTGAGGTCTACCAAATGGATGTAAAGTGTGCATTTCTAAATGGAGAGCTCGAAGAAACGGTGTACGTGGAGCAACCTCCTGGATTCGTCAATGAAAAATATCCCAACCACTGTTATATTCTGGACAAAGTGGTATATGGACTGAAACAAGCACCGAGGGCCTGGTATGAAACGCTAACCAAGTTTTTAAAGATGTCCAAATTCAAAAAAGGTTCGGTTGACCCAACCTTCGTTCGTAAGAAGGAAGGTAACCACCTTATGATTGTTCAAATCTATGTCGATGATATCATCTTTGGCTCAATGAATCCTAGCTTAACAGCTGAATTTAGAAAGTTGATGGAGACTAAATTTGAAATGAGCTAAATGGGTCCAATTAACTTTTTCCTTGGTTTAAATATTAGTCAGGGATCCGAAGGCATCTTTATTAACCAAGAAGCTTACACAAAGACTCTCCTTGCTAAATTTGGCATGATGGGAGACTCAAAGGTTAAAGTTCCAATGACGTTCGGCACCAAGCTCACTCCCTCCTTGGAGAAACCAGCAGTCGACATTACGCTATATCGCCAAATGATCGGTTCTTTAATGTACCTTACTGCTAGCAGGCCTGATATAATGTTTTCTGTTTGTTACCGTGCTAGATTTTAGGCAAATCCTCGTGAACCTCACATGCTTGCAGTGAAGAACATACTCCGGTATCTCAAGCGAACTACCTCTCTCGGCTTATGGTATCCATCCAACTCAGGTTTCTTCGTTCAAGCCTATTCAGATGCAGACCTTGGAGGTTGTGGACTAGACAGGAAAAGCACCACTGGAGGCTGCTAATTTCTTGACGGGAAGTTGGTTAGTTGGCAATCAAAGAAACAAACCTGTGTGTCTCTGTCTACCGCTGAGGCAGAATACATCGCAACTGCCTCCTGTACTTCTCAAGTTATTTGGATCCAAAGCCAACTCAGGGACTATGGACTCAATATGAAAAAGATCCCACTATATTGCGACTCTGAAAGTGCAGTTAGGATCTGTCATAACCCAGTGCAACACTCGAAGACCAAGCACATAGCACTGAGGTATCACTTCATTAAGGATCATGTGGAAGATGGGAACGTCGAAATACACTTTGTTCGAACCACTGATCAACTGGCTGACATCTTCACCAAAGCTCTTCCTGAAGCATCTTTTAACAAAATACTACAAGGGCTAGGTATGATGGAATCAGAGTCAGTACCAAAAATTACCTCTTAAAACTCAAAAGCATGAAGCGAAATAGATCGAACGTTCGGGTTCGGGTCTTGTGCTAATGTACCGAAATGAACCGAACGCTCGGGTTCGGTTGCATTATCTGCTTTTCGCTCATCACTCAAAGGTAGTTTCCTTGGTTGTAGATCTTATGTATAAATTTTCCATACTCGTTTCTCTTATTGTCAAAGTTATTCTCTTTTTCAAATCTATTTTCTTTGGCGACCGAAATCAACCGATCGTTCGGGTTCGGTTCCAAAATTTTTCTCACCCGAAATAGACCGAACGCTCGGGTTCGGTTCCAAAGTTTTTCTCAACCGAAATAGACCGAACGCTCGGGTTCGGTTCCCAATTTTTTTTGTGTGTCTTCATTTTTTTTTATTATCAAAAATTACAAAAATATTTTTTTTCTTTCATAAATTCAAAAACTCCGGAAATATTTTTTTTTTACCTTGGCTTTCATTTTTTTTTATTTTTCTTTATTCTTTTTTTTGTGCGGGTATATAATTTCATTAGCTAAGTGTCCCTAGAAGCATGCTGCTGTATGTGTCCAAAGCCTCACCTGATTCTGAATAATAGGCCTTACTGACTTGGTATAAACAAACCTTATCTTCCCAATTAGGCTTTCTTATTTATTCTAATCATGAGCTACCCAACTCTCTTCTCACATGAGATATGAGTTTTTTGCTTGGTCCTAATCTTTATAGCAGAGGTACTTTGATTTCTTTACACCATCTATGTTGCATTTCTCCATCACATTCGCTTCACAAACGTAACCCTTGAGACTCTCAGAAATTACCACTGAGGTTTATGGTTGCACAATTTATGTGTTCATGATCTTAGCTTCGTGTCACTACGTGCTAAGTGAAACCCAAAATTGAATACCCATTATGCATTGATGGTGAATAATTAATTTGCTCAAGCTTTCACTAATGAATTGACGAAGGTACCACATGAAATCTCTAATTTTCTTTTGAGTGATTTCTATGAAATTGTTAACACCCATAACATTTCTTCCCTTGGAATCCAGTTTTAATTTTTGTTGAGATTTTATAAATTTCCTAGCCAAATTAACATTATCTCCAACCTACTTGTTTAACAGACTACACCGGTCTCAGAAGTACTTCGTTCGATTTCTGTCTTATATCAAGATTAGGAATTTTGAATCAAAGCGATATCCACCCTCATAAGCCTAATTAAAAGAAGCCTTTCAACACTTCTTAATAAGTGTCTGATCGCTATTCAACGGGAAACCACACAAACACTTTAAAGTCTCTCTTGACTTTGAAGGAAGAGATTCGTGCCCGGGATCATTTGTTTCGTGTCTTTATTGACATCACATATTTTCCCAAAAGTGTTGCTTTATTTCTTTTCTTTTACACCCTAAGCACGAAAATCTTTGATTTTCCTAAATTCAGGTTCTATTAATTACAAGGCATTTTAAATGGATTGTTGATTTATTAAAGGATGTGGTAAATATTGATCCACGTGGGAGAATTTTTTTTAAGATGCTATTTTATTCTAAAGAGATAAGATGACGACATGATGACTCAGGCGGGAGTCTAATCGATTTGATTTCAAACGGCGCAAGAGGGACGCGTGCGAATCTGAACCGTTTCATCTCCAAACGGCGCCTGATGGGAAGGCGTGTTATTAGGGGCCTGACATTCTCTCTCATGCGTGATCATCGGCTACCCCAACTGTCACGCATCAGTCCACTCCGAAAAACCCTTCGTTTTTCAATAGAAGATTTGGGAAGATCTCTCTCTCTCCTTAAACCACAGTATAAAAGGCAACATCCTCCACCGTTTATCTTTTTATTGCAATTAAAATTCCCAGAGAGCAAACAATCCCTCAACCTTCTGTGTTCATCATCTCCTCCACTTTCATCATAGCAATGGAAAATTCTTCCTCAGTTCATGCAACATCCCACATTTTGCCCATCCACCCACAGCAAAGCTTGATCATCGATTTAACTCCTCAATCGTATGACGCATTCATGTTCCCCATCATCGAGTGTCTGAAGTTTTCTCCAATCGCTCCTGCACTTATCAGGGCTGAAACTGTCCCGATGGAATTCTTGTCACTGATCTTTGCCACCGCTCACTACGACAAGGTTGTCGACAGAATATTCTTTGATATCTTTGAACACAAGGCGTCGATTTCAAAGCAGCGATTTTGCTCGTTGTTAGGGTTTGACGCAGATTCTTCCAGGGTCAATCCGGAATCCATCCTCATGGGTCATCTGTTCAAAATGTTCTACAACATGGGATACACGGAGGTGCTCACTGTTTTGTTCAAGGGTTTATCTGAACGAAGCGCCGGGTCTGATGGAGCCAGCCGTTTATTTCTCTCCATCATGTATGGTATCTACAATGGCATCAACATGGACTATGGGTCTGTTCTGTGGCAACAACTCATTCAGATTCTCTCCTCCACTTCCAGACATTTAGAGATTTCGTATGCTCGATTACGGACTATTATCACGAAATGGGTGATGGACAACTACCACGTCTCCATTGTCGCTGGTGCTCCAATGTCTTCAATTGGTACCTTCCATACCACGAAGATCATTGTGTCGGATGCTTCAAAATTTCCGTTCAACGGGTCTATTCCGGAAATGATCTATGGTGATGTTCCGGCTGACAGCAGGATCATTCAGACGTATAAAGAGTTTAGACGTTTTGGTCCGAGGGATCTTACTCCGGAGATGCTGAAATCCATTCATGACGCCGACAAGCCTGCTCCAAGAGGCAAGAAGGCTGATAAGGGAAAACAAGTGGCCAAGGGGGCGAAAGGCCCGTCTCCAAAGAAGAGGAAACCCACCAGAGCTGCTCAGTCTCCACAGCAGAAGAGGAGAAAAACCCAACCGCGACGAAAGTTGATTATCGCTTCTTCCTCAAGCGAGTCTGAGGGTGATAATTCTGATTCTGAAGGCTATCAACGTGGTAACACTCCACCACGATCTCCAACTCCTGAAGTTCATGTCTCTACTTCTCCAATTTCCTCTCCACCTAAAACCATTCCTATTTCTATTCCCCCCATAACTTCCACTACTCAAATACCACCAACTTCCATCCCAATACCAACACCAATATTCACCGAAGCAACCACAACAACCACTGCAGATGTTAGAACGAACGTATCTGATACGGGGGTTCATACTGACGCACCTAAATCTACCTCAGCACCCGAAACCACCCCAGCACCAAAACAAACAACCCAACCCGAACCTACCCATACTACCGAACCACCAGCTTCACCACCACCATCAGAGGGAGAAGAACCATTCCTTGGCGGGGAGAATATGACTTTTGACTCGGTCTACTATAGCCCGTTTCAAGTACAAAGTGATGACGATGATGACGCTCTTATCACCAAAAGGCATCTCCAGGAGCTCCATGATAAAATTGACTCTCTCATCGCCTCATCTTCCACTTCTCATTCATCCCTATCTGAAGCTGCAATTCAGAAAATTGTTGACGCTTTCTCCAAAGCTCAGCAAGCTTCACTTGCTTCTGCAACCACCGCCATAGATGCCTCTACCAGAGCTTGTCAGGCAGCGACCGAAAAAGTCGATAAACTATTTACTGATGCCTCTTCCCTATTGAAGTCTTTACAGGAGAGTGCCAACGCCGCCAAGACTACGCTGGAACCGATTGTCCACCAGCTAGCAACATCAGTCGAAACTGAGTTGAAGTCATTCGCTTCTCTTCGTCAAACAATTTCTGACGACAACTCAGCTTTCCGAACAACCATCGAGGAACGTCTCTCCAAGCTTCAAGAAGATTTGGCTGCCGAGAACACTCTCATGGATGCTCTCGCCAGGAAGACTACTGCTCTGAAGGTCAAGAGCATTCAACTCTCCAACTCTCAACAGGAGATTGAATCTCTTCGATCTGAAAGGGAGGTCATCAAATCGTGTGTTTCGGATGTCCACTCTGCCATCTCCAACATCTTAGAAGCACATGATCCAATTCTTAACTACACTGTGAGGCGTGACCTTGCAGAGAAGCTCGCTCCCGCCCTCGCCCTACTCAGCAAAATCGAAGGGCTCCTTGATTTTGTGTCCATTCCGAAACAAGGGGGAGAGAAGGAAACAATGTCTCAACCACCTCCTACTTCCACAGCTACTCACACTACCGAACCTCCTCCAGTAGGCCAAGCCTCTGGTTCCGGTGTGAAAGACAAAGGCAAAAATATTGCTGAGGAAGAAGAAGAAGAAGATAAAGAAACAATCGCCGATTTGTTGAAGCGAAAAAGTCGACGCAATGAGGCTGACATCAGTGCTCGTGTGGCAAGAGAGGCTGAAGAAGCCGAACGTAAACAGAAGGAAGCCTACGACCTTCTTGAGAGCAGGAAAACTCTGTTTCCTTCCTGGACTCTTGAGAGGATAATTAAAGAAGCCATTGACACACCGAGTATCTTGTGGCTGGAACCTATGATCTCTTTAGATCGTTCCAATACTGTCAACTCACAGTTCGACATGCCACTGATCCGAAAGGCTTTTATCTTTCATGCCTTTTCCAACGTTGCAGAATTCCCTCATCCTCATCCTCAGGTTGATCGGGATCTAATCGATTTCTATCTGAAGGCTGCTCAACCCCAATATCAGACTTGGAGCGCTCAGAAAATTGTCAATGTTCGGGTCTTGAAGCCGTACAGTGAAGGTAACTTCATCAACGTTCGGTTCAAGGTACTTCGGGGATCTGCCAAATCAGAACATACTATTTCCCTTGTAGATCTTCCCAACCTTAATCCCCATGATTGGATTATCTTGCACAACATCCTTCTCACCAACGAAGCTGAATACAGTCCGATCATCGACCATTTCAAGAGGATGCTTGTGTGCTACATCATGGAAGTTGCATTGATGGATCAGGAGATTGCAAGCGTATTTAAGAAGAAACCTACAGTATCTCCTGTTGGCTCTGCCAGTGATCTCAACCAAATGCAGATGGGGAAGATTGACTCGAGGAGGAATTCGGTCATGTTTACCAGAAACGAAGGACAGAAATGTCTTTTCGCCTTGGCTGACAAACATCTCTATACCACTGCATGTTTGGAGCACGTTTTGGGGATCATACATAGATGCAAGCATAACACAGCGGATGATATCAAGTACTTTGATGATATGATTCAATGGTACATTCGGTTCAGACAGACTATTCTCGCTCTTATCACACGTCTGTTTGATACTGTACAGAAGGCTCCCGCTGCTGGCCCGAAGAAGAAGTAGTCTCGCTCCAATTTGACGCAAAGGGGGAGATTGTTGGGTTGTGTTTTGTGTAATGAGTTGCGTCTATTGGGCTCGTTAGCTAGTCCATTTTGTATCTCCGGTATGGGCCTGTCCATCCGTGAGTTTAGTAGGGTTTAGTATATATAGGAGCTTGCATGCATCCTAGAAGGAAACAATAGAATAGGACGATCAGATTATTATTTCAGCAAGTTTATCATTATCATTCTTGTAACCCTAATTTCCTTTACAATGGAAGTTCTTAGTCGAGCTCTGCTGAGGATTGTTTGATCTAATCATTCGACACATATTGATCCATACTTGTGTTATTTACTGCTTTTACATCCATCGCATTACCTGTTAAGAAGATCTAATCGATCTTTAAGTTTATTAATAACTTATCAGTTCAGAAACTTCAAGGTTGTGGGTATGATAACAAGCTGTTCAAGGGAAACTCGGCCACTTCTGATATTTAAAGTGTTGGAAAGATTGTGTTGAATATGACGTCGGGAATAGAGTTGACGTTGAATGATGTGGTGTATGTACCCGAAATTCGTAAGAATCTTGTGTCGGGTTGGTTGTTGAACAAGCATGGTTTTCGCTTGGTGTTTGAGTCAGATAAATTTGTGTTAACCAAAAATGGTGTATATGTGGGTAAGGGGTATGCTGATAAGGGTATGTTCAAACTTTGTGTAATGGCTCTTAATCCAAGTGACAATGATAATGAAATGACTAACTCTTCTACTTACTTGCTTGAGTCTTCAAATATATGGCATGCTAGATTAGGACATGTTAATTTTGATACTCTTCGTCGTTTAATTAAAATCAATCACATACCACACTTTCACGTTGACTCAAAATACAAATGCAACACTTGTGTTGAATCGAAATTAACACGAAAATCTTTCAATTCCATTCAAAGGACAACCGAACCACTTGGATTAATTCACACTGATGTGTGTGACATGAAATCAATTCCATCTAAAGGTGGAAATAACTACTTTATTACTTTTATTGATGATTTCACTAAATTATGCCATGTCTATTTACTTAAAAATAAAGATGAGGCTATAAAGAAGTTTAAAGCGTATATAAGTGAAGTTGAAAATCAACTTAATAAGAAAATTAAAGTACTAAGAAGTGACCGTGGAGGTGAATATGTATCACCGTTTGAGGAATTTTGTGCAACTCATGGTATCATACATGAGCTTACTGCACCTTATTCACCACAAAAAAATGGTATGGCAGAAAGGAAAATCGGACCTTAAAGGACATGATGAATGCCATGCTGTTAAGTTCTGGGCCGCCACCCTCAATGTGGGGGGGAAGCTATACTTTCAGCTAACTACCTTTTAAATAAGGTCCCATGAAATAAATCGGATAAAACACCATACGAGTTATGGTAAGGTATAAAACCATCCTACAAATACCATTGAGTGTGGGGGTGCCTTGCAAAGGTCGTGGTACCTGCATTCAAGGTGGTTAAGATAGGACCCAAGACTGTTGATTGCATATTTGTTGGATATGCACAAAACAGTAGTGCGTACCGATTTCTTATGCATGACTAAAAAATTCCAGAAATTCACAAAGGGACAATAATGGAGTCAAGAAATTCATTGTTCTTTGAGAATGTGTTTCCATGTCTTAATAAGGTTGAGGCAAATGCTTTAAAGTTAATTCAGCACAAAGAATCCTCTTATGAAGAAGAAATTGAGGAAGAAATTGAGCCCCATAGAAGTAAAAGGGCATGAATGGAGAAGTTGTTTGGAGATGATTTCTACACTTACATGGTTGAAAGAGAGCCTCATACTTTCAAAGAGGCAGTCACCTCCTCAGAAGGACCTCGATGGAAAGAGGCAATTAAAAGCGAAATGGATTTCATCTTGCAAAACCATACATGGGAGCTAGTGGATTTACCTCAAGGTTGCAAACCACTAGGCTATAAATGGATCTTCAAGAAGAAAATGAAAGCGGATGGAACCATTGACAAGTACAAGGCAAGACTAGTAATTAAAGGCTATAGACAGAAAACTGGCCTTGATTATTTTGATACGTACTCTCATGTCACATGTGTTAAATCCATTAGATTGATACTTGCAATTGCTTCTATAAGAAATCTTGAAGTACTTCAGATGTATGTTAAAATAACTTTTCTAAATGGGGATTTAGAAGAAGAAATCTACATGTTACAACTAAAAGGGTATGTTTCCCCAGGAAAAGAATCAAAGGTTTGTAAACTAGTGAAGTCATTATATAGGTTGAAACAAGCCTTAAAACAATGGCATCAAAAGTTTGACCATGTGATGTTGGAAAATGGATACAAGATTAATGAATGTGATAAGTGTGTTTATGTTAAAAACACAAGTGAGGGTTATGTTATCTTTTGTCCTTATGTTGATGATATGCTTATTGTTGGTAGCAATGATAAAATGGTTCAATCAACAAAGGACATGCTAAAGGGAAGATTCGGCATGAAGGATATGGGTTTAGCAGACGTCGTCCTTGGTGTGAAGATAACAAGGATTGCAAATGGACTTATTTTGAATCAACCCATTATGTGGATAAAATTCTTGAGAAGTTCAACTCCGGTGATACTACTGTATCTAGGATACTAATTGATACAAGTCATCATCTAAGTAAAAATAGAGGTGAAGGAGTTACGCAAGTCGAAGATGCAAGAATTATTGGTAGTCTGATGTACCTTATGTGTTGTACCAGACCTGACTTAGCTTGTGCAATAAGCAGACTAAGTAGATATACCAGTAATCCAAGTGATGAACATTGGAAGAGTATTAAAAGATTATTATAATACTTAAGATACACTCACAATTATGGGTTGCACTATACAAGATATCTTGAGGTGATAGAAGGGTATAGTGATGCAAATTGCATATTTGACATTAAATACTCCAAGTCAACCAATGGGTTTTTGTTCACACTTGGAGGTGGAGCTATATCATGGAAATCTTCGAAACAAACAGTTATAGCTAGATCCATCATGGAGTCGGAATTTATAGCACTTGCTAAAAGTGGAGAAGAAGCTGAATGGCTACTAAATTTTTTGGAAGATATATTAGGATGGCCTAAACCAGTTTCGGCAATCTCAATCCATTGTGATAGTCAATCGGCAATTGGACGGGCGCAAAGTGCTATGTATAATGATAAGTCTCGACACATCCGTCGAAGACACAACACCATTCGGCAACTACTCTCAACTGGAGTTATCTCAATTGACTATATAAGGTCCAAGGATAACATTGCAGATCCGATAACCAAAGGGTTAAACAGGGAGTTAGTTGCAAAATCGTGAAAAGGAATGGGATTAAAACCTATGAACGAATAAGTTATTGTGAAGGAGAACCCAACCTAGTTGACTGGAGATCCCAAGATCTACGTTCAATGGGACAACCTACTTGCATATAACATATATGGATCACTGTGGGGGTCAACCCCAACCCATTCCTATAAATAACAGTGATGCAGGTTAAGCTTATAGTAGTTGGTGATAAGTGGGAAATCATCACACTTTAGCTTTTAATGATTATGATATAATCACTTATGTGAGAGAGAAGTGGGGTCGCTTCAAAGGGAATTGAATGCGCAAGTTCCTAAGAGCTCTTACAGAACTAGGCAAGTGTCCATGACCAAAACGGACACATCAATGACAAACTAACTAGGTCAGGGAGAATCATGTGACACATGTATTGATTATTTACACAAATGGTGGAATTGCGGATGCTGAAGCAATTTTCATTCATGTGGGGGATTGTTGGAAAATTAATTTAATTAATTTCCAAAAAAATGGATTTTTTTCCCATTTTTGAGCACGAATTTTGGACTCTAAATATAATCAAAACGAGTTATTCATTATATATTCATGTTCTCTTCTGTGATATCTACGTTTCGATATATCACACGTCCAAAACGGATTAAAAATGAATGAGAAATTACTTGTCAAAGTAGGGCAATTAGAAGAGAAAATAAAAGAGTTAAGTGGGTTTAAAACTCATCCCACATTGGTGCGAGAATGAAAAGGAAATTGGTTTATAACTACAAAGACTAGCTACCCTTGTAAGACTTATTAGAACCAAGGCTCTCTCTTGCATGCGCACGCAGGGGGAGCAAATGCAAGCCACATTGGCTTCGGGCCACTAAACTTGTGTGTGAGCGCGCGTCCTACGGGCACAAATGCGCCATCGGTTGACCAGAAAAGTTCACGGACCTTTTTTTTGCATTTTTTCCTTTTGGTTAACAGTTACAAAAACGAATTAAGAGCAATTAATCATAGATTTCGGTTTTGATTTCTTGATTAATTTTCTTTTTTAATTGTGACAGTTACGATTTTTTTTAATTGTATCGGTTACAATGGTTAGTATATATACAATGAATATGTGACTGATTCTAGACACCAGATGAAACGAAATCATTCTCTTCCTCTCTTATGCTTCTGGTTCATCTTTTCTCTCTTGCTGCAACCAAGGTATAATCAGGGACAACTGAGGGTTCGAGCAATTTAGAAGAATTTCTTTCTGCAGTTGTATCCTGGGAAACAAACACCCATATAGGGTGAATTTGTTTTAAGGACACTGTGTTAAACACAGGCTTCAGTCAAGAATTGTTTTCTTTTATTCTTTCGTACATTTTTGGGTTATATTTTCCTAACAAAGTCAACATAAGGAGAGAAAGGAAACATATATGTGAGAGACGGGGCTTGGTCAAATACATGAAAGGCTCAAATGATATGAGATAATTCTTTGACTTTTTTCAATTGTTGATAAGATAAAGATTTAATTTTTCTGTATGAATAAATTGACTGTACAAATCCCATTATGGTCTTGTACCTCTTAAAATGCAGCCTTTAACACTATATATATATATATATATATATATATATATATATATATATATATATATATATATATATATATATATATATATATAGTTCTGGTGGAGACTCAAAAAATGGTGAGGATTGTCGCAATCCTCCACCCCCCATTTCATCATGGTCAAAAACATCAAACCCAATTCTTGACCGTAGTGCGTTTGAATGCGACCCACGTCTGTGATAAATAATACAGACTCGATGATTTAATCACATGCGAAGAACGTCCATGAAACGTCATTTAAGTGAGTTTTATTATTTATTTTCGTTTATTTTATTTTTTATTATTTTTTTAATTTAAAAGAAATCAAATTTTTAAGCAGATATATGCTCGGTTTTAACATTTTTTTCGTTATTTATTTATTTATTTTTCTAAATATATAACATTTCATTTTTTTTCGTTTTTTTTTTCATTTTTTATATTTTTTATTATGTTTACTACATAGTTGAAGATACTAGTGCTTTTGTTTATTTTATTTTTTTATTTTTTATTTTTATTGTTTTTTTTTTTTTATTTTTTATACTATATATCGGTTTGAGTTTTTAGTGTTTAACAATTATAAAATTTTTAAAAAAAATATGATGGATCAAAATATTTTTTGTTTATATATATTTTTTGAATCATAATATTTTTGGATCATAAAATTTTTAGTCAAATTATTTTTGAATCAAATAATTTTGGATCAATAATATATTCAATTATTAAAGTTTTTCTTCATAATTTTTTTTATCAATATATATTTTGAATCATTAAATTTTGAATCACAAAAGATATAATTAATCATTATAAAATATTTCAGTGTAAATGCGTTTGTATCATCACAAATTATGAATCATAAACAAGTTGAATCAAAAGTTTTTTTGAATTGTAAATATTTTGAATCATCACATTTTGGATCATATTATGTTCAACATTTTTTTAAAAAACTAACATTTCTTAAAATTAAAAATAAATATTTGAAAATTTGATTTTTTAAAAATTCTTTTTACAAAGTCACTAGTATATTGAGTAGCAGTATTCTTTAAATTTTTATGATTTTTAGAGAATTGTTTCTAGGTGTTTACTCTATATATATATATATATATATATATATATATATATATATATATATATATCATGATTGTGCTCATTTTGTGGAGAATTAAATTTTAAGAAGTTTCATTTTTTTCAGATTTATTTTTCAAAGAAAAAAAAGTTATGGCTAAAAAACGAAGTGGGTGGAAAAAAATTCACCAAATAAGGGCTTGACATATAGCAAAGAGACAAAAAGATGATTGGAGGGGGGGGGGGGGGGGGGGAAATGCCCATGCTGGGAGATTTTTTTTCCCTTTCTCCTTTTACATATTTAACCTCCAAACAATTATGCTTTCTAGAAAATATAAAACTCTTGCACATAATTACAAAATCAATCTTCTACAGTCATCACATATTTTTGAGTCATCATTCGATCTAACTTATATATATATATATATATATATATATATATATATATATATATATATATATATATATACATCCCATAATTTAGGTCTAAAACTATAGATAGTCGATTAACCGCGAACTAAACTGTAGTAGGACATACGACATAGTACATTAATGATTTTAAGTACAAATGAAATCATGTTACTTATAAGTTCATTCGGGATACCTCAAAACGCTCGAAAAGTTGACTATCTTCATCAAACATGAAGTAATTCAAAATTCGGTGAGATTTGATGTCCTAAAAATCAAAATTTTGCATTTGACCTTAATGGAGACCATGGGTGATCAAATTGGATAGAACATGTTCTCAGGATTCCATAGATATAAAGAACGTCCAAAACATAGATCGTATGAGAATGTTATGCATGTTTTAAGCTTTTAAGCAAGTGTATACCTGATTTTACCCGGTACCGGACATTATACTGCTCAGTTTGAGGTAGCTACATATCTCATAAATTAACTTTGAGCACTTTTTTGAACTTAGGCTTCAGTCTAGTATTTGATTTTACTATTCCAACATTTTCATCCCGGACCAAAATCGGATTCGCGAAAGCTAACGAATAAGAACCCAGTGGACACGAAACTTCGAACGATGTTTCACGGAGATCCGTAAATCGAATTTGAAATATGTTTGCATTTTTGGAATCATCATGACCAAACCACTTACCAGATATTTTTAAATATTTTTATAAGTTCTGGATCGATTGACATGCAAACTGAGATTACTTATGTGTGGAATAAGATAATGGGGACTCCAAGTTGGTAGACACCCATGCGTACATTGACCACCACAGGGAAAATTAACATTTTTTAATGGCTACCCCATACTGTGTACCTTTATATCATCACCCCCACACACAATCTCTATCTACATCCCATACTCATATGCTCTCTCGTCTCTCACTACTCTCTCTCGTCTCTCTTTCTCTCTCTCTCTCTCTATCTATCTATCTATCTATCTATCTATCTATCAATCTTGACTCATCTCACTCATGCACCTATTCCTTCTTTCGTTCTTGAGTTTGAAGAACCTGAAGTGCTGCAACCTCCGGTGATCTAGAGGTAGCCATTGCACTACCTTCTATCCTCCATTTCGCCACCAAACTCCACCGTAAACCCCTATATCTCTGCCCCCACTTTCATTTGCCTCCATCCTTGTTGACGAACATCAGAAAGATGTAAGACTAACAGTCAGGAGCGCTGCCTGCCACCACCATCTTAACCCACCTCCGCTTGTCCCGGTCACACAACACCACCTGCTACCATCATTTGCGACCTCCGCCATCATTCACCAACCTCCCAAACCTCCCTCTCGTCATCTACAACTCACCACTACCCCATCAGCGACATTGCCACCAATAACGACGAGTGTATATGGGAAAACCGATCAAAGCAAGAGCCTCACTGGAGGACTTGACTGTGGTCATTTCAACGCCATGTGTGACAACCGATACCTACTGCTCTCCTCCCTTTTGCAACCATTAATCAACAAACCAAACTGCTAGTCACCACCACAGTTGACTGTTGTTGTTGTCTTGTTGCTTCCAGTTTGTTATTGCCGATGAAAAAGAGTAGACCCACAAAGGGTCGCTGGAAATGTATGGTTGCCAGCTCTCCCTTCCTCGTGATTGATTAAACACCACCGAACCCCCCCTCCTCGTTTATGTTTTTGTTCGTTCTCTTTCTCGATCAGTCAAGGGTTAAAGACCAACCCCTATTTTTGTATAAACTAACAAAACAACCCTTTGTATGTATAAGAAATACTAAATCATCCCCAATGGTTCAAACTAATCCAAATCAGGCCCCTAATGACTAAAATATTACAAAATCAGTCCCTACAATATTTAAAAAGACTAAAACCATCCCTTATTTATTTGTTAAACCAAAACATCCCCTTTAGTATGGAAATATTACCAAATGGCCCCTGTGGTTAGTTTTAACCTAAAAGGTGCTTATTGCGGTTTTTTATGTCAAGCTTCACCAAAATAAACCTAGATCGAGATCATGCAACTAGATCTCTATGGTGAATCCTTGGAGTGAGATACATATGTATAGATCTATACGGTTGACACCCCCAACTATAGTTGCTAGCCACAACCTTGACAGATCAATCAAATCGGGTGATAATTATCTTTAGTCTTTATCCACGACATCCTATGAAGCATCGTAAGGGGTTATATCTAGTCACATAGCTCGATTATAGGACTCACTTTAAGCATTAACTGGATCTCTTTATCAAGAAACCACATATTCCAGTTTCTCTATTTATTAAAGATGTTAAGCATGGATTTACTTATTTCTCTCTTTATCAAACATTTTAAGTATAGATTCACTTATGATTTCTCTCTTAATCAAACGTTTTAAGTATGGATTTACTTATGATGTCTTTTTTATCAAGCATTTTAAGTATGTATTTACTTATGATTTCTCTCTTTATCAAAGCTTTTAAGTATGGAATTACTTACAAATAAAATACTTTTTTGGTCCTTTTAAAAGTATCATTACAGTAGTTAGCAGAAAATCTATAACTCTCACCAACCATTATGTTGACACTCAAACTACATATATTCTTAAGAGATCGTTGAACCAGCTTTTAGCGAAAGGAATTATCATGGATTTCGGGTAAACTAGTTTTCTCTAGATTTTTTTTATTTTAACCTATTTGTTAAGGTAATTCACGTACTTACTTATTATTATTATTTATAAGAACCATGTATTCAAAAATTAAAGTGGAATATAATTGTTGTGCTGTTATCGTTATGCTTGTGATGTATAATCACTTTGCATGTGATCCATGAACTAAATCGCAAAGCTCGACATGTTTAGGGTAATTTGGGCGTTTGGTCCCTAACTTATTTTTTTAACTAGAAAGGTCCCTACTGTTTGTTTTTGTTACGCATTAGATAGAAAATTTGATATTTCTTATAAACGTAAAAATAACATAGTTGTTGCTAGTTTATGTCATTATTGTAGTGTTCGTTGGATTCGTTTTATATTCCAAAAAATATACAATGCATTAGGATATGAAGTTTTATGGTAAAAGTAGCATTATATAACCCAACATATCCATCTCATCATCTAATTTAATTACTAGGTGTCCATGTCAGAAATGAAACCGGTAAAATGTATGTTACAGGGAGAAAAAGGCCAAATCATAACGAAATTTTAGCTTGGGACTTATTCGAAAACTAGGGTAAAATAATGAGACTTTAAAGAGACCGCTAAACCGGGAAAGGGGTCAAATCATCATGTTTACCGGTAATTTATGCTTTTTCGTAAACAAATTTTAGTTTGGGATTTTTTCATAAATTATGGTAAAATTTTAGGACTTTTTCGAAGATTTCCATTTTTTATTAAAAGACAAATATATTAAAATTTATAGTATTTCGTATTCTTCGAATAAAGACTAAAATTGATAAAATATCTTATAAAATAAGTTTTTTTTTTAATAATATTTTAGTTTGTTGTATATTTACAATAAAATGTAGGGTAAATTGCACAAAAGTAATTACGCTTTAAAAAAGAATTCGATTTTGACATTGCATTATTTTTTTAAAAACATTTAGTCACTAAGTTTTTTTAATTTTTTTGCAATGTTAACCACTTAAATCGATTAATTGAGTTAGTCGTTGATGTGGAATGATGATGTGTCTATTGGCAATTTTAGTGTCGAAACAAAAAAAATAAAAACACGAAGGGCACTCAGCATAAAAGGCGTGTCGTCTATGCATGTCGCTTTATAAAATATTCATGAAATGCACGTTCTCCATCTTTAATAGCTAAGGGGGGAAATAACATCCCAAAAAATTAAAACCCCGCCTTATTCTCATCTTCTAACAGCCGAAAACCCCTTCTCTTTTCCTTGACCTAATTAATGAAGCTCTGCAAATTCCATGGCCGCTTTGATATCTATAAATACTCTTTGAATCAGATCTAACCATAACTTTGCCCAAAATTCTTCAGATATGGTCCGTCTTCATCTTTTTATCTTCGCATATGGCCCATCTTCACATAATCAATAAAGATATTAGGGCTTTGAACCGGACCTCACATAATTCTTAGAGCTAACAACAACTTCTCATGCTTACAAGAGATCGTAAAAATGGTATGTTCAAACCCTTCCTGCATCTCGTTCTTCCCTTTCTTAATTATAGATCAACAACCACAGCCTCCAAAATACATACCTTCATTCTTCCTTTAATCGATCAGATGTCTTCTTCCCTATTAGAAAACACGCCTCATGATCTCCTCTACCCTAAACTCGCTTTCCATCGTTCACCAGTCTTCACGAAATCGACAAGGGGTCTCCGCCCCCTCATCCACCTCCAACCTTCACCGCCTCTTTTGGCCCTTCTTCCCCTCCACCATGTGGATTGTGTCACAACTAGAAATTTTGGTGCCTTGTAACTACAACACCTATAACAACTATGAATCAATAACATGAAAGCATGCATGATGCTTATTCTATAACAACAAAACTTCATCAAATAATTCATTCTAGCACTACAAATGGTCAACAAAGAATTGGAAACCTTTGAAATCCCGGTTTAAGTCCATTTTGGACTAGGATTTCCTTATTGGGCCTAATGGACTAATAAGCTTCCAATTTATCCATCTTGAATCTAGAACTCTCTAGTGGGCCCTAATTGGACCCATATACATGAAACATAATATTTTGGGCCTTAATGGGTCACAACTAACTTAATTTAGCCCTAATAGGTCATAAAAATTATACCTTGATTTATTTGGGCCAAGCATCATCTAAATTATCTATAATGTGGGCTTAAGGGCAAAAAGGCCAAAAATTTCTTTCTCTTTTCTCTTCTCTCTCGGCCCAAACTACAAACCCAAGAAGAAGGGTTAACTTTTGCTAGCCACCTTATTTTTATTTTGTGGATAACTAGGCCATTTATTCATCATACATCCAAGCCCTCACTCATGTTTCCATGAACCCTCCCCTCTCTCTTTTTCCTTTGGCCGAGAACAAGAGAATAAACACACACACCTCACAAAACTCTCTCTAAATCACTCAAGAATCATCCACTCTTCTTCATCCAAAATCTCGAAAATTTGGCTTGAAGTCTAAGGATTTTCATCAAGTAATTCATCATCTAAGGTAAGTTGATGACTAATCCATGATCTAGCCACTTCATTTCATCAAAAATCTCTTCTAAATCCATTCAATCTTGTGATCTTGCATCTTAGAAGCCTCTAAATTCGAGATCATCCAAGAGAGCTTACTAGGATCAAAATTTTCTCCACTCCTCTCTTCAAAACCGAAACCACAACTCAAGGTGAGCTTCATACCCTCTCTTTTCGGTTCTCATATGTTTTATGGGGGAGAATACAAGAAAATGTGTAGATCTATGTGTATGTGTATGCTATGTATGATTTTATGCATGTATGTGTGTGATTTTATGTGTTTTTGTGATAAATACGTAACCAAAAGGGGTGTTAACTCGAGATCTATGACATGAGAAAGGAAACAAACACAATCTAAGTTACTTTACACTAAAAAAAATCAAGAAAAATAGCTTATAAGGTTATGAGGAACATATTCTAACATAAAATCCATTTTAGGGCTTAAATTGTCAAAAGTACAAAACTTGGGTTAAAAATTGTCAAGTCACGGTGTCTTGAGAGTCAAAAGGGTCAAAACAGTTTCTATAATCATTTTTCTGAATATTAGAATTTTCAAAGGACTTGAAATGCAAATTTTTAGCTTAATGGGCTAAATTTGGGCTTTTTGGCCCAATAAGCCCATAATTGCGAAAAATGAAGTTTAAAGGGGCTGAAATGAAACTTTCTGCAAAAAAGGGGATAAGAAGTGTAATAAAACTATTTCAAAGGTCAAAAATGCTTTTCAATTCCAAAAAGGATAAAAAATGTAAACTTTTTGGATTTTGGGCCAAAACTGTAAAAGTTGCGAAAAATAGGGTTTTTACCGAGAAATACCATTTTAAAAGGGCTGAATCTGTTAACAAAATAAATTTTGAGTTAAAAACTACCATTGCAACAAATTTATGATGCAAGATTGTCAAGAAATTGTTTTAAGGACTAAAAATGAAATTCTTTTATTTAAAGGACTTAAATTGTTATTTTTATAAAAGAAAGGAAATGAAAAGGTCAAACTTATATTTAGACAAACTATTTCATTTAGTCAAAATACAAAACTATGACTACAAACAAATCAAAAGACGAATACACTTTTGACTCCAAATATCGTGATACACGAATCGATTTGGTCTCGAATCGATACAATATAACTAACGTTAAAATCAAACTCTCCAAACGATACGCGATACCTTCGATGTGTAAACTTACAAACTTTGGGCTTATGAGTTTCAAATCATGCTTGTTGGGCCTTGCAAGCCCACCAACATGATCTTTGGGCCCATAGGGATAACGCTTATATGTTATTGGGCCTTCAATGACCCAATATTTTATAAAAAGACTTTCAATAGCTTTTATGTGCTAGTGGGCCAAAGTGTCCCGTTAGAAAAGCTAGTAAGGTCACAGTAATCAAATGCGAGTTGGACCATCGTGTCTTTCGCATCCACGACAGCCTACGGTACTTACGATAGTAGTAGGACATAGTGCTCCTCTTCTCTTCGTTCGCTAAGGCTTACTATTATTCAAAGTAGACGGAATCAGGACGATATCCATTCGATACGGCGATACAAGAACTAATAACTACGTATACCTTTTGGCATCGGAAAACGTCAGGTTTTCCAGGGAAATCAATACTACTCGCTCAAAATTTCTATAAGTATAATACAAAACACCCTTCATATATATGTTTTGAAATCATTCATGCATCAACTATGGATCTTCACAATTTGATAAACAAATGTCTTTTCAGAAAATATCGGATTTTCTGGGTTTTACAAACTACACAAATCATTTTATCACAACATTGCTTATGAACTCACCAACATTTCATATGTTGACGTTTTTCCGAAATAACTTGTATTCTCAGGTAACAGGTAAGCGGAGGAGTAATATGAAGTAATGTGAGGATCTAATGTTGTTAAAAGCACTCAAACAATTTATGTTATGAATGTGTAATGTTAAAACAATGTACTTGATATGAACAATTCTAGTTGTAATATATTGATGCATAGTGACGTTTATGTTATGATTCATGTATATTCATTGTGATGATATTCAATTAAAGTCACGCGAGCCCTCAGACGTTTCCGCCGTTTGGTTCGGGGGTGTGACAATTTGATTTTGTTTTCAGGCGATTTCTGCGTTTTTTCATTTTTCCCAGGTTTGAGGTTCGTATCTTAGATCGAGACAGGAGATGAAATTAGAAGCGATGTATTTTTATTCATCTTTCTCTCCCCCTCCTTGGTATTGCCTATCCATCAACTGCAATCAAAGCTCGATGCTCGGTTCGATTACACAACCAAAGAGCTAGGTCACGAAGTATCCTGTATGTGATCCATCTAAGAATCCTCCAAGACTTCTGCTGAATTCAAGGTATTGCACATCTCTTTTTTGTCACTCATTTTCAAATATCAATTTTGTCAAAGAATCGCCCTATTCGATTTCATTTTGATACTCATCTTATAAATCCCTTTGAGAAGTTGTTGATATCACTTAAATCTGTCACCTGTTCTCCCTTAGGTGATCGTTTTAGGATGCTAAAGGTAATGTCAAACTTTGACTTTTATAATTCATGAGTCATGTTTCTACTTTCTAGTTATTTTTTTTCCTTTTTTTAGGCCAAAGAAGCCGATCTTATTGTATAGAACAAGGATTTATATGGAGATAAGGAACATTTATCACAGGTGAAGTTGTTATGTTTGTAGAGTATCTAATCTTGTTTACAATTATTATTATTATTATTATTATTGTTATTATTATTATTATTATTATGATTATTATTATTATTATTATTATTATTATTATTATTATTATTATTATTTTGTCTTATGTTAATTTTAATTTTGCAGGTTATTAAACATCCTTTCAGGGCTGAGATTGAAACATACAACACCCTTGATCCTGGTGTTCGGGTGCTCATATTGAAAGCCTTATGTGACATTCGAGTTGAGGTATTCATTCTGATGAATCTGAATACAACTATTTTTTTTATCCATTGTTGCATCATGCATGGTTTACTTGAATCTTTAATGATAAATCTTGTTTTTCTATGCCCTGTGAAGATTCGGAGTTCATTTTCATGTTTAAAGAATGTTATGAGTTTGATATCTTGATTAGTGATAAAAAGAATGAAAGAAAGAAAGAAAAAAGAAACTGACATTTTGATGATTGATGGGTTGGAATGGAATTGATGATGCCAGGGTCCATAGCCGGTTGGAATTGTGAAACGGGGTTTGTGGATTCCGATTGTTGTAATTCCTTCAAGCCCCAGGTGTAGAAGAACATAAAAGTCTTCAGCTTTATTGTTCTTGAGTGTAATAATAATAAAAATAATAATAATAGAGAGAGAAAAGATGATACAAACCCACAAGCATAAAACCATTAAAAAATTATGGTTTGTTGGTTAAGAAGATTAAAATACAAGAAAAACATACAAAAAAGATACTAATTTCTTGCTTAACACAATCTCCTACCTGCAAGGTGGGCCCTCCTGGAGTTTAAAAAAGAAAACTTGTTGTTGACCAAATCATTTGTATATAAAAAGGTTTTTTTTTTACTAGAGAGCAAATGAAGTGTATATTCTGCAAGACAAGAATAAAAACAGACCCTGTAGCAGATTCATGAAAGAGTGTTTACTTTAGACAATTACGAAATTGCCATCTGGATTGATGGTTATGGGTGTTGAAAAACAAGAAACATTGTTATTTTGTGGTGTTGGGGGTATTTTTGACTTTTTGGTTGATTGGTTGGAAGAGGGGTGTCCTGGGAAACATGTTTATGACTTTTTTTATTAAGTCGTTCTTTATACATTAAGTCAAATAAGAGATAAGCAGTGGTGTAATTGTTTATTGTTGGTGCACATAGGAAAGAGAAGTTTCTCAAGAGACAGCATAGACAAGCTCATCTTCTTGATAGCATGATTATTGATGCACTTGGTCCAGGGCGTTCCCTACAAGGCAGAAAACCCGTGTCCTACTACTAGGCATGTCAGACCCAACAAATAATCGGGTACGATATACTCCAAAAGAATCCCACTATATTGCACTAAAAGGTAGTACAAGGCAAGCAGGGTCGATCCACAGAGACATGGGATAATTAGTCTATACCTCTTTGCGCAAGGTACTATGGTCACTAACAGTAAAAAGGGGGGGGGGGTTTAGAGTGCAATGACTAAACAAACAAATTAAAAACACACGCAATCAGCTAAATGAGTGAATTAAATTTAGATTTTGTAAGGACTCCAACTTCATGTATGACAACTTAGCAATGTGACTCAAAGATGACACAATATTCGTTCAGTTCTATCTAAGTTGGTACTTGAAAGTGCTAATAAGCTCAAACACTTCCCATTCACCACATTAATTAACCAAAACAAGCTCTTTGATTAACCTTAACCTTATTAACCTAATCTAAACAAGCTCTTAGAATTAGATTATAAGATTGCATGAAGCTTTATGTGAATGTTCCCAACAACACCCAATACTCCTCATAAGCTCGGGAGTGTAAAAGTGTATGAATAACATTTACACTAAATTCATTCAATAGAGATCAATTTAATGCTTTTTACTTGTTCAATTTCACAAAACAATTACGGATTTTGTAAAAGATATAACTTGAATGACCTAACCCTAATTCAAATGGCCAATGAGAATCACAATTAGAATCAAACATTCGATTGAAGCAAAATCAAATTCATTAGATAGGAATTAAGAACAAACATCATGTCATATGATTCAAGTCACTACCAAGAAGTCAAAATATGAAATTGGAGAAACTAGGGTTCTAGCCACACATGGCTAGAACAAGATCACAAGTTTAAAATATTGAATTAAAGTGCAATTACAACTTACAAATAAGAGAAATAATGTTTCCAAATGATAAATGATCAAATCCTTGCAAAAACTTCGAAATCCCCTCTCAAAATGTGCTCTGATATGTTGTGTGTGTGAAAAAATGGCCCTTAACCCGTAATATGAAAGATAGGAAAAACTGCCAAAAGTTGGTTTCTGGGTCGAACACGGCCCGTGTTGGACCTAGAGTAAATCTGACACAGCCCGTGTTCAACATGGTCAACAACTCACATTTTGGTCAACACGGCCCGTGTTGAACATAGAGTAAATCTGACATGGCCCGTGTTCAGCATGGTCAACAGCTCCTCTTTTTGGTCAACACGACCCATGTTGGTTTTGCAGTGTAAATCCAACACGGCCCGTGTACCCCTTTGACTCTGAATCTAAACTTGATTTTTCCAAATTTTTCGTTCTTCTCCCGATCATCCCGAAATCTTCACCAATGCTTCCTGACACTTTCCAAAGCACGTTCCAACCTCCGGTTTACCTGAAAAAGACATAAAAGTGTGCAAATAAGGTTGTTCTAGAGACTAACATGAATATGATGAAATGCAAGACAAATGAAGAATAATTATGCTAAATAGATGTATGAAAAAGGGACTAAAAGATGTGCAAAAAGGTGCACAAATCGCACCTAACAAATCTCCCCAAGCTTAGACCTTTCTTGTCCTCAAGAAAGAAAAAGAAAAATCTAGACAGTAGAAAATAAAATAAAAGAAAAGAAACACAAATCAAAATCAAAAACCTTTTGAAACTTAATGCAAAAATCAAAACAATCATGAAAAAGATTCAACCCATTTAACCTCGTTTTTGTAGCATAGTTGAGAATGTATATGTCGTGCCTTGAGTCAATTTGGCATTGGTCTCAAAATATTATATGACAATAGAAATAAGACTTTGGCCACTCCCTAACGCAACTCAATAGAATCAAAGATCACAAAACTTGTTCCCTTTCAATAGCATCAAGTCAATTCATGGAACACATGATGATCTTACTCTCGTGAAAATGTATGTGACAAAAATATGCTCAATCATCTTTGTTTTACAAAATGTAACAATAACCCACTCCAATTATTTGTTGATTAACAACAATCTTTTTCTAAAAAATATTTTCGAAGAATTCCCTAAAATTTACCTAGATTGGTTACAAATTTCAAACCACTTACACTAGTCAAAGTAATTAACAGTTAGTCCCAATGTCATAGGTGCAAGTCCAAGTTCAAGGGAATCTTTCTGCAACCAAGCATTTTTCCTAAATATATTATTCAATTAAACTATAAAAATAAATATATACAAACTATCTAATTATGTTTTTCCTACAAATAAAGCTCATGGCTTTCTTTGAAATCCATGTAACGGATTTCCAACCAACACATCCAGACCATATGATCTTAGTGTGCTAGATTTAAAGAGATCCCGTGGGTTTACTCGCCCGAACCTCAAAAGCCACAGATTAGCTTTATTTGGATACCTATACATAGCTATAAATTTTTTTTATTATTAAGTTCATGACTTTCTATGGAACCCGTGTAGCGAACTTTCAACCCAATCAGTCCCAAACAATTCAGCTTTAGGCGATTAGATGTAGAACATCCCTCAGAGCTTACTTATTCGAGTTCCAAAGGTCACAGATTAACTTAATAAAAAAATTTTATTTTATTTTATTTTATTTTATTTTATTTTATTTATTTATTTATTTATTATTATTATTGTTTTTCTAGACTTATTTCTTTATATTTCCGTCCTTGAATTTTCTATTATGGGGACATCTCACGGTCTATTACCGTGAGGTGCTTCTAAGACATTTTTCGAGGGACCGAGGTCAACATGCAAAGACCCGTAAGTCTAGTTGGAAACTATGTCCCCAAGCAAGGTATATAAAAGGGAATTAGTATAAAGGACTTTTTAGAGCGCTGAAAGGTTCGGGACACTGAAATTTTATATTCTTTTATTGTTTTCTTAAATTTGGCATTTTAGGACCAATTGAGCACTTATTACTCATAAGACCGGTTACGTGTCCCAAAGATTGACTCATACCTGTCGTTATGCTCCGGTGTTGTCAACCTTTTCATTTTCTGTTTTGCACGAGTAGCTTCGGGAGGTGTGTTCATGTGCGATTAGCTTGCTTTGAGATTTTTCAATAAAAAGAACAAGTCTAATCTCAAGGCCACGACTCACTTACCAATTCAACTGTTTTTAGAAGATTAGGCTGCCTTGGGTTGGATCAAAACAAACATGGAATCATTTTTTTTTGAAAATGCATGAATGAACCTAGTGTACACCTCTACCCCTCCCCAAGCTTAAAGATAAGCATCGTCCCCGATACTTGGAGAGGGCGTAACAACCTATCTAATCACCGGAAGGTGGTGGGGGATGGTAGTCGGGTTGGGTAAGAGTCTAAAACAGTCATAAGTGCACACATATTGAATTTTAAAGCAAAATATGAACGATTAAAGATATGGAAAGAATTTACCGAATCGTTCTTGGCGCCTTGCAGTTGGTGGTGAGAACCTCCTCTTCAACCTCTCCAAGCTTTCCTACATAAAGTATCAAGCCCTAAAGCACAAAACAGATTGTGAAAGTTTCAGACCTAGAGGTTCTTGGAAGAGAGAAATTGTTTTGGGGATGAGTTATGGGTGAATAGGGGTGATAAAAACCGACTTTTAGACTTAAAACACATTTGTTCAACAGCCAACACGACCCGTGTTGGGGGTTTAAAATTCTACAAATGGCTGAACACGGCCCGTGTTGGGCATAAGGTAAAAAGAACACGGGCCGTGTACGGCTCTGTTTGCCACTTCCCACTTTTTGAACCCAAAAAATCCCTCTCATTCAAACGAAATGGTTTTGCATCCCGAGGTCCGTTTGGTGATTTAAAAACATGCTTAAATGCATTTGGAACATTAAAAACCAAAAACTTCAAAGAAATGGAAATAATTTTTTTTAAGAAATGACAAAAATACCCCCGGGTTGCCTCTCGGTAAGCTGCCCTTGTTTTAAGTCGTTGCCTCGACTTTGCCCCCACATATGCTTCGTTCTAAGTATATGGGCCTCTCCAACACATCAATCTTCTTGCCACCTCCTTCAATGGAACCTTCAACCTTCCTTTGGCTTTCTTTTTGTACATAAACCAAAAAGGACTTAAACCTTTAATATCGGAGATTGTCCACTTAGTCCTTTTTCTGTATTTATTCAGCAGGGTTATCAACTCATTCTTTTCCTTCTTCGATAGTTTATTTGATTTGATGACTGGTTGAGTGCTCTCCTTCTCGACATGTATTAGCCTTAAAGGGTTCGGTAGAGTTTTTGCTCCCGGATCTAGTGCTTGTTCCACCAATGGAATGATTTTGACTTTGGTGGATGGCTTGGGTTTTATATCATCACTCCTCACATGCTTCTTGTCATCAATAAACTCCAAACTCTCCAACACCTCATTGTCCATATCGACCTCCTTTGCAAGCTCTTTGGCTTTGTCACTATCTAGTTTTCCCTGCAAAACTAACTCTAGACATTCATTGTTAGACAAACTTAAACCCTTTTTAGTTGAGGGTTCGATCAAATTCACAAGATTGACGGATTGAACCTCGGAAGGAACCTTTTTTGCTTCATGAACATTGAAGTTGATAACTTGACCATCAAATTCCATACTTAAAGTTCCATTGTAGACATCAATATTTGTTTTGGAAGTTTTAAGAAAAGGTCTACCTAAAAGTATGGAACTTGAACTTGGAGATTCATCATCTCCCATATCTAAGACATAAAAATCAGCCGGGAAGATAAATTCATCGACTTGCACTAACACGTCCTCTAGTACACCCTTTGCGTGTACCAAAGACCGGTCGACAAGTTGGATGATCACACCGGTTTTGCTCAATGTTCATACACCAATTGATTTGAAAAGAGAATATGGTAGCACATTTACGGATGCACCTAGATCGAGCATGGCTCGGGGTACATGAAGATTCCCCAATTTGCAAGGCACGGTAAAGACACCGGGATCCTTGCACTTTGGGGGCATCCTCTTTTGCAAAACTGCGGATACATGTTCCCCAATTGTTATGACTTGATTTCCTTTTAATTTCTTTTTAGATACACAAAGATCCTTAAGGAACCTTGCATATCTAGGTACCTATTTGATGGCCTCGAGGAGTGGAATGTTGGTTTGAACTCTCTTGAACATTCGCATGATCTCATTCTCCTCCTGTTCTTTCTTCGTGCACTTTAATCTTTCGGGAAATGGAGCAGGTGTGGCTTTAGACTCAGCGATGAAGGGCTTCTTTTCGATTGTTTTCACTTCCTTCTTCTCTTCTTTGGTTGCCTCTTCGACCGCTATTTCTTCTTCCTTTTGATCAACCGACACTTTTGGACCATCATAGCTCTTTCCGCCTCTCAATGTGATGGCACACACGTTGTGCCTTGGGTTTGTTTCAGTTTGTGCAGGTAACTTTCCTTGAGATTCTAATTTGCTTATGGAAGTAGCAAGCTGTGAAAATTGTTTCTCTAAGTTCTTTATGCTTGCTTTTGTCTCTTGTTGGAAAGCTTGTGTACTAGTTGCCAAACTCTTCACTATGTCCTCTAAGGACATACTTGATGAACCTGATTGTTGAGGAGGGTGTTGTGGTTGCCTTGGCTGAAAGTTTTGTGGTGGAAAAGGTGTTCTTTGTTGGTATTGGTGTAGTTAACTTGGTTGATAATTTCCTTGTTGATTTCCTCGCCAACCTTGATTGTTACTCCATCTTTGATCACCCCGTGGCTGCTCATATCCCCTTTGATTAGACCCAAGAAAACCTCCCATGGCTTTTTCTTCTTCATAATCTTCATCTTAAAGTTGAGGGCACATGTCGGTTGGATGCCCTACTTGAGTACAAATACCACATGGGTGGGGTGTGGGCTGCACACCTTTGTCTTTGGCTAGCATCATAACCACTTTCGTAAGCTCGGACAATTGAGCTTCAATTTGAGGATTTTGGACCTCCTTTACACCTCGGGTTGCATTCGTGTACCATTCTTCATCATGGATTGAATGTTTGGAATCTTCAGCCATGTTCTTGATTAGATTGTGGATTTCATTAGGAATCTTGTCGGGTAAAGATCCGCCACTGGAGGCATTAATAAGCCTTCTTTCCATTGGAGTCATTCCTTCAATGAAGTATTGGAGAAGCTGATATTCGATAATTCCATGCTTTGGGCATCGAGCACAAAGTTTCTTGAATCACTCCGAATATGTGTGAAAAGCTTCTCTCTTGTGCTGCTTGATTCCAGTGATTTCCTTCCGCAGGGATGAAGCTTTCATCTCGGGAAAGTACTTATCCAAAAACAACCTTGCAAGATCTACCCAAGTAGTAACCGTCCCCGGTGGGAGGTCATAAATCCAGTCTTTGGCTGTGTCTTGCACCGCAAAGGGGAATGCCCTAAGCTTGATTTGGTCCTCCGTGACATTGTGTGGTTTCATACCCACACATACTACATGGAACTCGGTGAGGAACTTGTGAGGATCTTCATTTTCCAGACCTCTAAATGTTGGTAGTAAGTGTATAAGCCTGGATTTTAGTTCAATGTTTGTGGCAGCTGGATATGTGATACAAAGAGGTTGTTGAGTAATCTCTTGCGTCGACCATTGACGGAGAGTTTGTTCGGGTGGGGGGTTTGGAGGTGGATTCGATCCATGGTTATCTCCCATGGTGTGAGTAGTGGTTGAAGTTTCTGTGGGTATAGTGTTTGGGGTATTATAGGGAGGTGAAGATGGTGGAGTGGTATTTTTGGGTGAGGATGGTTGTGATGAGAGTGAGAGACTTTCTGTTTCTGATGCGGAGACACTTGAGAGGGGTATGTCCTCCTAAATGTTGATGACCGGCGGAGTAGATGGCGAAGAAGTCCCAGAAACCGGTTGCCTCTTACGAAGCTTCGCTTGCCTCCGTATTCTCCTTGCAGTCTTCTCTATCTCCGAAACAAGTGGCAATGGTGTACCTGTACAAAAAGATCTTGGCATAAAACAATTAGTAACATCGTGTCCCCGACAACGGCGCCAATTTGTTAGGCGTGTCAGACCCAACAAATAATGGGGTACCATATACTCCAAAAGAATCCCACTATATTGCACTAAAAGGTAGTACAAGGCAAGCAGGGTCGATCCACAGAGACACGGGATAATTAGTCTATACCTCTTTGCGCAAGGTACTATGGTCACCAACAGTAAAAAGGGGGGTTTTAGAGTGCAATGACTAAACAAACAAATTAAAAACACACGCAATCAGCTAAATGAGTGAATTAAATTCAGATTTTGTAAGGACTCCAACTTCATGTATGACAACTTAGCAATGTGACTCAAAGATGACTCAATATTTGTTCAGTTCTATCTAAGTTGGTACTTGAAAGTGATAATAAGCTCAAACACTTCCCATTCACCACATTAATTAACCAAGACAAGCTCTTTGATTAACCCTAACCTTATTAACCTAATCTAAACAAGCTCTTAGAATTAGATTATAAGACTGCATGAAGCTTTATGTGAATGTTCCCAACAACACCCAATAATCCTCATAAGCTCGGGAGTGTAAAAGTGTATGAATAAGATTTACACTAAATTCATTCAATAGAGATCAATTTAATGCTTTTTACTTGTTCAATTTCACAAAACAATTACGGATTTTGTAAATGATATAACTTGAACGACCTAACCCTAATTCAAATGGCCAATAAGAATCACAATTAGAATCAAACATTCGATTGAAGCAAAATCAAATTCATTAGATAGGAATTAAGAACAAACATCATGTCATATGATTCAAGTCACTACCAAGAAGTCAAAATATGAAATTGGAGAAACTAGGGTTCTAGCCACACATGGCTAGAACAAGATCACAAGTTTAAAATATTGAATTAAAGTGCAATTACAACTTACAAATAAGAGAAATAATGTTTCCAAATGATAAATGATCAAATCCTTGCAAAAACTTCGAAATCCCCTCTCAAAATGTGCTCTGATATGTTGTGTGTGTGAAAAAATGGCCCTTAACCCGTAATATGAAAGATAGGAAAAACTGCCAAAAGTTGGTTTCTGGGTCGAACACGGCCCGTGTTGGACCTAGAGTAAATCTGACACAGCCCGTGTTCAACATGGTCAACAACTCACATTTTGGTCAACACGGCCCGTGTTGAACATAGAGTAAATCTGACACGGCCCGTGTTCAGCATGGTCAACAACTCCTCTTTTTGGTCAACACGGCCCGTGTTGGTTTTGTAGTGTAAATCCAACACGGCCCATGTACCCCTCTGACTCCGAATCTAAGCTTGATTTTTCCAACTTTTTCATTCTTCGCCCGATCATCCCGAAATCTTCACCAATGCTTCCTGGCACTTCCCTAAGCGCGTTCCAACCTCCGGTTTACCTGAAAAAGACATAAAAGTGTGCAAATAAGGTTGTTCTAGAGACTAACATGAATATGATGAAATGCAAGACAAATGAGGAACAATTATGCTAAATAGATGTATGAAAAGGGACTAAAAGATCTGCAAAAAGGTGCACAAATCGCACCTAACCCCTACACTTTTGGTAACATTAATCACACTCATTTTCAATCTTATTATTCATGATTTATATTTTATTCCCGTCACTATAAAAATTGCAACTTTTGCAGATGATTATGACCGATCAATCAACGAGGCTATCAAGATAACTAAGTAATAACTTTTTTACTTTAACTGTTTTAATTCATTGTATGGATTCTTATCTTTTGTTCTTTTTTCCAGAAGGAAGCAAGCGTCCCCAGAACAAAGTGTGAGGGAACATAGCATGAGAAGAGAAGGTTTACGAAATGGGGTTTCCATTGTAATGAGATTTTTTGAGAATTCCTACAATTCTTTTTATTAAATTTGTGCAGATAAATGAGTTTGAAAACTTGGGGGTGATCAATTGGTTCCTTATTATGCTGATATATTAGGAGCTATCATGCCTTGCATAGCTGATAAAGAAGAAAGAATACGTGTTGTAAGTTTGTGTATTCTGATGGAATTGGAATTTGGGATTCCATTCCATTGTGTGTTTATTTGATTTTGGAGCAATTCTCTCCATTGTAAAAAGGTCCAAGCTCACTTTTTTTTATTACTATAAAATATACAAGTATTCAACTCTTTTTCTCTTTATTAACAAACATCTCTTTACTTTTATTTTCTCAATTATCAGGTAGTTATCGAGTGAATATGAAGCCACTCGTATTGAATCATTGCACTGAATTTCAACCCTTTTAAATAGACACCGAACAGAGGTACACAAACCATTTTCATATAATTATTTAAATTATTTCCAATAAGAAAGAAAAAGTTTAATTTATACGTGTAATTCAGGTCTGTCTTTTTTTAATGATATTTTTGACACACTTCTTAAAGCACTATTGGATCCCTATCAGATCTCTCTGATCAGGTAATCTTTTCTTTTCTTCTTCATTAAATATTTATATATATTTTTAATCATGTATCAGTTTTAGAAAAATATATATTTAACAGGTAGTGCTCTTGGTGATCGAGGTACATGCTCTTTCGTCGCCTTGTTGTCTTTTTAGTTCAAAACTTCCGAAAAAACGGCCTACTCCTCGAAAAGTAAGATTCGTTTTTTTCTTTTCTAAACAAATATATAAGTAATGTCTTCTCTTCTCTTCTCAGTTACAATGCCAGAGAACACCCCGGTTCCTAGGGTGGCTTGAGGTTTTTCTTTTTTACCAGGGGTATTATGGTGATTTGTTTTGGTGGACATTTTGTAGTGTGGTTTAAGTTGCAGTTTATTGTAATTGTTTGTATTCAGGATGGAGTTCTGATACTGCATCTGTGTGTGCCTCTGATAATTCTTGTTTTTCATATTGCAGATGCACGATGGTGTCCATAAACATTGTAGTTTATCTCTTTGAAATTGGAAGTCCAATAAAGAACTCGGATCTTGAACTCTTTTCACTTCCAGCACTCTATGGAGAAAAGATCACTCACTTGATCTTATATGGAGAATGATGGAGTTTGTTGACACCAATGTTTCTCGTACAAGATTGACTAATGGTTTCGTGCCATTTATTTATTTATTTATAAATCTCTAACGAGTCATATAAATGAAAAAAAAAATTATGTAAATGTAATCAAGAATAGTAACAAGCTTTCTTCAGGCTTTAAATTTGACAAGTCCCTTTAATACAACACATTTTGAACTTATTTCATGCCACTTTGCAGGTTGTGAGAGGAGAGTTTATTATACACTTCAACAAGATATTCGATGCATTGTGTAAGCTTTCAGCAGACTCAGATCCAAATGTACAAAGTGCTGCTCATCTTTTAGATAGACTTGTGAAGGTAAACAGCCTTTTCTTTTTGTAATGCCTGTTAATTAGTCTTCTGAACTTTTTTGCTACTTGTTGGAAACAGGACATCATGACAGATAGCGATCAATTCAGGTGATCATCTTTTCTTTAATACTTAAACCCTTGTAATATTTGGCTTTTTTTTTTTTTAATAATTTCATGTTTTTTTGGCCAGCATTGAAGAATTTATAGCACTATTGAGAGAGCGTATGAATGTCTTGAATCCATATGTTCGCCAATTTTTGGTGGGATGGAACACAGTGTTGGACAGTGTTCCAGACATTGATATGTTGGGATTTCTTCCTAATTTTCTTGATGGTAAAAATGATGTTTTAATTTTACAGCCAATTTTTTACATCTTTTTTTGTGTTATGAAGTCAACTGACATGACTAGCTCTCATCAGGTAAGAGGCTTTTCTTTATTATTTATTATCATTGGCAATCTATTTCTTAAAATTTTTTTTGCTATTTTTCTTTTTACAGGATCGTATATATTATATCACATATGTTAGTATACATATGCATTCTGATGTACTTATAAATGATGATGATTGTGTGATTAATAAAACCTTTTTTGTTTCAGCTAATGTTCAAGTCATTACTTGTCATCTACACCGGGTGGGCAACAGCCAATTTTTGACATGATATCTGAAACAAGGTGTCCGTTAATAGCAATGTAGTATTAGGTTATATAGTTAGGGAAAATCTCTTATTAACAGTGTACAATCAGATCCCCTTAATACCAATGTATTACAATTTTTTGACATGATGATATGGATGATATTGATTGTTTTGGTATATATTTGTTTCTATATTTTTGTATTATGCGTAAATGAGTATCATCAAGACGCGTCGTAAACGTATATCGTAAATGGTTGCTGAAGTTTATGACACGCAAATGCGTGTCATCTTCATTTATGACAGGGGCTTTAATGATACGCAATGCATGTCCTAAACGTGCGTCGTAAACTTACGACATGCAAATACGTGTCGTCTTCCTTTATGACAGGGGCTTCCTTGATACGCATTGTGCGTCATAAATGTGTGTCGTAAATGCACGTCATCTATAGACGACATGCAAAAGCGTGTCGTCTCTCGTTATGACAGGGCCTTTCTTGACACACATTTGCGCGTCGTCTGAGCGTTTTACGACACACATTGCGCATCGTAAAAGGCTATTTGTCTAGTAGTATTATTTACGAGATATCAATATTTAATGTTGATTGATATTTATCTTTGATTATAAAAAAAATCTGAATTCTATAAGACCCTAATTTATGGTCTCATATTAGTGCCTTGATTTGAGATTGATTCTTGAAAGATTATGAACATGATTGAATTTCATGTAACCATGCATAGTGTGAAATAGCATATTCGAAAAGTGATCACACAATCCTTTAAGCAGATCCAGATTGTTCATTGATTTCAAAAACTTTCTCGTCCTCCTAACTCTAATAGTCCCAATCTTTGATATTGTGGCATGTTGTCATGGCACTAGCTGGGTATGTGGGACTGACATAACATGACAATGTGTGTAAATTGAAAGTGATTCAAAAGACACTAAGTTTTCACTATTTTTGATTGGGATAATATCATTATTGGCCAACAAACTATTGACTTTAATCATATTTGGTTACTTATATTACTTTCGAGTATTTGAAGTCACTAAACTTTCCTTTTACAAGTTAAAACCATCATATTTGATTTTTAATGGGTTACACCTATCTACATGGATTTTTATATTTATTTGTTAAACACTAAATTTAAAGATCGTTCAATGTGGCTTTCTTGATTTTGTTAAAAAAAAATTGGGGTGTAAATGTGCAATTAATCCATCATCTCTTGTCGAATTTGATATCCCTTAATATTTTTTATCTCTCGGTCGAATGACTTAAAAGGTGCCCTACGTCAATCATTTAACCTCCATATCTACTTCATATGCATTTTTACTAGAGTTGTCCGACACGAAGTCACTGAATGACTGTGATGGTGGTTATCAACCATGCGTTCATTGAAAATGAACACAACAAAAGTTTGAATTTCATATTTTTCTTTAATTTCTAATATAACACAAAGAAAACTTCAATTTCAGTATATGAACAATCAATTTCATAAGTTTGCAGAAATGGGAGATTGAGAGAGTCTGGTCGATATGAGGGATTTTGCTTTCAAGTTCGATTCCATTGGAGCTCGTGTAACACCTGTTTCTCTTAAATAATACTATTAAGAGGGGTGTAATAATCTTATAAGTTAAATAAAAAGTTATGACAAACATTTTACTTGAATATATGGTAGTATAAACGTAAACTATGTGTGGGTGTGCAATTTTTAAGGATGGACAAGGTATACCTTTTCATTTATGAGATGAAAAGTAAAAATACAATCCTTTTTGGAAGAACTAATGTAAAAGAACGTTGTAATTGAATCTAATATGAACGCATGGATTTAAAGACCATCAAAATCCAAGTCATATGAGTAAGTTGTGGCCGTCTAAAGTTTGGATAACATTTCTACACGGGTGCGGCATGCCTAAATGAAGTGCGCGACGCATCTGTGCATCTAACTAAAACAACGGGTTTTAAGAGAAGATATTGATAATTTTACCCAAGTTCTCATAAACACACTTTTGGATAGCAGAAGCGACGATTCTAGGGTGTTGGACCTCAATCTTGAAGGGTAATCAAAGGAGAACCCAATGATTGATCTTGTAAAGGTAAGAAATCATGATTCCTTCATCTAGTTCTTGATTTGGTTGATGAAAACATAGGGTTTGATGAACCCTAAAGGGGGGGGGGGGTCTGAAATGTTAGATGAAATTGGTACTTTTGAGTGTTGTAACAGCTCCAATAGCTTCATTAGCATACATGCATGTGCTTTTGATGGTATATTAAAAAGGGTAAATGATAAACCCAAACTTAAAAAGTATCTCTTGGTAAAATTAATACCATAACTTAATGGATTAAGTTGTTTAAGATGATTTTCTGTAAAGAATGACTTATACTTATGGAAGTATTAAGTCATAAAAACATGTTGTGTATCATTTTGCATTAATAGGTTGTACCTGATGCATCATGAGTTGTACCTTGATGCAAAAGGGTGTTGTCCTAATGGGTTAAGTCATGTAAAATGACTTAATAGTTAACTATAATCGAAGTGTTGATGTAAATTACACAATGGGTTAATAAAACAGAGTTACACCATATATGTCGAATTATAATACAATTATAATGCATATATATATATATATATATATATATATATATATATATATATATATATATATGAACAAATTACTGAAATCGTCCTTATGGTTTGGTTAAATTTGCGTGTTTGGTCCCTAAATTTTTGTGACATCCCGAAAATTTTTAACTTGTAAGTCCAGCCCATCAATCGAGAGTCAGACTTGTTTCTGCTATCTTTTAGCATTGTTAAAGGTCATTTTATGAGTTCTAAGCCTAGTACACTCAAGGATTGTGTGTTAGGAAGTGAACCAAGTAAGAACCAAGAGCCCAGAACAATATATGAGCCATAAAACCCCAACAAGTGAGGTTCACGGCCAAGGTCCATGTTCACGGCCGTGAACCCTGGTTAGGCCGTGAACCCCACCTATATGGATGAATTTTTGCCACTTTTTCTTCACTTCTTCTTCTCTTGGCCACAATCACCCCATTCTCTCTCAAGTATCATCCAACAAAGGCTCTCTTTTCACCTCAAAATCATAAGTATCTCATCCCTTAATCGTGTATACATAGGAACCCCTTTGATTCCATATAAATTCATCACTTTTCCTTCAAGATCTTCAAGATCATCATCTTTCACCAAGAACACACACTTGTTCATGGTGGCCGTGAGCACCTTAGAGGCTTCCAAATCGTAAGTTGCTCATTCATCTACATGTTCATACCTAGAAACACTTGATTTCCACACATGAAACAAGTACCAAATGAAAGATCTTGAAGAGTTCACGGCCGTGAACCCTTCATGTGGCCGTGAAACCTTCAAAGATGCTTGATAGGACCGCGAACCATCCTTCCTTGGTCGTAAACCCTTCATATGATCATGCTTGGGCCGTGAACTCCTTTCATACAATCACATGTGATTGTAACACTTCATTTCAAGTGTTTCCTAGTCCCAAAGGTTGTTTCCTTGCATGTTAGTTGTTTTAAACAATAATTACATGCCTATATATGCCATTATATTTCATTTAGGACTCATTTGTGTCACATGAATTCATTCGTGGAACTTCTCATCCTTATGTGAATCTTCAATTAAATCACCCACATAAGGTGAGTTCATACCCTTATAATCAATCTTTTAAATGTTTTAAATGCTTTTAAGGGGGGAATACAAGTTGAACACAATGATATTGTGTAAATGTTTATCTGTGATAACCATCACGTTAAAGGATTTCTTATGCTTTATAACTTATCAAAATCATTTCAAAAACTCTTTTTAAGCTGTGTTACTTTATTATTTATAAAACTCCATTTTTAGAGCATGAGCATAACTCAGTAGATAATTGAGTCTGTTTTTACAAATCAGAGACAGTTCAAAACAAACATACTAGTAAACTATAATAGGTATAGTTTAGTGGTTCAAAACATACTATAACGAGAAATAGAAAGAACATACTATAAAGAGAAACAGGGAGGGACATACAATAACAAGAACAGAAGGGAACATACGATAACAAGAACAAGATAACATTTATGTGAGACTACTTAACGAGAAACAGAAAGAACATACTCTAGTTTATACATCAGGGTTATATGTAATTAATATCCGATAGGCAGTTTGATGTGTGCCTTCCGCCTTACTTCCTGTTCCTTGTTTGGTTGTGGGCTTAGGGCAGATTCACCCATTTAACTGTCCGTTCGATATTAGATTATATATAGCTTATATAAACCAAGTGATTATAGAAGGAACTATCGTGGTTACCATTTTTACCTAAACGAAATATATGATTTTCTTAAAGAATGTTTTCATCAAATATAAAGAACTATTACAGTTAACTTCGTAAGTAGAAAATGAAAACGCTAGGGTTATATACAGTGAAGATCTAACAAACAATGGGATGTGTGACTTCCACCTCATTCCCTGTTCCTTGTTTGGTTGTGGGCTTAGGGCAGATTCACACAATCAATTGTCTGTTTACTCTAAATTTTATATAACTTGTATCCATTTAGTACTCATAGAAGGAATTTGGAGTCATTTTTACCTTCATTCATCATATCAGGAAATATAGGATTTTCTGGAGGAACAGGCGAAATTTTCTAAAAGAGCTTACAACATACTTTACATCACTTCAATACTTATGAACTCACCAGCTTAAATGTTGATTTACACTTTCAAAATAACTTGTATTCTCAGGAAACTAGTAGGTAGGTACGTGCACTGGGATTCAGAAGATGAAGTAGAGTAGCTTCATGTCTTGTTTTGTTATTTACTTTTGGGAGTCTATCTTTTGTGAACCACATACTTTGTAAACACTTTCATATTAATGCAATGGCTATTTGTTACTTTGATTACTATGATGCATGTGTTGTGATACTAAATATGACGTCCTCCGCCCCCGAAATTTCCGCCGTTCCGGTTTGGGGGTGTGACAGATTGGTATCAGAGCATTTGTTTATAGTGAACTAAGTATATCAACCTATAAAAGATATACAACTATAAATGCAATGGGGTCGAAGTGCTCTGAATAAAAGTATATTTTTAAAAATATAACAATACTTTATAAAAGTATACATACATGCTTATACATATATACATGCTAGAACAAGTATCACAAGAAGAACAGAACATAAGTATTTAAAGGTTGAACACTGTGGTCAAACTTGGACGGTTATGTAATCATATATGGGATGAATATAGCCTGATCAACTATATTAATTTGAGATGTGACTGACATGTGTTTGGGAGTGATGTGGTGTTGCAATAGTCTTAAAACTTACCAAACTTTATTCAAGGGATTTCTAGATCAGAACATAAAGTTAAAATACTATGGGAGAATTTTATGATACTACAAGACAACAACAAGTTTAAAACATACCAATTTCATTACATTAAAATACTATAGGAGTATTTTAGGCACTATAAATAACTTATGTGAGAACTTAAAAGACCCTTCTGGTAGGTCTATAATTCTGGAGTGTATACTTCCAAGGTTTTATATAATTGAGGTTTTATAGACTTAGAATTTGTGATCTATGCTTCACTTCTTGTTCCTTGTTTGGTTGTGGTTTTGGAGTAGGATCATTTATTCGAAGGTCTATTTAATCTTAAATTATATACAACTTATATACATTGCGCAATTATAGGAGGACCCGGTAAGGATCACCCCACAATGTTACACTTAATCTCATAGATTCTTTAGAGACTTCCATTCTCGTACGACAAACCCTGATAGATGTAACCACTCCATCATAGCAGTCAGTAGAGGAGTCAAGGAGAAACAAAAAGAGATTCAAAAAGAGATTTCCAAGAAGTGATCAGCCAGAGAAACTAAAACATCTTATGCGTCACACAAATAAACATCTTATTCGTGAGCTAGTTGATACACTACTCACATTATGTGTTAGAATTATTTCTTTTTCATGCAGCCAGTATCAGTTATTCAATTCACAGAGATTCATTCAAGGATAGCCAATTCTGATTCATAAAGTTTATTTGATATAGAATCCCTTTATGAATTGTTTCTAGAACCCTATGAAAGTTAGAACCAGATACACTCAAAACTAGGATAACATTGTCATTCAGCTTTCGGCTTATAACCTCTGCTATAGATTTATTTCCATCTCATCTTTGTATTCTTTTTAGCAAAAGATGCCTCATGGCAGCCTTGTAAGGAGTGTAGTCAATAGCACAACAGAGAATCCACCACCACAGTTTGATCTTGCTGCTCTCCAAGCAGCGATAGCCGCCGCAGTAACAATTGCTCTAACCCACCTCAGTGAAAGTGGTACCAATGGATCCGATAGCGGTACCCACTTAACCAACCCTAGAGTTACCCACAGATGCCCACGGGAGTGTTCGTACAAGGACTTCATGAACTGCAAACGCAAATCCTTGAATGGAAATAGATGAGTCATTGCTCTGATGCGATGGTTCGAGAAAACAGATTCGGTCTTCGCAATCTGTCTGTGCCCAAAAGGGAGCAAAGTTAAGTTTGTTGCTAGCACTTTCTCTGAAAGAGCCCTAACATGGTGGAATAGCCATGTTAAGTCACTGACCCTATTAGTGGCTAACTCGATAGATTGGGAAAAACGGAAAGAGATGATGTTGGAAGAATACTGCCCAAGGGGCGAAGTACAAAACCTAGAACAAGGGCTATGGGAGCATACCATGGTTGGCTCAAACATAGTGACATACACTGACAGGTTTAGCGATTTGGTAGCACTATGCCCTGAGATGGTTACCCTGGAGAGTAAGAAGATAGAAAGGTACATCTGGGATTTATCTACCCCGATTCAAGGGGATGTTGTAAGTCCCCAAATATGCTTGTGTATCAATCAGATCCGTTTGATGGTGCGGAATCCCAATCAAACAGATGATGTTAGATCAAATAGAAGAGAAGGAGAAGAAGAAGATGATGAATCTTGTATGTATTGATATGAATGAAGATCCGGATACAAGATTCACACACTCTCTATTCTCTCTCTAGAACACCTTCAAATGCACACACTTAAGCTCCTTTTGTGTTCATCTCTCTTTTCCTCACACCTTTCATCCCTATATATATACACACGGGAAATATGGGCCGTAAACAGGGTTTTCCTCCATAAACCTGTTTACGGCCGTAAACACCCCCTTGGCCATAAACTTGACCGTAAACACATAAGATATTACATAAAAATACAATTTCCTAGAAAAACAAAGTATAAACCATAATATTGACCCAACAATCTCCCCCTTGGTTTATAGCTTTCTTTTGTTTTCTAAAATGACCCAACAAGCTCCCCCTATAAAGTAGCTGGCTTTCTTGATAATGTTCATTGGGAACTTGGCTTCAATATTAATCTTCAAATTCTTCACGACTTCAAGATGAACTTGATGAATCTTCAGTGAATGACTTCATCTTGAGCGGTTGGGCTTTTTCTTCAGAATTTGGCATTGAACGCACATTGGGTGAGGAGGCTTGATGTACTGACTCTTGAAAGATAGCGCTTTCAGCTTGAGAATCTTCAGAGAGAACATCAAAGAAAACAAATCTTCTAGATCAATTCAGCAGGTACAAAGGTAGCAACAGACTGATTGAGTAGGCTTCAATGCAATCCGTCACATAATCTTCAATTACAGCTTCACCTTGCTTCTGGGGTTGAAGGATTGAATGTTGAAAGAATAATCTTCATTTCTTGCTCCTTCGAATGCGAATTCTTCGATGCTTACGGACGAGGCTTTGGCTCAGAAATCTTCAACACAAACTCCATGAGTCTTATCTATACCTGAAATCACTTTTCAAGACAAAACAAAACTAAAAGAAAACTTAGCACACAAATTAAAACAGAACCAAAAATATTTTTGGATTTTTGATTTTTTTGATTTTTCTTTTATTTTTGAATTTTTCTGATTTTTTTTATTTTCATTATTTTTAATTTTTAATTCTCCCCTAATATTTAAATTAGAAGAAACTATGACAAATTTAACAAAAATAAAAATGATATCTAACTTAAGAGTGATTTGGGATCAAAGTTTTTAGACAGTCTTTGTTTGGTCGATCTCCGGTATTGTTGTCCACTTAAACACGAAAAATTATGACTTATTTAGGACATACTATTTGATACAAGACAAGGTGAACTTAAGTTCCTAGATATTACATCTGATCCTAAGTTCTTGGATACTATATCTTAAGGTCCATCCAGCTGACGACGACCAGGGATATTGTTGTCCACCTATATTAAGCAGCGAGATCTATAGACAATCTTTGAAGGATTGAATGTTGAAAGAATAATCTTCATTTCTTGCTCCTTCGAATGTGAATTCTTCGATGCTTACGGACGAGGCTTTGGCTCAGAAATCTTCAACACAAACTCCATGAGTCTTATCTATACCTGAAATCACTTTTCAAGACAAAACAAAACTAAAAGAAAACTTAGCACACAAATTAAAACAGAACCAAAAATATTTTTGGATTTTTGATTTTTTTGATTTTTCTTTTATTTTTGAATTTTTCTGATTTTTTTTATTTTCATTATTTTTAATTTTTAATTCTCCCCTAATATTTAAATCAGAAGAAACTATGACAAATTTAACAAAAATAAAAATGATATCTAACTTTAAGAGTGATTTGGGATCAAAGTTTTTAGACTGTCTTTGTTTGGTCGAAGATTGTCTATAGTTTCTTAAAGTTAGATATCATTTTTATTTTTGTTAAATTTGTCATAGTTTCTTCTAATTTAAATATTAGGGGAGAATTAAAAATTAAAAATAATGAAAATAAAAAAAATCAGAAAAATTCAAAAATAAAAGAAAAATAAAAAAAATCAAAAATCCAAAAATATTTTTGGTTCTGTTTTAATTTGTGTGCTAAGTTTTCTTTTAGTTTTGTTTTGTCTTGAAAAGTGATTTCAGGTATAGATAAGACTCATGGAGTTTGTGTTGAAGATTTCTGAGCCAAAGCCTCGTCCGTAAGCATCGAAGAATTCACATTCGAAGGAGCAAGAAATGAACATTATTCTTTCAACATTCAATCCTTCAAAGATTGTCTATAGATCTCGCTACTTAATATAGGTGGACAACAATATCCCTGGTCGTCGTCAGCTGGATGGACCTTAAGATATAGTATCCAAGAACTTAGGATCAGATGTAATATCTAGGAACTTAAGTTCACCTTGTCTTGTATCAAATAGTATGTCCTAAATAAGTCATAATTTTTCGTGTTTAAGTGGACAACAATACCGGAGATCGACCAAACAAAGACTGTCTAAAAACTTTGATCCCAAATCAATCTTAAAGTTAGATATCATTTTTATTTTTGTTAAATTTGTCATAGTTTCTTCTAATTTAAATATTAGGGGTGAATTAAAAATTAAAAATAATAAAAAAAATCAGAAAAATTCAAAAATCAAAGAAAAATCAAAAATTAAAAAAAAAATCCAAAAAATAGTGTTATTTCTGTTTTATTTCTTGTTCAGAAAAATCAAAAATCCAAAAATATTTTTGTTTCTGTTTTAATTTGTGTGCTAAGTTTTCTTTTAGTTTTGTTTTGTCTTGAAAAGTGATTTCAGGTATAGATAAGACTCATGGAGTTTGTGTTGAAGATTTCTGAGCCAAAGCCTAGTCCGTGAGCATCGAAGAATTCGCATTCGAAGGAGCAAGAAATGAAGATTATTCTTTCAACATTCAATCCTTCAACCCTAGAAGCAAGGTGAAGCTGCAATTGAAGATTATGTGACGGATTGCATTGAAGCCTCCTCAATCAGTGTACTGCTACCTTTGTACCTGTTGAAGTGTTCTAGAAGATTTGTTCTCTCTGATGTTCTCTCTGAAGATTCTCAAGCTGAAAGCCCTATCTTTCAAGAATCAGTACATCATGCCTCCTCACCCAATGTGCGTTCAATGCCAAATTCTGAAGAAAAAGCTCAACCGCTTAAGATGAAGTCATTCATTGAAGATTCATCAAGTTCATCTTGAATTCGTGAAGAATTTGAAGATTAATACTGAAGCCAAGTTCCCAATGAAGATTATCAAGAAAGGCAGCTACTTTTTAGGGGGAGCTTGTTGGGTCATTTAAGAAAAGAAAAGAAAGCTATAAACCAAAGGGGAGATTGTTGGGTCAATATTATGGTTTATACTTTGCTTTTCTAGGAAATTGTATTTTTATGTAATATCTTATGTGTTTACGGTCAAGTTTATGGCCAAGGGGGTTTTTATGGCCATAAACCCTGTTTATGGCCCATGTTTCCTGTGTGTATATATATAGGGGTGAGGGGTGTGAGGAAAAGGGGGATGAACACTAAGGAGCTGAAGTGTGTGCATTCTAAGGTGTGAGAGAAACTAAAGAGAAGAGTGTGTGTGAACTATGTGTATGGAGCTTCAATCATTTCATTGAATACATCATAGATTCATCATCTTCTTCTTCTTCTTCTTCTTCTCCTTCTCTTTTGTTTGATCTGACATCATCCGTTTGATTGGGATTCGGCACCATCAAACGGATCTAATTGATACACTAGCAGATTAGGGACTTACAATTGGTATCAGAGCTTGGATTGTATCACTCATCTTTGTTAGATCTGGAGCCGATTTGATCTTATTTTGGTAATATTCTTGCGTTTTTGGATAGATATCAAAAAATTAGTGGGGGTTTTTTCTTTGTGTTTTTCCTCAAAACGAGTTTTTGATCGAGTTTTGGAGCAAAAAGGGTGAAAAAAACGTTGTTTTTCGTCAAGAACAACGATTTCTGGAGAGTTTACGGTCTTTGAAGGAGAGTTTACGGTCTTTGAAGGGCTTACGGTCTAGAGTTTATGGCCGGAAATAGGTTGCCGAAGTTTACGGCTGGAAACAAGTCACCGGAGTTTGCGGCCACGGCTCGGTTTGCGGCTTGGTGGATCGTGGCTTGGAGAACGGCTCGGCTCGGCTCAGCGGCTTGAGGATCGATTGTGTGCGGCTCGGCTTGGACGGCTAGGGAATTCAGCGCTCAGCAGCCACCTTGTCTCATTCAGCAGCATTTCTTATTCGTTCAGTGCTTTAACAAAAAAAGGGACGTGAAGCTTGGGAGAGGCGGGGATCGAACCCATGACCTTTCATTCATCAGTCAGCATGCTTAGCCAACTCGACCAAGCGATCACTTGTTTCAATCCCCCGAAATATTAAACTTAACCACTCCCAGTCGCACCAAATTTCGCATTTTAACACTTTTTTTTTTTTTGAACTGGCAAATACAAATATACTAATCTAGTCCTAAACTAACACCTAATTCCACCTATGTCCACAATGGGACTTGAACCCTCGACCTCCAAGAGGGAGAGCACCACCTGATACCGCTGGGCTAGAAGCCCTTTGGTATTTTAACACTTTTAACCCCAAAAATCAATTTCTTTCATTTTTAAAGTTCTTTTTCAACCAAAAAATTTAATTTTTAATTTTTGAATTTTATTTTTGGCTTTTTACTTAAAATCTTGACTTTGACTTTAAAGCTTGACCTTTGAATTTGAACTTTGACTTTCTCGTTTGACTTTTAAATTATCAAATTTAGCTTTTCGGTTTGTTTCAAGTCTAACGTTTGAGTTTGACTTTTTAAGTTTGACTTTTGAGTTTGACTTTTAAGGTTGACATTTGAAGTTTATAGTCAAAGGGCATTTTTAAATTTAAGTTTGACTTCTAGTTGTGTTTTTAATAGTTTTTGAAGTTTACGAGAGAATTGAAAACATGAAAGAGAGTCGTCAGGAGATGTTAAGACAAAACTTCAACATGTTCGATTATATCCCTGGAGAAACCCTCGAAACTCAGTTGCAGCGATTTACTACACTTACTACTGAGATGAATATAGCTGGAATCTTATTGTCTAAGTTTGAGATAAACAAAAAGCTACTGAATTCACTTCCGAAATCGTGGGATATGAACGTGGCTATCATTAAGAAGACAAAAGATCTCAATCATCTTAGTCTTGCTGATGTAATTCAAGAACTTGATGCTTTGAAGTGTAGAGAAACAATGAGTTCTGAAAACATTCCGGACACTGAAGTTACATGTACTCCAGCTTGTGAAGCCACGATTAAATTTCTTCGGGAACAAATTGATTTATTTAAAAGAGAAGTTGAGGACCTGAGATATGAAGGATATCAACTCAGGAAAGGACAGAAACCCCTAAAGGCTGAATTAGAAGTAAAAACCAAGGACTTTAGGAAACTTCAGGAAGAGTATAGCAACAAGTGTGAAAATTATGATTATATTAAGAGACAACTTGCTGCTGTAACTGAAGAACTTGACGCTTTAAAAATTAAGTGTGGAAAAACAGATGTCATTTTCAAAAATTCTACTGCGTCAAGTCAGACAGTCGAGTCCTTATATGAAACCCAATTAAAATTCAAAGAAAATCAAAACAAGGGTCTAGGGTATGATAGTGTACCTCCTTCTTATAATCATAACTACACATCCATCCCTATGACACATGACGAAACTGACAGGGAGCCACATCTTCGATATGGAAAACGAGTTGGATTTATGTCAGGAGGAGTTATTAATGTTGAAAATACTAATGTTTCTACTTCATGTGCAGGTAAACTAACAGAGGATCAGAACAAGGAGAGCACTACTGAACAAACCAATGACTCCTGGAACTCTGAATTTGTTGCTTCAAACTCAACTGCTTCTGATCAACCTGCCGTTGAGAAATACAGGCCACCAATTCCAACGCAACAGAGTTCTTGTTGCAAGTGTGCATGTGGGAACAACAAGAGACAAGGCAAGGATACGCCACCAGGGGCAGGAAGAAAGAATTTCCCAGTGAAGAAAAAGACTTGTTTTCATTGTGGAACACCTGGACACAATGCCAGACATTGTCCAAATCGCGCATACGTTCCCTACTACGCACAAGGATGGCAGAACGCACCAAGAGGGATATTTTCCAAAAGAAACCCCTCAAGGTCACGTTCATACAATGGTGACTGGAACGCACAAAAGGCCAAAAATCAAACCCACAAGGCCAAGAATCTGAATCCCAAGAACAAGAAGGGAATGTCAGCCAAGAAGCCAAATCCAAGAGATGCTCCCATGAAGTAAAAATCAAAGTCATCTCAACGGCCGACATCAAGTTCAAAATCAAGTGTTGAGCCACCCATCAAATCGAAAAAGAAATGGGTTAAACCCAACTACAAATGGGTTCCAAAGGCTCACTCTCCCAAATCTTCTAACGCTTCTAATATTTTTACATCTTCTGTTGTGATAAGCAGGACATGTCATGGGAGAGAGTATCGTGCAAAGATGACAAAGGTCGACCCAGTTTCAAAATGGACTGGGTTCCAAAGACCAACTGATCCCGCTCTGTGTCGGAGCAGCTATGGAGGCATATCATCAGACTTCGGTTTGTTGGTAGTGGTTGTTCCTGGCACTTGATAGGGGACATCTCTCAACTGTACAACACTCAAAACATTGTTTGGGAGAATGTGTCCTTTGCGGGAAGGGAAGAAAAGAAGTGATCACTCAGGGGGTCTGTGCTTAATGACATGAAGAATTTTCGGATTTGTTCTGAGTTTACGCGTGTTGTTCTCAGACCTTCTGGATGCAAATTCAATCGGTGACTTACGGTTTGAGTTTTCTTCTCTATACTCCTGAGTTTTTTTTCTTAAGCTGATTCGTTTTAAAGACAAATTTTTGTTTTAGGATAGTTTAAATTTGCGCATTAACTTTCGTTTCTCTCCTATGCACAAATTTAGGGGGAGAAATAAAAACAAAATAAAAATTAGAAAATTTAAAAAAATCCAAAAACATTAGAAAATCAGAAAATCACTAAAATATGTTGGTTATGAAATGTGCTTGAGGGAGATGTTTTGGGAAGTGATATTATCAACTGATAACAGGCAATCTGAGTCTGCGTAACGTACCCAAAGTTGAAGGGTCTATTCTCTGGTTTGATGCGTCGGTAGGCACGGAAAATTTTAAATGGACATGACTAGGCAGAGTTGAACTTAGGAAATTTATAGACTTGATAAGTCTTGACCTAGTTAGATACGTTCAGCTTGACAATACGACGCTCGGATAGGTTGAGCAGGGAAATATATATGGGAATCCACTCGTCACATTAAATGAACCTGTACTTGGAACCGTGGTTTAACTTTTCCTCGATGTGCGTATTCTATCCTTAATTCCGGTTGGATGGGGCGACTGGCAAATTCCGATAAATTAGGTCTGTAGAAAATCATTTTCTTTCTTTCTGTCTGTTAGTCATATGTTGTCTCCTTTGCGTGACTTCCAATCCGACCTGGTACACAACATATGCAACTCTATTTCTCTTCATGTTATATATATGAATTTCCTCTTATCTGTTAGCCATATGCTGTCTCCTTTGCGTGACTTCCAATCCGACCTGGTACACAGCATATGCAACCTTCTACTTCTCAACCCCTCTGAAACAATAAGTAATAGCAATCTGAATCTGTTCTCTATCTGAATGATTGTCTGCTCACCCGGTCTAAGGAGTACTCTGGAAGTTCTTGATGGCTGGGGCATATCAGGAAGCGGGAAACATGTTCCAGTACAATTAAAATTGAACACTCAAAGATTGTCTATAGATCTCGCTGCTCAATTTAGGTGGACAACAATATCCCTGGTCGTCGTCAGCTGGATGGTCATTAAGATATAGTATCGAGGAACTTAGGATCAAATCTAATATCTAGGAACTTAAGTTCACCTTGTCTTGTATCAAATAGTATGTCCTAAATAAGTCATAATTTTTCGTGTTTAAGTGGACAACAATACCGGAGATCGACCAAACAAAGACTGTCTAAAAACTTTGATCCCAAATCAATCTTAAAGTTAGATATCATTTTTATTTTTGTTAAATTTGTCATAGTTTCTTCTAATTTAAATATTAGGGGTGAATTAAAAATTAAAAATAATAAAAAAAATCAGAAAAATTCAAAAATCAAAGAAAAATCAAAAATAAAAAAAAAATCCAAAAATAGTGTTATTTCTGTTTTATTTCTTGTTCAGAAAAATCAAAAATCCAAAAATATTTTTGTTTCTATTTTAATTTGTGTGCTAAGTTTTCTTTTAGTTTTGTTTAAGTGGACAACAATACCGGAGATCGACCAAACAAAGACGTGAAAATAGAAGGTACCGACAAGTGGATAAAGGCTGTCTAAAAACTTTGATCCCAAATCACTCTTAAAGTTAGATATCATTTTTATTTTTGTTAAATTTGTCATAGTTTCTTCTAATTTAAATATTAGGGGAGAATTAAAAATTAAAAATAATGAAAATAAAAAAAAATCAGAAAAATTCAAAAATCAAAGAAAAATCAGAAAAATCAAAAATCCAAAAATATTTTTGTTTCTGTTTTAGTTTGTATGCTAAGTTTTCTTTTAGTTTTGTTTTGTCTTGAAAAGTGATTTCATGTATAGATAAGACTCATGGAGTTTGTGTTGAAGATTTCTGAGCCAAAGCCTCGTCCGTGAGCATCGAAGAATTCGCATTCGAAGGAGCAAGAAATGAAGATTATTCTTTCAACATTCAATCCTTCAACCCTAGAAGCAAGGTGAAGCTGCAATTGAAGATTATGTGACAGATTGCATTGAAGCCTCCTCAATCAGTGTACTGCTACCTTTGTACCTGTTGAAGTGTTCCAGAAGATTTGTTCTCTCTGATGTTCTCTCTGAAGATTCTCAAGCTGAAAGCCCTATCTTTCAAGAATCAGTACATCATGCCTCCTCACCCAATGTGCGTTCAATGCCAAATTCTGAAGAAAAAGCTCAACCGCTTAAGATGAAGTCATTCATTGAAGATTCATCAAGTTCATCTTGAAGTCGTGAAGAATTTGAAGATTAATGTTGAAGCCAAGTTCCTAATGAAGATTATCAAGAAAGCCAAGTACTTTTTAGGGGGAGCTTGTTGGGTCATTTAAGAAAAGAAAAGAAAGCTATAAACCAAGGGGGGATTGTTGGGTCAATATTATGGTTTATACTTTGCTTTTCTAGGAAATTGTATTTTTATGTAATATCTTATGTGTTTACAGTCAAGTTTATGGCCAAGGGGGTGTTTACGGCCGTAAACCCTTTTTACGGCCCATGTTTCTTGTGCGTATATATATAGGGGTGAGGGGTGTGTGGAAAAGAGTGATGAACACCAAGGAGCTTAAGTGTGTGAATTCTAAGGGGTGAGAGAAACTAGAGAGAGATGTTTTGTGTGTGTGAATCTTTGTATCCGGATCTTCATTCTAATCATATCATACATAGATTCATCATCATCATCTTCTTCTTCTCCTTCTCTTCTATTTGATATGACATCATCCGTTTGATTGGGATTTCGTACCATCAAACGGATCTGATTGATACACAAGCAGATTGGGGACTAACAGATGTACTGTCTTCTAACCAAACTACATTCGATAACGCCAAACGCCTGGCCCAACAACTCCTTGACCATGGAGTCCGCCATGGTGTGGTGGTCCCCGTTCCCCAGCCATCAAAGGGAGGGGCCTATAAATGAAAGTCGGGGAAAAAGAGGAAGGAGCGAACAACCCAGGAAACCCCGCAGGAGCAACAAATGGTTACAGTATACGCCGCTACAACACCTGCTACTCCAACACCTACCAGTCAATATGCTGGAACTCTCCCGAAGTGTGATGGGTGTAACTACCACCACACTGGAGTATGTCAGGAAATACAGTGCCTGAATTGCCACAAGAAAGGGCACACTTCCCGGTTCTGCAGGGCACCGACACAACCGATCTCCCAAGTCCCCGGAGTAGAAGTAAACCAGGTCTGCTATGGCTGTGGTGAGGCAGGGCACTACAAGAGGGACTGCACTATAGCGAAGAACTCACGTGTGGATGGACGGATTCTGATGATCACCGGAGGAGAAACTACCCCGGAGTCCCCAACGACCAACGATACGTCTTCGAAATAAGCATTGCTTTAAAATTTAATTTATATTTATATAAGATTAAAACTTGGGGAAATATTTAAAAGTAATTATAATTGCTCACTCATATGAACAAGTCACAGCATTCATAAGAGAACTAAGGATCCGTACAGGTGAGCTATGATGGCTTCGTATATACATCAGGGTTATGCATAGCTAAGATTTTGCTGACTTAGAGTGAGTGATTTTGCCTTAATTCTTGTTCCTTTTTAGATTATAGATTTAGGGCAGAGCCACTCAGTCGACCGTCTTATTCATCTTAATTATACATAACTTGTATATGCCAGGCGATCATAGAGGTACCATGGATGATCATAATAGTGAGTATCGACACTACTTATCAAACTAGTCTCACTGTTTGTACTCGCTCATCGCGGTACAATTTGTGGCAGTGATTTTTGAAGGGTTTTGAGCATTCTAACACTCCTATAGTGTATATGCTACCCTAAATACCTTGGATCTATGTTTTCTCTATTATACATCCAAACTTGAACTTTCCATGGTATTACCCTAACTAGCATACAATCATTGATACTTGGGTAATATAAACAATTTAGAAGACATACCTTTTCATGTAGCTTGATTCCATGGAGCTTAAGAGCCTAGTGCCTCAAGTATGACACCTCAAATGGTTCACACAACATCACCAACAACTTGGCATAACTTGAGCTAAAAGGTTCCTATGCTCAAATCGGCTAGCCCTCATGTGTACACACACTAGTGCCAATTTCTTGAGCCATGGGGTCCTTATATATGGTGGCTATTAGGGTTACACCATGTAACTCATGTCTTTCCAGATTCATCATGCTCCATGGTTTAAAGCCTCCAAGGAGTATCCATTGGTTACTCCATAGGTTTAGCCCAACAGGAAGAACTATGGATCAGAAGCCCACATATATAAGAATGAATGATTTACAAAATCAATCCCCATATATTTAATTAGTCTCCTTTTGATCACATAATTAATTCTTGATCAATACTAATTAAATAATATGATTTCATATTAATATATTAGAACTTATAATATATTAACAAATCATAAATATCCTTTTCTCACAAAAGTCTATCCAAATTGTTCCGATGCCATGCAACCCAAATGGACCATGCCAATCGGGTCAAGTACATACCAATTATAGTTATGGACTTAGACACTAATCCAACAGTCTCCCACTTGTATAAGTCTAAAACTATTATTGCGTATGACTTCAAAACCCGACTAGCAATCGTAGCTCTTAAAGATTGTTGTCGAACTCTGAATAAATCAATGACGCGTCTATTAGATAAGGGATCATATATTCCTCCATTGTAGATATCATATGGACTGAGACATGGATTATAATCATTCTCTCTGTCCATTTGTTGTTTCCCGATTTCCGATATATGACGACCAACTAATTGAACAAAACAAATCAGTCCTGGCTTGGCCAAGCACTTCAGGATGTCATCACTAAATCATCGAGGGGCTCACAAATATCTCTTTTGTCCCTTTAAGGGTAAAAGGAATGGATAAACTTCGACTCATATGCTTTTTTTACTACTTGTTGAATCATACACAAAGGCACGTTTTATAACATCGAGTTACCAATGCGTTTTCATACAATCAATGTATAACCAACTCATAGGCAACAACTCATATCTCTAGGTTTGAAGAATATAAGATATTATCGTCTCATGATCACTCGTGATAAAATCCATGAAGTGAGTCAAATGAGTGTGGGTTTAATCCAATATTAAGAACTTATGAGCACTCATGAATGTTGCAGCAACTCTTGCTATGTCCACTACCTTGGACATCTACAAACCAGCTTCATGACAGTCTTGATTCATATCTACTTCCAACATATGACTGACTGTGGATGGTTTAAATAACTTAGTTATTCGGGAAGAACGAGCTAGTTATTCTGGAAGTCAAAACATGCAAAGTGAAACACAAGAATAATCGAATCCAATATGGTCTCAGAACTTATGAATATAAATAGAACACCTTTTATTTATCACCATATTGATTACACATTATTCATTGCATACTGTTTCAAACTATCAACTTTATACTTGAATTAAAACAATAGTTGTCCCATGCTCCGAGCATATACACTATGTTTTCTAAACACTAATCATGCCATACACCAAGTATGCACACTATGTTTTTCCAAACATTAGTTATGCCATACACCAAGTATGCACACTAAGTTTGTCTATGATCTATACTTTGTGAAATAGATCGATTGAACATAATTCCAATGATTCTCATTTCAAAATCCCAAATCCTTACCGCAAATGCAAGAATTCCAAATTCCTTCCATTTACCTAAATTTGTTAGATTCTAAACTTATATGCATTGATCCTCTTGTAATGATTTTGCACAAAGTCACAAAGACTTGTCAACAGACATTATAGAGTATTCCAATGGAGATCACTCCATGGAAACGAAGTCTCAAATTCAAAGTACATTGCATTGAACATCCTTCTTGCATTAAGTTTCCTAATCTTACACAAATTTAATGAATAACTTCTACCTATGGGAATATTTCCATATTCTCATTTTGACTATCACTTCTGAACAAGAGTTGCCTCCTTTCAGAATATGTCAGTATGGTCTTTCCAAAATTAACACTATACTTCCAACTGTCTCTGAGCAACCAATCTTTGGTAAACCTTAGATTGTCCTCGACAATTACTTAATCATTTTATCCAATTCTAAACTTTTTCCCTCTTAATGCCCTGAGCATTTGGAAAATTTAGAAAGGATGAATATTATAGCACATGCAATCGATACTATATCCGAAGCATATGGGACACGATTCATGATGTCTCACATAAAGACATGATACTAGACCAGTCTTTTTGCTATACTATTTCTATTTATATTTTCCAAGTTCTCATAATTCAGATTATAAAAAGGGATGCCGTAATCATAATCGAATTTTAGAACGCAAATAATGGACCCATATATAGAATTTCCTTATGTTTAGCCATTCCAACATAAAATTCATATATATATATATATATATATATATATATATATATATATATATATATATATACATATCCTTGACTAAAGATGATTAAGACCTCAATCTAAGCTTTTAGAATTAAAATGAAGTACAATTTCCTCTCCCTTAATTATAGCAAAACAACTTTTCCCAATTGAAACTTTTTGTTTTCTATAACTAACATTGCTAACTTGCAACACTTATCATAATTATCATGCTCCCACTAACATGAGAATTATCAACATAACACTTATGCTCCCACTAGCTTCGACATGTACTCAGAAATCAGCTGGACTTCTAGAAATCAATACTTTATGGACTTTCTTACCAAAGTTCAGACTTCTGATACGAGATGCTTTGATAAAAACTTTATCAAAATCATACACCTTTCATTAGATAGCACACATGTGTGTCTAAACAATTTCAGAACTATGAAAAGGGATGCCATAATCATAGTCTCAATTGTTTAGACCTTTGCCATTCCTCACAAGTCCATGTTAGTGTGCCAGTTAACCACACACGCTCCACTAACGACTTTGAGAATGAAAATATCACAATTTCTGTCTACTTAAAATCTACTTAGTGAAAGCGTTTCGTCACCATCATTTTCATGAATCAGAGAGAAACTTTATGACACTTAGATTTTATGGTGTATATGTTCTATCCATGTGAATTTGTCAAAACCATAATCACAAGACAAGGTTAGTGACAAATCCAAACTCATATGGATTGAACTTGTGCAGTCTTAACTTCTTGCCACCTGGCAGCACAAGGGTCTGCCATTGCTTCCAAGTTGTTATGCAACCAATTGAGAACTCTCAGAACTCATATGCAAAGCCAACTTTAACTGGAATGGGCAAAGAAATAGGAAAAATGTCAACACGGTAGGTTATAAACCTCAAGTCGTGTGCTAGTGATAAACTACATGTTTTACTCTTGATTAGATCTTGAAATTCTTTCAGGATCTTTAAGACTCCCATTGCCCTCTTGACATATAAGACTTTCTTGCCAAATATTCAAGAGATAGTGCAGATTCTTTGTCAAGACAAACACTTCACATAATTGGCCTAAGTTGGTATCTGTTTTATCCAAAACATCACAACTTACCAATTTCAAATGTACAAGAGTAGAACATATTTTACTCTTACATTTGACTAGTGTTAATAAACCTTTCTTTAAGATATGTCACTTAAGTTACAATCTTGGAGTATGACTCTAAGAATTGTTTGGAACGAAGTATGACTCATCTTCTTGATTTAACCATTTTAACAATTATTGATTCCTCTTCTTAGCCATAGGAATGCACTAAGATGTCCTTAGAGGACCAATTGTGAAATGGTTTCTTAATCATCAAGATGATCATAAAACATGATACTAAAGTACTCTCCCATCTTTTCAGATTTGAGAAACTTTTATTTTTCTGCCTAATTTGATTCTCCTCATTCATTCTGCCATACATCGAATAGTCGTATTGATCTTTGTAGTGGACTTGACTAGTGCACAAGAATGTGTACTCGATCCCTTAGTCCTTCACTTGACTCACATATACATGTGAGCAAGGAATTGGTCTTAATTTTCCAAAGATGAAAATTCTCATTCATCATACTATACAACTTGCATGATTCCAAGTTTCGGTCCAATTGAAAACTTGGGTGATGAGAATCTTTCCTTATTTGGTAATTTTAGACACTATCACAAAGAAGAGAAGCAAATTCATATTTCTAATATTGCTAGAAACATGCAAATATCAATTTCCCATAAATGCCATTGCAAGGAGATATAAAGTAAAAAAAATTATTTATTTATAAATGAGGAAACAACTTTTTCCTTACAATGCAACCTTAAATGAAAAACTATGCTATTACATATTTTCTAGCAATCTACCATAACTCCTAAGTAGTAGCTCAAGAATCCGATCTTCGAACCATGCGATTGAAATCCATCTTCACGATCAGATTCAACATACTCTTTCTTTAAGTTTCCTTCCCTTTGCTTGATCCTGCCATACATCAAAATATTTTAGAAATCTTCAAATAGGAACTTAATTGAGTTAGATATTGGACTTACCTGAAGCAGAGTTAAACTTTTTGACTAGACCTTCTCTCAGATCTTTCAGGTAGTTAGGGCAGCTTCACAACCAATGCCCCTTCATTTGGCAACAGAAACATATGTACCCTTTGGTAATGGTACATGGGACTATCTCAGACTTAGCCTTTCTCTTTACCATTTGGTCAACCTAGTTGACTATGGTCGATCCCTTTCCATTGGGTAGGAAAAGCTTTTCTGGATATCCAATGTTACCAATTGTCAATGTCCATGGTAGTCTGGGAAGTTGATCTACTAATCAAATTTGCTTACCAAAGCTCCAAATCATTGTTGATTAAACAGCACCAAGCAAATAGATAAGATCGTTAAGGGTCATGTCATAGTCTGTTACATAGTAGTCCTTAACGAAACTCACTATATGACTTAGAAAGTGATTGAACAACCAACTTTCTCAAGACTTTGACACCCAACTCTCCCGGCTTGTCAATATGTGACTTCATCTCCAAGATGTGAGCACACATAGACCTTGCTTGCCAATAGAGCTTGAGTGAACTTGAACTTGTGGGTTAGGGAGAATAAATGGAGGAGGTGGAGGAAGAGAAGAATGATTTCCGGGACATCATCTTCATTAGGAAAGCTTGTTCCAAGAGTTTTGGGAAGATCATAATTGTCTGAACCAAATATCTTTTGGGAGACATTCAAGATAGTTGATTTAAAGCCCTTAATATAACACCCAATATGAAATATTAAGGCTAGGACCCAACACAATATTTTATAACTTGGAAGAGGGATGTCTTAATCCACGCAATAGAATATTTGAAGGTAGGCGAATGAAGATTCACCAATTTCCACCATGAAAAACGAAATAATTTATTAGGTTTTAATTGGATTTGAAACTCCTAGATCTTTTGAGATTCATTGAACTTTTCAATTGCATGTTTCAATCTCGATTGTTCCCTATCAAGTTTTGTGACTGGGATGCCGACGATCACAAAACAAGGTGTGAATAACCATGCAAATATACTTGGTACCCTTCATATTTACCACTCAATCGATGTGCCAGTTAACCACACATGCTCCAACAATACTATGATAAACATTAAGTTACCCTTTTCCTACCTTGTTAAATCAAGCTAGTCTACCGGTTAACCATACGCGCTCCACTAACCGACTTAAGCAAAGTGCAAAGTGTAATTTCATGGGTTAGCACCAAATTCACGTTTTCCTAAGTAACTAATATTGGGAATTCATAATAGTTTAGTTACTTAGTATTTATCATTAATACTTTAATGAAAGGAGAATTCTAGTCCTTGTCCTACCCTTTCGGCTAACGACCCTCCACCAGTCAATGAAGCGGTGGGTGAGAGTGGACACCCATTTAACTGCCATTTGATAGGTAGTAACCTTATACCCCCTTATAGACCGGCTTCGTGAATGAGGCCTACTAACGTTAACACTGACTTTGTTCTTATATATATATATATATATATATATATATATATATATATATATATATATATATATTAATTTATAATACTATAAAGTATAAGTGTTGAATTTTAACTTTTAAAATTCTAAGGGCTTAACTTGGAATTAGAGTATTCATGAGGGGAAACTTTACAAATTCCAAAACTTGAGGGCAAGTTTTGAACTATTCAAAAACTTTTCAATTCCATAACTTATGTGTTTAAAGTAGTTTTAATGAAAAACCCTTCAAGTTCCATAACTTGAGGACACGTTATGGAACGCTTTAAAACATTTAAAAATGAGACGCTCCATTTTTCATAACTTATGGAAATCTTATGATTTTTTTAATAATCATAAATGTTACTTTTCAAGTACCTTGAGGACAAGTTACAAAAACACATATTACGAACAACTTTTAGATCAATTTGGATTAAAAACATATTATCATGTAACTTTTCTATTAATCAAAATCAACTCATAAGAACAAGATAATTCAAATAAAACACTTTTCATGTAATTAGCCTAACCATTAAACTAATACAAAACATGAATCTATTGACAATTATCTATTAAATTAGATTAGCATGAACATTACCATACCAAAAACAAGTTTACAAGTTCAAAAATTGTAAATCCCTAAAATGCCTGTGTATCAATCAGATCCGTTTGATGGTGCGGAATCCCAATCAAACGGATGATGTCAGATAAAATAGAAGAGAAGAAGAAGAAGAATATGATGTATCTATGTATGAATTGATTAGAATGAAGTTCCTTTACACAAGATTCACACAGTTACACACATATGCTCCTTTCTCTCTTTCTTACCGTATACTCCTTCTGTTCATCAATATCTACTCCTCAACCCTAACACCTATATATATACTAGGGAATATGGGCTTGGTGAACATGGGCCGTAAATGGGTTTACGACCGTAAACCTGTTTACAGCCGTAAACACAGCCGTAAACATGTATACAGCCGCAAACACTAAATTGTTTACGGTCCAAGACACAAAAATATATTTTTCTAGAAAAGTAAAGTATAAACCATATTTTTGACCCAACAATCTCCCCCTTGGTTTATAACTTTCGTTTCTTAATTGACCCAACAAGCTCCCCTAAAAAGTAGCTGGCTTTTCATGTTAATCTTCATTGGGAGATTGGCTTCAGCAATTATCTTCAAATTCTTCACAACTTCAAGATGTACTTGATGAATCTTCAATGAATGACTTCATCTTGAGCACTTGAGCTTTTCTTCAAGATTTGACCCTGAACGCACATTGGGTGAGGAGGCTTCTTGTACCGATTCTTGAAAGATGGCGCTTTCAACTTAAGAATCTTCAGTGAGAACATTAGAGAGAACAAATCTTCTGGATCACTTCAGCAAGTACAACGATAGCAACAGACTGATTTGGAGGCTTTAATGCAATCCATCAAATAATCTTCAATTTCTGCTTCACCTTGCTTCTGGGGTTGAAGGATTGAATGTTGAAAGAATAATCTTCATTTCTTGCTCCTTCGAATGAGAATTCTTCGATTCTCACGGACGAAGCCTTGGCTTAGAAATCTTCGACACAAACTCCATGAGTTTCATCTTCACCTGAATTCACCTTTCAAGACAGAACAAAAACTAAAAGGAAATTTAGCACACAATATTTTTGGGTTTTTCATATTTTCTAAACAAAAATAAAAAATAAATAACACTATTTTTTATTTTGAATTTTCGGATTTTTGTTTGTTTTTTTATTTTTAATTCTCCCCTTATATTTAAATTAGAAGAACACTATGAACAAACTTAACAAAAACCAAAATAATAGCTAACTTTAAGAGTGATTTGGGATCAAAGTTTTTTAGACAACCTTTATCTGTTTATCAGTACCTCTGCCTTCATGAATAGATCTGGTCAATCACTGGTATTGTGGTCCACTTAAACACGAGAGATTGTGACAAAATTACGACATACTATAAGTGACAAGACAATGTCATCCTAAGTTCCTAGATAATATTCCTTAAGGACCATTCAACTGACGACGACCAAAGATATTGTTGTCCACCTAAATTAAGCAGTGAGATCTACAGACAATCTGTATGTGTTCAAATTTTAATTGTACTAGAATGTGTTTCCCGCTTCCTGATATGCTCCAGCCATCAAGGACTTCCAGAATACTCCTTACACCATGTGAGTGTTGAATAGTTAAGAGATGCCTCCTATCATGTGCCAGGACCAGCCATTACCAACAAACCGAAGTCGGATGATATGCCTGCATAGCTGCTCCGGTACAGAGCGTGATCAGTTGGTCTTTGGAACCCAGTCCATTTTGAAATTGGGTCGACCTTTGTCATCATTGCAGGGGTACTCTCTCCCATGACATATCCTGTTTATCACAAACAAAAGACGATGAAATACTAGAGTCATTAGAAGAATTGAGAGTTTTCACCTTTGGTACCCATCTATATTCGGGTTTAATCCATTTCTAGTTCGATCCAATGGGTGCCTCGGCACTTGATTTGGAACTTGAAGCCAGCTGCCGAGACGACTTTGACTTAACCGGCCTTTGTTTCACTGGATCATCTCTTGGATTGGGCTTGTTGGCTGACATTTCCTTCTTGTCCTTGGGATTCGGATGCTTGGCCTTGGGATTTGAATTCTTGGCCTTCATGGCATTCTAGTCGGCGTCATCTAAATGTGACCTTGAGAGGTTTCTTTTGAAAAATCTCCCTCTTGGCGCATTCTGCCAGCCTTGTGGATAGTAGGGAACGTATGCACGATTACGACAATTTCTGGCAACGTGTTCAGGTGTTCCACAATGAAAACAAGTCTTTTTCTTCACTGTGAAGTTATTTATTCCTGCCCCTGGTGGCGTATCCATGCCTTGTCTCTTGCTTTTCCCACACGCACAGTTACAACAGGCACTCTGTTTCACTAGAATTGGTGGCATGTATTTCTCAACGGCAGGTTTGTTAGGAATAACAAAATTTGAAGCAACAGATTCTGAGTTCAAGGAGATGTTGGATTGTTCAATGGTTTTCTCCTTGTTCTCATCTTCCGCTACTTTACCTGCACATAAAGTAGAAACATTAGTATTTTCAACTTGAACACCTCCTGACACAAATCCAGCTGGTTTTTCATATTGAAGATGTGCCTCTCTGTCAATTTCTTCCTGTGTCATAGGGATGGATGTGTAGTTATGATTGAAAGGTGGAGGAACACTATCATACCCTAGACCTTTTTGCTGGTTATTTTTTAAATTGCAGACAATGATCAATCATGTTGGCAACTACCTCGCTTGATACATCATATTTTTAAAAATCAAAATTTCCAGTTTCAAATTTGTTTTTTAATGTATCAAGCTCAGTAATTAACTCAGCATTCTGTCTCTTTATATAATCATAATTCTCACATTTATTACTATAGTTTTCCTGAAGTCTTCTAAAGTCCTTTATTTTAGATTCCAACTGGGCCTTAAGTTTCTAAGTTGGTAATCCTCATACCTAAGGTCCTCTACTTCACTACGTAGGGTTTCAATTTCCTCAAGGAGAGATTTAACATAATCACTATAAGCTTGAGAGCATGAAGCTTCATTGACCGGGATATTTGTAGAACTCATTTTATTTCCACACTTCAAAGCATCAAAGTCAAAATTTAAGGTTAAAAGTTAAAAATAATAAAATAATCAAAAGTTAATATATATATATATATATATATATATATATATATTATTTTATTATTTTATTTTTTATTATTTTTAATTTTTTTAATCGAAAGAGAGGTTTTAAAAATAAAAGTAATTGAATTTTGGGTTAAAAGTGTCAAATTTTGAAAGTTGAACCGAGAATAACGGGTTATGAATTAAATTTCGAAAGATTGTAACAAGGGATCAGGTAGCCGACTTGGATAAGGCGCAAGGTTGTTGAATCAGAGGTCTTGGGTTCGAAACCCGACACCTCCAAATGCGCTTCTAATTTTTAAATGTGCGAAGCGAGGCGAGGAACTAGCTGCTGCGAGGACCTGGTGCGAGGTGCGAGGCCGTAACCACCGAGGCCGCAAACCTCGGGCCGTGAACCTTAGGCCGCAAACTCCGGACCGTGAACCTCGGGCCATGAACTCCGGACCGTGAACCTCGGGCTGTGAACTCCGAAACCCTAGCCGCCGGCCCCCCTTATTTTTCAGAGATATATCCAAAAACGCAAGAATATTTTGAAGATAAGATCAAATTATGCTCCAAATCCGAAAAAATTGACTTATACAACCAAGCTCTGATACCAATTGTAAATCCCTAAAATGCCTGTGTATCAATCATATTCGTTTGATGGTACGGAATCCCAATCAAACGGATGATGTCAGATAAAATAGAAGAGAAGAAGAAGAAGAATATGATGAATCTATGTATGAATTGATTAGAATGAAGTTCCTTTACACAAGATTCACACAGTTACACACATACGCTCCTTTCTCTCTTTTTTGCCGTATACTCCTTCTGTTCATCAATCTCTACTCCTCAACCTTAACATCTATATATATACTAAGGAATATGGGCTTGGTGAACATGGGCCGAAAATGGGTTTATGGTCGTAAACCTGTTTACGGCCGTAAACGCAGCCGTAAACACGTATATGACCGTAATTAAACACTAAATTGTTTACGGTCCAAGACACAAAAATATATTTTTCTAGAAAAGTAAATTATAAACCATATTTTTGACCCAACAAAAATAGCTTAGGGTAATGTTCCTAGTCCAATTCTAGCAAAAAATATGCAAGCTGGAAGCTCAACTCATCGAGTTCTCCAAGGAACTCGTCGAGTTCATGCCTTAACACATGAACTCGGCGAGTTTTTGGCAAGAAATCGTCTAGGTTTCCAGTCTGGTCAGATTTTGGTTTTGAAAATCAAGTTTGCATCAAGTATAAATGAAAACAAGCCTAGGCTCTGATACCACTGAAGGGTTTTGAGCATTCTAACACTCCTATGGTGTACATGCAACCCTAAATACATTGGATGTATGTTTTCTCTATTATACATGCAAACTTGAACTTTCAAAGGTATTACCCTTGCTAGCATACAATCATTGATACTTGGGTAATATAAACAAGTTAGAAGACATACCTTTTCATGTAGCTTGATTCCATGGAGCTTAAGAGCCTAGTGCCTCAAGTGTGACACGTCAAATGGTTCACACAACATCACCAACAACTTGGAATAACTTGAGAGAAAAGGTTCCTATGCTCAAATCAGCTAGCCCTCATGTGTACACACACTAGTGCCAATTTCTTGAGCCATGGGGTCCTTATATATGGTGGCTATTAGGGTTACACCATGTAACTCATGTCTTTCCATATTCTTCATGCTCCATGTGTTAAAACCTCCATGGAGTATCCATGGGTTACTCCATGGGTTTAGTCCAATATGAAAAACTATGGATCATAAGCCCACATATATAAGAATGAATGATTTACACAATCAATCCCCATATATTTAATTAGTCTCCTTTTGATCACATAATTAATTCCAAATTAATTCTTGATCAATACTAATTAAATAATATGATTTCATATTAATATATTAGAACTTATAACATATTAACAAATCATAAATATCATTTTCTCACAAAAGTCTATCCAAATTGTTCCGATGCCATGCAACCCAAATGGACCGTGCCAATCGGGTCAAGTACATACCAATTATAGTTATGGACTTAGACACTAATCCAACAGTTTTATCAAGGAGAAAACTGAAAGCACTAGAAAGTCTACATCAAATACACTGTCGAACACACTAGGGATACGCCATCGTATAACAAACGTTTCTTTCAAATCGGCCTAACTTTTGTTTCTATAAAGATTCCGGTGTCATCATTCATCATGGATTGTCGTGGTCCTCACCATACTAAGTTCATATGTTTCCATCTCCTTGACCGTCAAATTCACAAAACCCTCGTCATTCGTAACGACAACCCGACCTAGACCTCAGTATTGTCTGTTGTCTTCTAAACCCTGAAGTACTCATGCGAGGAGTACGTTGCCTGCCGAAACCTTGCCACCGTATACTCAGCGGACCTTCCTGAACTACCGCTCATCCAACAAGTCAAGTTCAAGCACAGAGGCTAAGGACGAATACAGCCCACCTATCACTAATAAGTGTATACGCGAGGGTGGTATATAATTATGATTATGCAGATTTAGTATGTGTGTATCCGCCCTATCTCTTGTTCCTTGTTTGGTTGTGGACCTGAGGTAGAGTCTCACATCCGACCGTCTTACTAATCTTAATTATATACGACATGTATACACTAGGTGAAGATAGATGGACCTGGTATGAATCCTATCATGAGCGTAAGGGCAAAGTTGCCAGGTCTACGAGTGAGTATTCTGCCATTCAGAGGAGCTCAACCCCAGGAGTACTGCTAAGAAAGTTAATTTCGGGACGAAATTCCAACTAACGGGGGGATGATGTGACAACCCAAAAAAATTTATCTTGTAAGTCCATCCAATCAATTGAGAGTCAGACTTGTTTCTGCTATCTTTTAGCATTGTTAAGGGTCATTTTATGAGTTCTAAGCCTAGTAAACTCAAGGATTGTGTGTTAGGAAGTGAACCAAGTAAGAACCAAGAGCCTAGAACAACATATGAGCCATAAAACCCCAACAAGTGAGGTTTACGAACAAGGTCCATGTTCACGACCGTGAACCCTTTTAGGCCGTGAACCCCTCCTATATGGATGAATTTTTGCCACTTCTTCTTCTCTTGAGCGCAATCACCCATTCTCTCTCAAGTATCATCCAACAAAGGCTATCTTTTCACCTCAAAATCAGAAGTATCTCATCCTTTACTTATGTATACTTAGAAACCCCTTTGATTCCATATTGATTCATCACTTTTCCTTCAAGATCTTCAAGATCAACATCTTTCACCAAGAACACACACTTGTTCTTGGTGGCCGTGAACACCTTAGAGGCTTCCAAATCGTAAGTAGTTCATTCATCTACATGTTCATACCTAGAAACACTTGATTTCCACACATGAAACAAGCACAAAATGAAAGATCTTCAAGATTTCACGCCCGTGAACCCTTCATGAGGCCGTGAACCCTTCAAAGATGCTTGATAGGACCGTGAACCATCCTTCCTTAGCTGTAAATGTTTTAAATGCTTTTAAGGGGGGAATACAAGTTGAACACAATGATATTGTGTAAATGTTTATCTGTGATAACCATCACGTTAAAGGATTTCTTATGCTTTATAAGTGATCAAAATCATTTCAAAAACTCTTTTTAAGTTATGTTACTATATTATTTATAAAACTCCATTTTTAAAGTACGATCATAACTCAGTAGATAATCGAGTCTGTTTTTACAAATCAGAGACAGTTCAAAACAAACATACTAGTAAAATATAATAGGTATAGTTTAGGTGTTCAAAACATACTATAACAAGAAACAGAAGGAACATACTATAAAGAGAAACAGGGAGGAACATACAATAACAAGAACAGAAAGGAACATACGATTACAAGAACAAGATAACATTTATGTGAGACTAATTCATGGCTTAGCAATATACTTGTTAGGTCACGTTTTGTAACCAGAGTCTCCTGGAGGGAGAGCGGAGATTGTGTGTATAGATCTATACGGGACTGAAAGGCCCGCATCCCGACTGTTCACTATAGTTTGGCCGGCAAGCCAATGGGTGACAAATGTCACATCAGTTTCGACGCCAGTAGGTCGTCGTGTTGAAAACTTGTCGATCAGTATGGTTTTAACCACATTACAATTTTAACCTTAATTAACAAACTGGTTTTAAGGTAGTAAGTGCTTCAGTAATTGCTTTATACAATATTACTAAATACTTTCATTTTCCCATTACATTCATATAGTGATCTTCTCACATAAAAAGTAATGCAAACTATTTTCTAGTAAAGATAGTCTTAAACTTGGGAAAACTTATAAAAGACAAACAGTACAGTCGAGTCTTAGTACATCTAGTTAGAGCGAGGGCCTATAATGCTAACTTTATGATCCCTTGGTAGATACATCAGGGATATATATTAATCGGATCTGAAAGACAGTAGGTTGTGTGCTTTCCGCTTTATTTCTTGTTCCTTGTTTGGTTGTGGGCTTAGAGCAGATTCACCCAGTCTAGTATTTATTCGATCTTAGCTATATATATATATATATATATATATATATATATATATATATATATATATATATATATATATATACTCCATATACACGAAGTAATCATAAGGAGTACCATGCATGGGTCAGGTCATAGTATACAGATTCAATATACCATTTTCTAGTACAAAACATACTTTTCTAATAGAACATTTAGTAGGCTAAACTAGAAACTTATCAGTAAAAGGCTTTAATCCATTTTATTAAACCAGCAAAACTTAAAGGACCTTTCGTGGTTAATTCTATAATACCTTAGTTTATTCATCAGGGTTATATGTAATTAATATCTAATAGGCAATTGGATGTGTGTCTTCCGCCTTACTTCCTGTTCCTTGTTTGGTTGTGGGCTTAGGGCAGATTCACCCATTTAACTGTCCGTTCGATATGAGATTATATATAGCTTGTATAAACCAAGTGATTATAGAAGGAACTATTGTGGTTAGCATTTTTACCTAACGGAAATATATGATTTTCTTAAATAATGTTTTCATCAAATATAAAGAACTATTACAGTTAACTTCGTAAGTACCAAATGAATATGCCAGGGTTATATATAGTGAAGATCTAAAAAACAATGGGATGTGTGACTTCCACCTGATTCCCTGTTCCTTGTTTGGTTGTAGGCTTAAGGCATATTCACACAATCGATTGTCTGTTTACTCTAAATTGTATATAACTTGTATCCATTTAGTATTCATAGAAGGAATTGTAGAGTCATTTTTACTTTCATTCATCATATCAGGAAATATAGGATTTTCTAAAGGAATAGACAAACTTTTTTAAAATGAACTTACAACATACTTTACATCACTTAAATACTTATGAACTCACCAACTTAAATGCTGATCTACTCTTTCAAATTAACTTGTATTCTCAGGAAACTAGTAGACAGGTACGTGCACTGGGATTCAAAAGATGAAGTATAGTAGCTTCATGTCTTGTTTAGTTATTTACTTTTGGGAGTCTATCTTTTGTGAACCACATACTTTGTAAACACTTTCATATTAATGCAATGGTTGTTTGTTACTTTGATTACTATGATGTATGTGTTGTGATACTAAACATGACGTCCTCCGACCCCGAACGTTTCCGCCATTCTGGTTTGGGGGTGTGACACTTTTGTTTTGCACTCGGACCGTCCCTATTGTTTTATTTGGTTGCGTTTTACGTCCCTCATAGACATGAAAAGACTATATTACCCTTGGTCATTTTATTTTGATTTATTTTCAAATTTTTTAATATTAACATTTTAAAGATTATTCTTAAAAATAAAAAATGTGGGTCCCTCACGTCATTCTCTTTCCCCTCCCTCGTCAGCACTCATCTCCCTCATCCCATTCCCGTCCTCTCATTTCTCACCGGAAGCCACAACCACCAACAAAGCATCACTCGAAAACCACCTAGAAACGTCACCAGAAGACACTAGGAAGCCACCGATCTGCATCATCAATCTTGTCTCTTCATATTTCTGCCCCCATCTGCTCCATCCTCACTCTTCCTTCTTCGCCATCTACCTAAATAGATGGAGCATCGTTTCCGCCAAAATCCTCCAACCACCATTATCCTTCTCTGAGTGTTGTTCCCATTTAACCCCATTATTCTGGAAAAGCGTATTTGATTTCAAGGATTTGATCAGTTTTTTATTTCATTGTCGTTTTCAGATTAGGTTTTGCTTTTGGGTTTCGATTCCATATCTGGATTTCATTTCAGTTTAGGTTTTGATTTTGTTATATTGGTATTTGACTTTGGTTAGCTTTTTGATTTCAAAATCTAATATTTTTATGGTTTTGATTTCTATGTTCAGGTTTTGGTTTCTATGTTCAAGTTTGATTTTCAGGATTTGATGTTGGGGTGTGAATTAATGAAATCGATTATGTGGTCTGTATTAAAGCTAAAATCAGCGGATGCTAGTGATGTTGTAATTGCTTGGTGGTGGATGGTGGCTTTCAGTGGCTGGTGGTGGTTTTTAGTGGCCTATGGTGGTTGTCGGTGGCTTATGGTGGTTTTGGTGCAAGTGGGAGGGACAATTTCAGTAATTATTTTTCTTTAATTAATAAATAATAAATAAAATAGAAAAAGTGAAAAAGAAAATTAGAAAGGGTAATATAGTATTTTCATCTTGGGGAGGGACGAATATAGTCTTTTCATATCTGTTAGGGACAAAAAAAACGCAACCAAATAAAACAATAGGGACGGACCGAGTGCAAAACAAAAGTTAGGGACCAAACACGCAAATTTAACCAAACCATATGAACAATTTCAGTAATTTGTTATATATATATATATATATATATATATATATATATATATATATATATATATATATATATATATATATATGTGTACATTTATTATAGTTGACTGAGTAAAGGAGCTAAGCAAGGAATTCAAAAGCTTGGAATATCATCCAGATAAAAGTTTAGTAATGTAAGTAACCTCACTCCTTTTCAATATTATTGATATCTAGTTAAGTGGTGAGTATTATGTTATGATATGGCGTTATTTTGATATTGTAAAACTATACTATGAATAGATAAAATTAATTAAAAACTATAATTCAAAAAGAAAAGCCAAGTGGGTGCCATGTTAATCCACATGGGTAAATCTAGGTGGTTAAAATTACACTTAGCATGACACATTATCCTTATGACCGGATGACATCATCATCATCAAGAAAATTGTCTTGTTGTCACAAAATTTAAAAGTTTACACACTTAAAATACAAAAAAAAAAAAACATTTGGGATCATTTAAAACCAAAGACAATAATTTTGGCTAGTAATGACATTATATATTAATATTAAGATTTGACTTTTTATTTTTATTTTGACACACCATTTTTTTTATTCCAAATCAAATGTCATTTTTTTAAAAATTTCTTTCAATGTTGACCATTTCCATTTGAAACAGGATAAATAATCTTTTTACATTTGAAGTTATATAAATATATTTTTTTATATTTGAAGCTATATATATATATATATATATATATATATATATATATATATATATATATATATATATAAGAGTTCAATTAAGAAAAAAAAAGGTTGAGAATGGGGGAATCATTCTCAGTCACTCATTTATTTTTGCCGCAAAAACTTCCGTGGTATCATTCGAAATGGAAAGGAATACACATGTGTTTTCCAACAAAATATGTTTCTTAAACTATGCTAATAATTACCTTAATATATACAAAAACATACTTTTTTCGTTTTTTTAATTTTTAAGAAACTATTTTTATCGAAAAATAATTTTAAATATACCAAAATTCATGATTTTTTATTTTCTACAAATAGACATCAATATTGATATAGTTTTAAGAAAAAATAAAAAAAAAATATTTTTTTTATATTTTCAGCTATCGTTATTCATAAATGAATAAAAATGTTTCAAATTTTTGCTACTGTATATTTGTTATTCACTTATGAATAAAAATATATAATTAATTTTTTTTATAGTTTAACTATCAATTATATATACTTATTCATATATGAATAACGAATTAACTGTAACAAAAATCTGATAAATGTTTTATTCATATATAAATATAAAATATGACAGAAAACTAATACACGTTTTATTCAAATATAAATAGAATATATGACGAAAGATGCTGTAAAAAATATATTTTAAGTAAAAAAACTTTATTACGTGTAATATTCATATATGAACAATACTTAAACTATAAAAAAGGTTAAATATACACTTTATTCATAAGTGAATAACGAATGTGCTGTAATAAAAATCACATAGATTTTTCTTCACTTATGAATAACGAGAGCTGAAACTCTATAAATATAAATTTTTTTATTTTATCTTAAAACTATATCAATATGGATGTCTATTTATAGAGAATAAAAAATTATGAATTTTGATATATTTAAAATAATTTTTCGATAAAAATGGCTTTCTAAAAATCAAAAAAACAATTTTTTTTGTGTATATTAAGGTAATGATTATCATAGTTTAAAGAAACATGTTTGGTTGGAAAACACATGTTTATCTGTTGTACATTTCTGTCGGTACGCCTAAGTGTTTTCTGGCAAAATAAATGTGTGGCTGAGAATGATTTCCTCATTCACAACTTTTTTTTTTCAATTGAACTCTCCTCTCTCTCTCTCTCTCTCTCTCTCTCTATATATATATATATATATATATATATATATATATATATATATATTACATTTTAAGCCGTATAAATAATTTTTTTAATTTAAAAAACACCTTTTATATAAATAAAAGTTTTTTACATTTAAACTGTAATGGTATGTATATATATGTATTATTATATTATAACTGTATTTTTTATTAAATTCAAAATTTTAATATGATATTGGAGGCATAGAGTGAACACTTAGATAAGTAACTATGATATTCGGAACATGATGCTTTGTAGGTTGTGTCCCTAGTGTGGTTCCAAAGTGCATCGCCCCAGACGGGTTCTAAGAGTCTCGTAAACATCCTAATAGTCATGTTGGCTCCCAATAGACACAATTGTCCCCTGAAATAACTGAAAATAATTATCATCCATTGTATATATTCATAATCTTTTGTTCTTCTAGATACACTTCTTAATCACTGAACGTTACTCTATAAATTTTTTGTCTTAGTGAATATCTAACATAGCAAAGTATTATGTGTTTTTGAATTTTATATTTGACATGAAGTCTGAATAAAGTGTTATTGGATTATCCCAAATATGGTTTGGTGTTACTTCGTACAATATAGATGGAATTACAAAATTTTGAAAATGTTTTCATGCATGATCCTTGAAATATCAAAGTTATAGTTGATATTCGATAACCATTTTTCTAACATAAAATATTAATACAATACAAGAAATCGAGCATAATGGAAAAACACAATTAAAATATAAAAAATACATATTTATACATAACATTACGGTTTAAATATAAAAACTTGTATTTTTATTAAAAAAAATGGTTTTAAATTTAGAATATATATATATATATATATATATATATATATATATATATATATATATATATATATATATATATATATACGGTTTCAAATGTAAATGATAAACATTGAATGAAATAGAAACAAAACCATGTATGATTTTGAACAAAAAAAAGTGTCAAAATTAAAAACAAAATGAGAACTTAGTTTCAAAATTGAAAAACATAAAAATTTGGTGTTTTTTGTGTCATTTTTTCATAAGTTTGACACATTTTCATGCCCATATTAATATAAAATAAAAAAATATTTTCATGTCATTATGTAACGTCACAAAAAACTGAAATATCATCATGTTAAGTCAACGGGTTACTAGTTTGAATAATCAACAAATTGCAAAAATTTTAAAAACTTAATGACTAAATTGTAATAAAAGGTAACATATTATCAAAATCGTTTTTAAACATAGTGGTTTCTGTACATTTTACCCTAAAACATACAAGAATCCATATTATTGTTGTATAATCACAACTAATGCATCACCTATTCACATTAAAATTTCATTATAACTAACATATTTGTTATTCATTTGTATTAATCAACCAATTAATAAGTATATTGTAACATTGTATATATGTTATGATCAATATACAACATGAATATACTACTTTACGGGGTCTTTGAGATTGCTCATTTAAAGTACTAATTAGTTTATTTTACTTTGGCACCCATAATAAGTAGTTTCTAGTGTTTGGATAAATTAAAATTAAAAATGCTTGTTACTTAAATAAGAAATTTTTGATATGTTAGTGAGTTCTAGCTTATCTAAAATAGTTTATGACTTATTAATATAACTTTGTTGAATCTATATGTCCAAGAATCATTATTGAGTGACATTGTTAATAATATATGATCCTATAGGGTCACACCTTTATCAAGTTGGCACAATTTGTATATTTATTATTAATATGATTATTAATAAATAATATTTGTTCTTGTATTTTATTAGTGAATAATTATTGTTTTGTGAAAAATATAATTATAAGATAGTTGAAATAATTATTATTTAATATGGTATGGATTAATAAGTCATATACAACTTTTTGGACTACTTGAATTCTTTTTTCTTTAACCTAAAGATAAATGTTATATTTTATAGACTTTGAGTTTATAAAAATCAAAGAATCTTTCTTCTTCCTTTAGGTATGGCCGAAATTTTATGATGGCATGCATGTTACTTGTCAACCTCCATACCTTGTCCCCCATGCTTTTTAAAAGGCTAGAGTTGCTTTATATTATTTTAATATAAAGGCATGCCTTGCATGAGAGTATAAAAGAAAGCCTTATGCTTGAGTTTCAAGCTAGTTGATTTAGCCTTTTTCTTATTTCACCATATAGCTGAAACTCTCTTTATTCTTTCTCATCTCTCTCTCTCTTTATCTCTCTCTCTCTCTCTCTCTCTTTCTCTCTCTCTCTCTCTCTCTCTCTCTTTTGAAGTTAACTTGGTGGTTTAAAAGATTCCTTGAGTTGTCTACTTTAGAGCTTATTTGAGTTAATCACTTAAAGGCTTAAGACACTATAGAATATGAGAGGGAACTAGCATTCTAAGTTCCTTACTCTTTATGATGGATACATATCGAGAAAATCATGTTCTTTCATTTTTTTTCTATCTTCATAAACACTCGAAAACCAAGTGGGTTTAAAGGATTCAAAAGTTATCATTTTAAAAACTCTTTGGTTGTTTTTATTTCATTCTAACATATATAAATGGATCCTTGATGGTTTGGTTTTGTTATGAATTAAAAATTAAGTTGTTATTTTTACAAGACTTACGTTGCCAGTTTTTATGATAAACAAACTTATATTTTGTATCAAAACTCCATCAGTGGTATCAGAGACATCTTTTATATGTTAGAATGATTTTTTTGTTTGATAATCTTTGGTTTTTGGAAAACAAGCATGATTTTCCTTTTGTTAAGAAAAAACCATATTTGTCTTCTTTGACAACTTATTGGTTAAAATTGTTTATTTTTATATATAACCATTTTTCATGCATTTTGGTTATATATAGGTTGTCTTAGAAAAAACAAAGAGTTGTTTGTTATTATATTTGATATGTGTATGATGTGTATAAACTAGTCATGGACCATTGTGTTTGTTGTGTTGGTTGTTTTGTTAAAAATGGTTATAATATTTATTTATTCATATGATATGTAATAAATTAAATATATTAGATTTCTTGGTTTATTTTGTAAAGTAATAGATTGGTTTTTAGAAATAACTTATTTGTATAAAAATGTAACTAGAAATGAAGATGAAACCAATTTTTAAAGACCAAAAAGTGATTTTTAGCCATTAAAAGTGTACAACAATGTTAGTGACAACTTTATGAAAAGTGTCGCTAAAGTTGTCACTGATGGCTATTACTCCTAATGCAACACTTTCTGCAACCTTTTCTGAAATGTGTTGCATTGCTGAATTATTTACCTTTAAAAAAGCTTTTCTACGTTTGCAAGCAATAGATGATTCATCAAGTGGGAGCTTCAACAACAACATTACAAGAAGTTTTTGGTCACTTTAAATGTCATTTTGGAAAGGACTTGGAATTTTGTGTTGGCTCACAAAATGTCACTAGAATTGGTTGGTTTATGCATATATATATATATATATATATATATATATATATATATATATATATATATATATATGTATATATTAATGCATATTTTGTGATGTTTATTTTATGTTCTTGTATGTTATGTTTGATGTATGAAAATTGTTTTTATATGTTGAATAACATTTTATCATAACATAATATCACTTGGAGTTTGAGAAAAAAATATTTAAAAGATAATATAAGATGTTTATAAATGGATATTTATAAAAATATTTTACCGGTGAAAAATCGTTTTTTCATTGTAAATTGTTTTATTGTAAAACTTATAAATAGCCAACTTTAAAATATTTGAAATGGTTTAAAAGGTGTTTAAATATTATATAAACTCCATGTCAAGAGTCTTATTAAAAGGACTAAAATCAGTTTATAACGTGTTATAACGACAAATAATAAAACTAGTGATTATTTTTTGCGTCAAAACTTTACATATGATATTGGTATTTTGAACATAACGCAAAATGTTGGTATTATGTTTTATGCATGCCAAATGAGATTTAAAACATAAGTTTCATCATCCAAGTTTTGGTTTATCAAAATATGACTTTTATCATAAGATGCATAAAATTGAGTTTAGAAAATGAAATGAGTTTATTCTATAAATTCATGAAGTCATAAATTTTTTATTGTTAAAAGGAGAATTAAAATTGTGATTTTAGAACTCATCCAAAACTAAAAGTCTTAAATATAAAATGAAGTTTTATTAAGACTATTACCGGTTCTAAAAACTGATCTACGATTAAACTTTAAATTACTGGATTTTAGTTTACAATTGATTGCGGCTAATGTCAAATAAAATGAAGTTTTATTTGGCGTCTAAAGAACCCCATAACAAGTGATATGAATTTTACAAAAAGGTACATGCATTGTTGGATGTATGCAATATTCATGACACCATGTTTGTATAAACTATAATTATAAAACATATATAAAACCTTTTCTTAAAATGCAAGTCATTGTCGTCCTTTAAAGAACACCCGATATCATTTGTATGGTCTTAGTGTCATAGGGTCACCTGGTCACTAGGATCGTCTTATGATGTTTGGGGTAGTTTTGTAGTTTCTAGTTTCTAAAGGGTCACCTTGTCACTAGTTAGTTACAATACTACAAGTAGTTTCAAGTAGGATGACTTGATAAGAATCTTATATGATAAAGGTCACCTAAGCATGAGAGGTCCGAGGAATAGATGGGATAAAAATGCCAAGTTAAGCAATAATTGTTTAGGACCCTATAATCTAGGAGTTACATATCGTATGCAATTGGAAATCGCTACCTACCGAGTTTGATTAAGTTTATGGGATAAAGGTCACCTAACAATTTACTTGTTTCGTTACTTGGATCCCAGACTTTAATAAATTAATGTTGTAAGAAACAATAAAAGGTATTAATTTTTAAAGACTAAATATTGAAAATACTAAATGAAACTTTGTTAAATTCTGTTGATAACTGTTAATAATTTTACGTCCTGCAAAATCCCTCTCTTGTTGAGTTTCAAGAGATAGTAACATTTGATGATTATAATCTCTATAACTGGTATAATATCTTGAGGTTCTACCATAAGAATAAATAGAAATTGTAAATACTAAAAGATACCATACCTGAAGAACCTATGCAAACCAATCAGTCTGATCATGATGCTTTGATGGAAGCATTACTATGATGATATTGATGTGTCTCACAACATACTGGAGTAATTAGCCTTGACTTGCAGAAAGTATTATATAATTATGAAACATATCAGATGTCTCATTAAGTAAAGCAGATATTCAGTCAGAACACTGAAAAGTACTTTAAGTCTGTTCAAGCATTAAATAAAGGAAGTCTAAGAGACTGTGTACTCAAATAGACTTATAGTTCAATTAAGGGATATACAAGATGAACCCAGAAATCAAGAAAGGACCTAAATGATTGATGTTGTTTCTATTGTGGTAGAAACTGGACATTGAAAGAGAAATTTATTCTCTAATCTCACCGAGCTAAAGAAGTATGACTTGGACAAGACTTCAGATATATATAAGATAGAACTATTTATTTTTCCATCATTCACTTGAGTATGTTATACGTTAGGTGACAATAATAATTGATATTATGTGCTGATGATTGGAAGAAATAATCAATTGATTACAAACGAATGATATTGCGTGTTGAAGATAAAACAAGTGACGTAATAGTCTTTATTTAAACACTATATGTTTTTTTTACCTATTCTTATATGGACATGTAACAGTTGTAATTTATGAATAAATCTAGATGTACTTATTGTAACACTCCGATGATGAGGTATTTTCGATTTTAACATTGAGTATGAAAGAACATTGCATTTTAACCTTTGGGTTTGAAAATATTGCAAGAATGGCCCATGGTGGCATTTTGGTAATTTTGGCCAATAGGTAGTATATTGAGCGTACATGGTGGAACTGCAAACCCTAATTTTTCAGGTTTTGTCCATATTTAAGAATCATTATCTCTCGTTTCTCATTCCCTCACCAGTTGCCATCTGAGAAAAACGACTCCCAATCTAACCCTAAGTGAGAAGAGTGCATCTTGAGCTTATCTTTATGTTTTGTGGCTTTCGTGAAGAAGAAGAAGGTGGTGAGAAGATCTTGGAGCTTGGAATCAACTTGGATATGAGATTATCACCTTGCTAGCAACCTCCAGGAGGTAAAAAGTTCATAACTTGATCACTCCATCTTGTAGATCTAGCCATTTCTTCATTTAGGACACTTTTGGTCCCAAATATGGTGAATCTTAAGCATGACATGCTCTTAGACAAATAACTCATCCTTTCAGACCTTATAAGGGGTTTTGAGTTATAAAAAAATTGGTCTTGATGCTTAGTTTTTCTCCATGCAAGCTCTAGAAGGTCTTAAGGCAATAAGATCTTGGGAATTTGTGTATTAAGCACTTAATGGGCATGCAAAGTCATAAAGTTGGAAACTTTATGACTCTTAGTGGTATTTTAGCCATGGATCTGAAATTTAGACGTAAGAGCTTAATGCATTAAGATCTTATACATAAAAGAAGATTATGGTCATACACCGTGCGTACCCCAGCATACAACGCACATATGTAGTCAAACTCCCGACTCCGGTCAAGGCAGGAGTACGCCCAACATAAGGGCTGAGTACGCCTTGCGTACTCAGCTGAGTGGACCAAGTGGAATTCTTGACCCCTTGACTTTAACCTGGGTTGACCAAGTTTGACTTAAGGGTATTTTGATCTATAGTTGAACCTTGGTCTCTATCTGTTGAATAGGTGACCTATAGAGTCGATATTTGGAGCAGTATCTTGTTCAGCTATTTGTCAAACTGTGAGGTGAGTTTCCTCACTGTTTTTGTGGGTCGGAGGCACCAACGCCGACCCTGTTAGTTATGTATCCTAGTATATAGGATGTTGCTATATAGTATTGATCTGTATACTTGCCTGCTAGTGCAAGACCTCAAATTTTAGACCAAAATTTTCATTTTTAATTTAACAAAAATTAAGGTTCCACAAGACATGTTATAAAATACATAATTACCCAAAACAACCAGTATCACAAAATATCATAGTTCACAACTATCCCAATAGCTAATCTCTCAGCGAGTGTGTGCAATAAGACATTCGCCTTCCGAAAGTCCTGATAAGTGCCTACCACATATACATCAACAACTTTAAGCACGAAGCTTAGTGAGTTCCTCAATGTACCACATTCATCACAAGATAAATAAACTACTATGGGTTATCAGTAAGCCTGGGGAGTATCAGCAGTCCTAGTGGGCTAACAACACGCCCTGTCGGTTATCAGCAACCCTGGAGACTATTAGCAATCTCAATCACATAATAACAACTTAACTTAATAATTATAGCTAGACCCAACTTGTCATCACATATAAAACTATTCTACCACATAGGTAAGAATAAGTGAGGAGACTCACCTGATACTGACGATAAGTGAACCTCACGAACTGTCGGAACTAAGCTCTGGAAATAATTAACCCTAATTAATAATTAAGGTCCAAAACTCAAATTGCTAGTCCAATCCCACAATTAAGTCCTCTAATGGCAAAAAGGCCATTTAGCCCTTCCAATGGTCCAAAACCCTAAATCTTGACCAAAGGTCAAAAGTCAACAAAAGTCAACTACCCAATGAGTAGGTTGGGCGTACCTCTTCTTACGCGGGTCGTACAACTCGAACATCGTATGGTCAGGGTCGGAACCAGCTACGCTGGGCGTAGCCAGGAGTACGCACAACGTACTTCGTCTGCTTTCACTTTTACCAACTTTGTGTCTTAATCCCTTAAGACAACTAACCTAACCACGATTCTGGCTATTCTAAGATGTCTTATTCCATAAAGTCATCAACTTTAAGCCTTTGCATGGCTGGAAAAGTCCGAATGCAACAAACTTAAACTTCAACACATTCAAAGCTACTTTACTCATTCATGAGCCATATGAATTGATCAAGCAATCATTTTTTATGATTCTACAAGTGCTATAATGCATGAAAGGACAACTACAAACCCCTCGAGTGCTCCAAACTCATAAAGGTCTAATCTTGGAGACAAAAAAAAAATTTTAAAACTTTAAACATATAGATCTAATGGAAAACTTATCAAGGTATAAACTTTATACTTGAAAATGATGCACAAAGAGGAATGGTTTCTGGATCTACAAGCTGGCTAGCACCCACTCCTTCTTCTCTAGTCTCCTTCTTTAACTAAATTCACTACAAACACTCAATAAGCTTGCAAAACTCACACAAGCAACTCAAACTCAGAATTAGGGTTTAGGGAGGGTATAGTAGTTGAAAGGGATGATGAAATAGGGACATAATGTTGTTTTAAATAGGGAGCAACCCTTAAGATTATGGTTTGAAGTCTAGGCTAGTATGCCCGACATACCATAAGTTCGGCCAGCATACTAGCTGATCATCCTCGACCGATGTTGCATGAGTATGCCATGCCTACTCTTAATTACTCCCTACGTACGACCACCATACAAACCTTTTTCTCCAAGGGACCAATCGTACAGCTTTGGGTAAAGATAAATGCAATAATAAAAGTAATTGATATTGGGATGTTAGAATTCAACCCCACTAGAATCAGGCTTCGCCCCCGAAGTCATTCTCTGGAAACAACCCGGGATATTGCTTGAGCATCTCAGACTTGGGTTCCCACATCTACTCCGAGCCTTTCCGGTGTTGCCACTCAACTTTGACCAAGTTCACTACCTTGTTCCTCAAGGTCTTCACTTTCTGATCCATAATTGCTACATGCTTATCAATGTAGTTCAAGCGATCATCGATCTAAATGTCCTCTAAAGGGATCACAACTGTATCGTCAGCTATACACTTTATCAGTCAGGAAACATGGAAAGTATCATGGATCTGACTTAACTCCTCCAGTAGCTCCAACCGGTAAGCCACTTTGCCCACATGAGCCAAAACTCGGAAAAGTCCAATGAACCTGGGGCCCAACTTGCCTCGCTTCATGAAGGTGACACCTTCAGAAGAACCAAATTCCCCACCTGAAACTCTTGCTACGATCATCCCCGGTCTACATAACTCATCTGGTGGCTCTGGGTTGTCAGCAATCTCTGTCTAACCTACTGTATTAGCTCAGTCGTCTTGAGCACTACCTCCATGCTCTTCATGACCCTCTGTTTAACCTCGCCCCAAGAAATAGAAGTCCAACATCTCCTTTGCATATAGGAACTCGAATAGGAGCATAACGATACTGGCATGATGGTTGTTGTTATAAGAAAACCCCGCCAACGGAAGAGAGGATTCCCAAATCCCACCAAAATCAATGACGCAGGCGTGCAGCATATCCTCGAGTGTCAGAATAGTCTACTTGCTTTCTTCGTCCGTCTGCAGATGATATGCAGTACTGAAATGTAGCCACGTCCCCAACTCCTAGTGAAATATCTTCCAGAACTTGTAAGTAAAGCACACATCCCGGTCCGACACAATAGACACTGGCCCCCCATGCTGAGCCACCACCTCTCGAACATAAATCTCGGCCAACTTCTTTGCAGAAGTGATCTCACTAATGGATAAGAAGTGAGGACTCTTCGTCAAACAATCTGCTATCACCCAAATAGTGTCAACACCCCCCGTAGTCCTTGGCAACTTTGTAATAAAATTCATAGTTATCTACTCCCACTTCCATTGGGGAACCTCTAGATGCTGAAACTTTCCATGAGGATGTTGGTGCTCGGCCTTGACCTTCTGGCAGGTCAAACATCGCTCTACAAACCATGTCACGTCTCTATTCATACACGGTCACTAGTAGTTATGCTTTAGGTTGAGATACATCTTGGTAGCCCCTGGTTGGATGGAAAATCTCGACTTTTGGGCCTCCTCCATCAAAATCCATCAGGTCCCACCTGCATACGATACCCATACCCGCCCATGAAGAGTCAAAAGCCATTGGCTGTCAATATCAAAGGCTGAAATCTAGTCGATCACCCATTCACTTTTCCGATTTTCATCTTTTATGGCCTCCGACTGGGCTTCTTTGATAATCCCCAAGACTAGATTCGTCATATTCATGCTCAAGCACACATCCCGTATCGTGACACTTGCTGCCCTCCAACTCAAGGCGTCAACTACCATATTGGCATTCCCTGGGTGATACAAGATTTCACGATTATAGTCTTTCACCACATCCAAACACTTCCTTTGCCTGATATTCAGGTTAGGTTGATCCATAAGATATCTCTGGCTCTATGTTCAGTGTAGATGGTACACTAAACACCATAAAGATAGTGACGCCAAATCTTGAGGGAAAAAACCACCACCTCCAACTCCAAATCATGCGTGGGATACATCGCTTCGTGAGGTTTCATCTGCCTCGAAGCATATGCTATCACATGCCATTTCTTCATCAACACATCACCCAACCCTGCAATTAATACATTACAATAGACTACAAAGTCCTCAACTCCATCAGGGAGGGGAAGTACCGGTGCCTAACATAATCTCTAGCAAAGAGTATCAAATGATGCTTGCTGCTCAGGCCCCCATCTAAAAGCACCATCCTTCCTTGTCAACCTGGTTAGAGGAACAACAATCTTGGAGAAGTATCTAATGAATCTCCGATAATAACCCGCCAATCTGAGGAAGCTTTGAATCTTATATGGAGATCTCGACACTTTCCACTGCATAACTGCCTCTATCTTGGCTAGGTCGACAAAGATACCATTATGATTAACGAGGTGTCCCAATAACTGAACCTCGCACAACCATAAGTCACACTTGTAGAATTTGGCATAAGGCTTCCCCATCCTCAAAACCCCAATAACCTCTCATAAATTCTCCTCATGTTGTTCCCTAGTCTTCGAATAGACCAGAATACCATCGATGAAAACGATCACCGATCGATCCAACATAGGCCTGCACACCCAGTTCATGAGATCCATGAACGATGTCGGTGCATTGGTGAGCCCAAATGGTATCACCACGAACTCGTAATTCCCATAGCGAGTTCGGAAATCCGTCTTCTAAACACCCTCCTTTCGATCTTAGAAAACCAAGATGCCCCCTCCCCCCCCCCCCCGAAAGTTGGTCAAAAAGATAATCAATCCTTGACAATGGGTAACGGTTTTACACTGTTAACCTGTTCAACTCCCGCTAATCGATGCACATTCGGTGTGAACCATCCTTCTTTCTGAGAAAAAGGATCGATGCTCCCCAAAGAGAACTGCTCGACTGAATAAACCCCTTTCCTAATAGCTCCTGCAACTGAGAGGATAAATCTTGCATCTCAGGAGGTGAAATACGGTATGGTGTCTTGGCTATCGGCGCTGCACCCAGAGTCAGATCGATCTAAAACTCCACTTGCCTCGTAGGAGGCACACCCGTAACTCCTCGGGAAAAACATCGGGAAAATCGCATACCACTGGTACATCAATTATCAAGGTTGATCCCTTCTCCTCAACCCGAGTATCCATCACATATTCTAGATAACCCATACACCCATGCTGCAAATTCTATCTTTCCTTGGAGGCAAAGGAGAAGGTTGATCCCGACCTAGTACCCTCGTCGTAGATAGCCAGTACTCCTAAACTAGGGTCTCGAATCGTCACCAATTTATGCTCTAAGTCAATTAGAGCCCCAAACTAGCCCAACTAGTCCATACCCACAATCACACAAACATCTCCCATCGCAATAGGGATAAGATCTGTCGGATAACCAACTCCTAAGATCTATAATACATAACCCCAGAGTCAAACATGACAAGTGCAGGCATAGAATTCACAAGAAAAATACCTACACAATCGATAATATAAGCAACATTAATAAATCAACAGAATTATAAAGAACATACCATCCGCGACGTCTGGATCTACACGGGCCTCCTTTATTGTCAATTGAAATGCTCTCCCTCGAGCCCACAGTGCCTCGGGGTTCCCCTGCCGGCCATAAGCGATATGCATGGCCGTGGGGGCCAGAGTTTGAACCGCCCTAGATGCAAGTTGAGGACACTCCACCCTTATGTGACCCGCCTGGTTGCAACTGAAAGCGACCTGAAACCGCTTGGGGCAATCCCTAGCCAAATTCCTCTCCTTGCCACACATGTAGCAAGCCGATCCTGATCAACAGGTCCCTCAAACTAGGGCTTTGATACCAAATTGTAACCCAAAATTTTTCATTTTTAATTTACCAAAAATTATGGTTCCACAAGCCAAGTTATCAAATACATAATTATCCAAAAAAACCATTATCATAAAATATCAGAGTTCACAACTGTCCCAGTAGCAAATCTCCTAGTGAGTATGTATAATCAGACCATCGCCTTCCCGAGGTCCTCAGAAGTACCTACCACATATAAATTAACAATTGTAAGCACGAAGCTTAATGAGTTACCCAAGATACCACATACATCACAACATAAATAAATAGTTATGCGTTATCAACAACCCTGAGGACTATCAGCAGTCCTAGTGGGCTAACAGCACGCCCTGTGGGTTATCAACAACCCTGAAGACTATCAGCAATCTCAATCACATAATAATAACATACCATAATAATAACAGCTAGACCCAACTGGTCATCACAGAGACAAATATTCTACTACATATGTAAGAATAAGTGAGGAGACTCACCTGATACTGACGATTAGTAAACCTCACACCCGAACTGTATGAACTAAAGTACTCCACTTAATCAACAAAATAGTTAACCCAAATTAATAATTAAGGTCCAAAACTCAACTTGCTAGTCTAATACCAAAACTAAGTCCTCTACGGGCAAAAGACCATTTATCCTTTCCCATGGCCCAAAACCCTAAATCTTGACCAAAAGTCAAAAGCCAATAAAAATCAACTAACCAATGAGTATGATGGATGTGCCTCTTCTTATGCGGGACATACAACTCAAACAACGTATGGTCAGTGTCAGAACCAGCTACGTGGGGTGTAGCCAAGAGTACGCATGGTGTACTCCGTCACTTCTACTTTTACCAACTTTGTGTCTTAATCCATTAAGACAACTAACCCAACCACAAATTTGACCATTCTAAGATGTCTTATTCTATAAATTCATCAATTTTAAGCCTTTGCATGGCTAGAAAAGTCCCAATGCAACAAACTTGAACTTCCAACACATTCTAAGCTACCTTGCTCATGCACGAGCCATAGGAATCGATCAAGTAATCATTTTTATGATTCTACAGGTCCTATAATGCATGAAAGGACAACTACAAGCCCCTGGAGTGCTCCAAACTTATAAAGGTCTAATCTTGGGGACAAAAGTTGATAAAAATTCAACCATATAGATCTAATGTAAAACTTATCAATGTGTAAACTTTATACATGAAAAGGATGCAAAAAGATGAAAGGTTTATGGATCGAGAATCTTGCTAGCACCCACTCCTTCTTCTCTAGTCTCCTTCTTTAACTAAAGGCACCACAAACACTCAATAAGCTTGAAAAACTCACACAAGCAACTTAAACTCGAAATTAGGGTTTAGGGATGGTATGGTGGCTAATAAGGATGATCAAATGGGGCATAATATTTTTTAAATAGGGAGAAACCCTTAAGATTAGGGTTTGAAGTCTGGGCTAGTACACCCGACGTACCATACGTATGCCCAACGTACTAGCTGATCATTTGTGATCCCATGCTGCATGAGTACGCTGCGTGTACTCTTAAGTACTCCCTGCGTGCGACCACCATACAAGGCTTTTTCTCTGATGGACCAATCGTGAAACTTTTGATAAAGATAAAAGCAATAAAAAAATACCTGATATTAGGATGTTACAGCTAGTCTGTTAACTGACTATATGATTATCTGTTGTTGGATATATATATATATATATATATATATATATATATATATATATATATATATATGTTATTTGTTATGTGCATGTCGAGATGGTATGGTGGGGGTTGAGACTGTATTGCTTTGTTTTGTAAGTCAACAGACCGGGGAATTCCAAACGTAGGGTTGTGGGCCAGGGCATTCCAGCCAAAAGGTTGTGGGCCAGGGGTAATCCAACCAGGAGGTGTGGACCTGTTATGTATTGGGCATTACAACCGTACAGTTGTGCGCCAGGGGTAATCCAACCAGCAGGTTGTGGACCCGATATTTGTTTGATGATATGTTTGTGTGGTGGTACGTTGGAGGAACTTACTATGCTTTGGCCTATAGTTTTAGTTTGCAGCTTTAGGTACTTCCGAGGATTATGGGAAGGCGAAGGTGTGATCGTACACTACTTCCTGTTTTGTCATTGGATCTTGGGGAAAAAGTCTGATTTGAAATAATACTTTGAAAATAATGAATATTTTGTTAACAATGATGATGTACGGTTGAGTTTTGAAAATTTTAAATTTTTGTGATTTTTTAGTGTTACTCTTATTCATTAATGGATGTTCACATTTGTGTTCTGAAACGATGTATTCTGTGTTAAAGAATATTTTCTCATCATGTTAAACATGAAGTAAATCTATAAGCTTTCATTAAATTGATGGTTCTAATCATAACACCTAACTAATCAAATGATACTTGATTCAAACATATCTATGTCATAATCATCATGACTATATAAATATGAAACATATATATACCAACTTCAAAAGGATGGAAGTTTGAAGGCAAACGATCTTGATTCAATTGATTTATGTGAATCCTATTTATATGGGAAGATGATTCGTAAGTGTCTTTATGTATTAGTAGTTAAAAAATAAAAGGCTTGACAAAGAATTATACATAAGTGATGCATGTAATCTTTTCAATCCATGAACATATTTGGTGATAGATGCTTAATCATTTTCACTGACGATTTTTTATTTGTTATTGTTGAAAACTTTGGTTTGATCAAATTGTTTCATAGTGAAGATTGAAATATAACTCACTGCAACAAATATATATATATATATATATATATATATATATATATATATATATATATATATTTCAACCAAACAAGTGGATTAAGTACTTTCATGAGACTAAGGATGTAATGATTTGTCCTTATTTAAAAGGTATGGATTTATGGGGCTTATATTAGACAATGAGTTTAACCACTCTAGCATCTACTAATTGTATTTATGTAGACTATTCTAAATGATTGTTTAAGATAAAGTCTCCACTAGTCCCACTAATTGTCATTCCAGAAGACAAGTGCTTAGAAAGTTCTTTTTCTAAGTGGGAGCTATTTGGAACTTTAAGTGCTAAAGATCCATAAGATAAATGCATCATAGTTTCGAACTAGAAAATTTTCAACTATCATTGAATTTGCTCAATAATTGATCAGAAACTAATAAAACAGATAGAGATGTATCCATGTATGATTATCAAGTATAAGCTTGATTAACCTTCCTCAATATATTATGAATATAAAAAGTTAGTGAGTTTTCAAAGGAGAAAACATACATGAATGAGAATCCTTCCAGATTTAAGCTAACATCTCAAAGTAAGAATCTTCTTTCTTATAAGATAATTACATAGTGTGATTTAATAATAAATCAAGAAGATTCTTGAGTTTTATACGAAGCTAATGAGAGTGCAATAACATTCCTAGTCTTATATGTAGTCTACATACTAACACCTGGAATAAAGATCTATATAGATAGATCATGGCAACTTAAAGGATTGTAACAATGTAAATTTTCAAAAAAAAATTCATTTTTAACACATAATTTCATTTATAAGGAAATCCCAAAATCCAATGGTTCACATATTATCCGAATAAAACAAATCCCAAGATCTCAATACATAAAATCCTTCAGTGTGTACGACTCATGTCGGCGCCTTCCCGCGATCCTCGCTGGTACCTGAAACACATATCACATAACATGGTAAGCATAAATGCTTAGTGAGTTCCCCAAAATACCACATACAACACATACGCCACTTGAGGCTATATCTCGTTATGACCTTCCGGTCGATGTGTCTCAGCGGGACCCTCCAGTCCCGTAGCTCGTTGACCCTCCGGTCCAGTCTATATCGTTGGACCCTTCGGTCCGGTCTATACAACACATAGCATACATATCACAATACAAAATCTCAATCATACACATACACATAAGACCCTCCGGTCTGCACATAGATACCACTCTAGGTAATGTATAGTGAGAAGACCCACCTCGGGTAACTCGGATAATCTTGCTCTTGAAATATTGATCTAGCCTCCGTGTAACGACATAAACAATTTCCTCAATTAGATTACGGCTCCTAAAGGCTAGGTTACTCTTTCTAAAATCCCACAGAAGGGTAAAAGACCATTTTACCCCTCCTTGAGTCAAAAGTCCAAATGTTGACCAAAACCCTAAAAGTCAACGAAAGTCAACAGCAAGCAGTACGCGGGGCGTACCAACTCGTGTATGCGGGGCGTACACCGGCTAACCAGAATTGGGGGACTCGACCCCTTACGCGGCGCGTACTCGGATTACGCCCAGCGTATGTCCCAGTTTCATACTTCCTTCATTTTTAGTCTGAATCTATTAAGACCTAGGCTTATATTTTAGATCTAAGCTCTCTAATGCCTCTTATTCCATAAAGTTGAAACCTTTAAGCCTTTGCATGGCTGTGAATGTCACCATTCACTTCAAACATATAACCTCTTTCCCCATTAAGCCCTAAACTCATGCATGACTCAACCTTAACGTCCAAGATTGGATTTTTATGAACCCACAACTCATATTACTCTGAAATAGGACATGCTTAAGCTTATGGAGACCATTTGCTCATAAACTCTCCACATTAGGACCAAAAACTCTAAAAATTGGTCCATGAAGCACAAATAAAAAATAATAAGGAAAGCTTTGAGCTTTTTACCTCCAAGTAAAGCTCCACCCTCTGTAGAACTCAGATCCAAACTTGTACTCCAACTTCTAACCTCCACAAGAACCTCCTCTTCTTCTTCTTCACTATCACACAAAGGCACTTTCTAGCTGAAGAACACTCACACACAAGCTTAACAACGATGATATTTCTATCTTAGGGTTTCTCTTTGTGGAATGGTGGCTGGGGACAAGACCATATCATTCCTTTTATAGTCCTCAAGCCATAATTAGGGTTTTGCATCTGGGACAACTACACCCAACGTACCTAGGCGAGTCCGCGTCCAAAATAAGCGCATGAGTACGCGCAGCGTACTCTTCAGTACGCTGGGCGTACTCAATTGCCATACTTTTTCCTTTAGGGGCTAAACTTGACAACTTGATAAAGAAGAAAGGTTTAAGAGATGTGCCTGAATTTCAGACTATTACAAGGATTAAGTAAAATTTCATTAATTGTCAAGGATCTTAAAGAGCTTAAGATAAAGGACCCTAGGAGAGCTATCTTGTCAAGTACCATATGGCATGATTTTGAGAAAAATCCTAATGCAAATGTTTTTGAACTAGATAATATGATTGTATTCCATATGTTGATGCAATTGGATTAATCATATATGTCATAATTATTCATAAAGACCAAATAAGTCGTAAGCTTAGAGGATGTCGAATGATACCAGTATGATCTGAGAATAAGTCATTATGTGACTTAATGGAACAATCTAAAGTGCTTGTGAGAACTAGAGGAATATTCCTAATCTGTGGAGTATTTGAAAGGAAGCTATGTTTAAGTTGTTTCACATATGTTAAAGTTCCAAATAAATTGAGATGTTTCTCACTCGGGCATGTTCTCATTATGAATAAAGAGAAGTTACATGGATAGTGTTTCCATGTAGATTTTAATTAAAGTTACACACCAGAGTTAGAGTACATTGTGGTTTGGAGAACCACATATAAAGATTCTTAATGTATAGTTCATTACGACTATGAGTAATCCCATCACACAAGTATTGGTATCTAAGTCATATTTAAGCATCTAATACATTCTCAATGTTTTTCTTTATATATGATTGTATATATAAAACTGAATATGTTTGTATTCAAAAAGTTTATAAAAATCAAGTTTGACAAATCTACTTAACAAAGCTCCTTCATTAGCTAAAGCATGAAAGTCAAGCTGGTGCTATAGGGCCTTGTTGATATAAGTAGATGCATTTGATTGAAATTTAGTATTTGGATATTGGAACAATAAAAGCAACACATGTTGTAATGAGTTGAGATATTAGACATGAGTCTTTCATTAAATAATTGTTATGTTTTATATTAACATGTTTAAAACCTTGAATAATTAGGTTATTCTAAATGTCCATAGTCGTTCATAGTTGTGGGAGCATCTATGATGTAAGACTAATCTGAGTGGATTGGTGTATTCTCATGGAGATAAGAATAGCAAGAGCTACTACCAACTTCATAGGTACTTGATTAGGAGAATAAGTATTGGACTTGACCTGCATCAAAATCACTTTGTGGATCGTAGACAGGAGTGATGTTTTGATCAAGGTTGAATCTTTGTATTCTTAGACCTAAGATACATATTTGGGACATAAAATGTAGGAACTGTTGTGCTTTGATAGGGTTTAATGTTGTTCGATAAAAGGAAGTCATAAGGGCCATCGTTGGGTATAACATGAACTACATTGATGGGCGTATGTAGTTAAAATGGGATTTGTCCCTCTTATTCGTTGAGAGCTAGACATCTAAAGTCTTACTAAAAGTTGAACATTAAATGAGATTGATGGTGATCCATATATGATGTTCAACATGATGTTTGAGATAAAGGAATAATTGATACCACACATTTAGTAACAATTGTAGCTTAGAGCTCTTGGAATTGGCTATTAATGAGATGTCACCCTTCATATGTCGTTAGGGGCTGTAGCCCGTTGCTAGATGTCAGCTACTGTCTATGTCAACCTGTAATGAATCTTGTGCAAGTGGGAGATTATTGAATTTATATGCCCAAAAATCATTATTGAGTGACATTCCTAATAATATATGATCTTATAGGGTCACACCTTTATCAAGATGACATATTTTGTATATTTATTATTAATATGATTATTAATAAATAATATCAATTCTTGTATTTTGTTAGGGAATTTGTAAAATAATAATTATAAGAGAGTAACACTAGTTATTATTTAATATGGTATGAATTAATAAGTCATGTACAACCTTTTGGACTAGTTGGATTCTTTTGTCTTTTACATAAAGACAAAGTTTATATTTTATAAACTTTGAGTTTATAAAAATCAAAGAATCTTTCTTCTTCCTTTAAGTATGGTCGGAATTTTGTGATAGCATGCAGGTTGCTTGTCAACCTCTATACCTTGTCCCCTATGCTTCTTAAAAGCTAGAGTTGCTTTATATTATTTTAATATAAAGACATGTCTTGCATGAGAGTATAAAAGGAAGTCTTATGCATGAGTTCCAAGCTATTTGTTTTAGTCTTTTACTTATTTCACCATATGTCCGAAACTCTCTATATTCTTCCTCATCTCTCTCTTTTTTGAAGTTAGTTGGTTGGTTTAAAAAATTCCTTGAGTTGTCTCCTTTAATGCTTATTTGAGTTAAGTAGTTAAAGGCTCAAGACACTCAAGAATACACATAGAAACATTTCAAGTGTCTTACTCTTAATGGTGGATACACATAGAAAAAATCATGTTCCTTGATTTTTTGTTATCTTTATCAACACCCCAAAACCAAGTAGGTTCCAAGGCTTTAAATGTTATCATTCTAAAAACTCTTTTGTTGTTTTTATTTCATTCTAACATTTCAAAATGAATCATTGATGGTTTGGTTTTGTTATAAACTAAAAATAAACTTGTTATTTTTATTAGACTTTTGTTGCCGGTTTTTATGAAAAACAAACTTATATTTTGTATCAAAATCCTATTAGTGGTATCTGAGCTATCTTTTATATGTTAGAATGATTTTTTTATGTTTGATAATCTTTGGTTTTTGGAAAACAAGCATGAATTTCCTTTGTTGGCGAACAAAACAAATGAATCACTATATGAATAAAAAATAACATTATTCACAAAAAAGTTCCCAAAAATATATTTCGATGATTCATTTTTATGATGATTTTGTTGATATTCACTAAATTTTTTATAAAAATTGAATTTTTTCTTGATTTACTTAAAAATGAATCATGAATGTTTTTTTTTTTGGATTTTTTATTGTAAATCATCTAATGATTCATTTCGTTTATTTGATTAAAAAATATGTATATAAAAAATTTCTTACCTTCCTACTAAAAATTTTCTTCTTATTTAATATATATATATATATATATATATATATATATATATATATATATATATATATATATATATATATATATATATATACATACACACACACATTTATCGGTTATTTTACATCTATAACTTGATAAACAAAAATTGTCAGACACTAAAAATAAAATAAGTTATCAATTTGTTATGTTTTAATACGTGATAAGCTAATCCAAACATTTTAATAGAAAACTTCGCTTTGATATTTGAAAAACTTATAAATATTTTTTTATAATTAAACATAAGTTGTCACAATGTATTAGTTGTGTATTTCAACATGAATTACACCTGACTGATATATTAGTTCTTTTAGATGGTTACATTAATGTGATCAGCAAGTACGTTGGATATTTAGTTGTATATACAACTAGCTCTAATATAAATATATTACTAAATGTCAGAATTTATATAGAAATCTACCATAATAAATGAAAATGTTTTTGCCAAATGTCATGTTCTCATTTAGTTTGACACATGTCATTTTGTAGGATTTTTTTTTCCACTTGACATTTTCTTGTGCTTTCAATTTTCTTAAATTTAAAAGTAAATTCCATATTTTATGCGAGTTTATTTATATTATGTAGAATCATTAAATTAAATTTCAATAACCATACAAAAAAAAACGTACAACTACAAATTGGGGCAATAATCAATTCTTCCATAATTAAATGTTTACACATCATAATTTTCACTTATACAATAACTTTTTCAAAACAAAAAATGTTATGGAATCCAATTATAAACAAAGAAATTAGTTTTCATTTATTAGGGTAGATATATTAAAAAACTTGATCCTTATTATTTTATATTCAATTTTTTTAAATAAACCCGTGTAATATACGAGCTCACACCTAGTATATTTATATTGGTACTCATTTATCAAGATTAAAAGATCATGAATTTCAATATGGTTTGTTTTTCTAGATAAGAAAAAATCGGTAAAAAAATTAAAAAATATATATTAAAAGTTAGTATTACAAAATTGTTGATGTCAAGATTTGAAATTAGGACTTTCAATCTAAAAGATAAAAGATTTACGGACTAGTCCCACAATTACAATCACATTAGTAAAAAAACACTCAAGAGCAATTGGCATACAAAATCACTTCGTACATTCTCATCAAATATAAGTAAAAACGGAACCTTATATATAAAGTCCTTGTGATTTAAATATTTTAAAGATCTATAAACACAATCATAAATAATTTCGGACCTACCACTACTAATGATAATGTTAAAGATGAAAAGATTCATAAACCACATGAAAAGTGAATGGTCGATTGCCATCTATGTAGGTGGTGGTGGGCATTATAATTATTAACATGAATATATAAGACAAAAACCAAGGTTTAATAAAAATAATAATAATAATACATAAACAGAATAAAATCAATAAATATATTCTAATCAAAGTTTCCAAATATTTATTATTTATAATACACAATTTTGGTCTCTGAAACTCAAATGTATTACAACTTCTGTATTAGAATTTAGGGCATCTATAATGCGTTGATCTTCATAGAGTTTAATGGATTATCACATCATCTTTCTACAATCCATACAACTTTATTATTTTTTCTCTACAATGCATTGTACTCTATAAAGTTCAATAGAATGTTATAAAATGTTATTTATAGTAAATATTTATAAATTAAAAACTTTTATTTTTCCTATTGAAATAGCCATTGAATAGGGATGTCAACCGGGGCAAACGGGGCGGGGAGTGCATCTCCCGCCCCCGCCCCCGAAATTTCCCCGTCCCCCCGCCCCCGCCCCAGGAATGTTCAATTTTCCTACCCCCGTCCCTGCCCCCGAATCCCCTTTATTACTCCCGCCCCCGCCCTCGATTGATTTTGGGCTACTTTTTTTTGGGCTAAAAGAAGTTGTTATTTAGACTAAAATAAACTATTTTTTAGGTAACAAATAATTATTTATAGCAAAATTTTATATGTTAAAAATAAAAAAGTTATGGCATTTTAAAAAATCATACTAACAGCTTAAAAACATGTTTTTTGATGAATTTTGGAAGCTCAAAATCATGTTATAGTTTATTATATTTATATAATTAATATATGTAAATATATGTGTAATTTATTAACGGGGTCCCCATGGGGATTTCGGGACGGGATTGCCTACCCCGCCTCCGCCCCCGAAATTAAAACGGGCGTTAACGTTGTCCCCGCCCCCGATTTTTTTTTAAAAAAAATCCCTCAAACGGGACGGGGTCCCACGGGACTTTTTGACATCCCTACCGTTGAACTCCAAATCCATTAAATGTCAAAATGAAATCTCATAATAATAGAGTTTAATCAATTAAATGACATATATACTTACGAGCTCATTCAATTTTTCCCTTAAATTCACTATTGTAGATGCTTTTATATTGAACTTTTAATTTGGCAGTAAAATTTTATGGAAAGAGAATCAATTGTATTAATTTTTATAATAAGATTAAGTGAGTTAGATGTAGAAGATTTTTAGTTTCCTTTAAATAATTATGAGTCGAACTAATGAGATCTTTAAACTATTTTAAAGTCCCATAAGTAATTTTCTTTTTTGTACTTTTATTCTTTTCTATTATCTAAACTAATTATAACACTATATTCAGGAATCAAACAACCCCCATTCTCCATCCCCACCCCCACCAACCCTCTACATCCTTCCTTCCATTTTTATATACCATTTGAGTGCACATTATATTGACCAATAGTCACATACCTCTTTTATCACAAAACAAGATCAAGCGATCGAGCATGGAGAATGCAACTCATGTCAACCAATTCTCATCTTCCATGTCTACCACCACCTCCACCTTCACCACTTCTGCCCCCAGAACTATTACATGTCGTTCAAAGGAGTGCAAGTCACAGAGAGGCTCAGTAAGAGCTCGAAAGGGAAACAATGGCAATGAGGAAAAGAAACTATGTAAAACTGGTGGTGACGCTAGTGGTTGTGGTGGTGAGGATGGTGAAGAGCACCACACCTATCGAGGTGTACGAAAGAGGAGTTGGGGAAAATGGGTGTCGGAAATACGTGAGCCACGGAAGAAATCAAGAATATGGCTTGGAACATTCTGGACGGCAGAAATGGCAGCTCGAGCACATGACGTAGCTGCTATAGCCATAAAAGGCACCTCGGCCTACCTTAATTTCCCTCATTTAGCACATCTACTTCCACAGCCTGCCACCAGATCACCCAAAGACATCAGGGAAGCAGCCGCAAAGGCTGCCGCCATGACATGCGGCGGAGATGGAGATGGAGCCGAAGCCGAACCAGATAGCCAACCCATACTTTCTCACTCTCAGTCATCAACCACCTTATCATCATCGGAAAACACCCAAGATGGAGCAGAGCCAGAAAGCCAAGAAACAATGGCTTCCGACGATGATACATTCTTTGACTTGCCAGATCTTTCCCTCCACAACACCGACCTGAGCGACGGTTTTTTTAATGCTTCATCGTGGCAGGTAGTGGCCGGTGTTGATAGTGCCTTCCGGCTTGGAGCTGAAGAGCCGTTTCTATGGGAGATATACTAGCTATAGCTTATACTCAAAAGTAAATAAATAAAGATATATACTGTAAATTATTACTGTATATATTGGACACAATTCTAGTCCAATATATTTTATTTAGTTTTAAAAAAATTAACGTGTATTAATTTATATCGATATAAGTTCGAGTTTTTTCTCTATTTTTTTTTATCATTTTAATATAAATTTACTTCTAAAACTATTGTTAGGATTTTATTACTATTTTATATAATTTCAGTAATACATGTGATATAGAACAAAAAGCCCAATAAAACAAGAACATAATATTCATCTAAAAATTTATGAAAACATTCACTCTAAATAAATTTATGAGATTATATCTTTGATATGCAGTCAAATTATAAATATGCACAAAATATGAAAATGTGATGTGAAATTGTTGTCACGTCATTTTTAAATGAGAAAAATATTATCACATAGGCGGACCACATATTAGTTATTACTCAAGATGTTAGCATCTATTATGGCATACCTCCCTCTCTATTCACTCGTCTTACGCACTCTATCTCTCTTCCCATTGGTGAGAATATATTGAATACCATTTTTTAACCTTGGTGAGAATCTAGTGGAAGGGTGTTGGATGAAATGGCCATCTCATTTATGCATAAGAATCTTCAACCATTCCTTTTTAGCCTTAAAAAACAAGTTCTTCTTGGTGGCTCTAATTATTAAAGATGCTAGAAAAAGTATCTTGGATTGCTTGCATGGAAGATAGCACTCGGTCGGGTTGGTTAATTAGACTCTTGGATTGTATATAGACACTCATCTTTATCTTAGATTTCTTATATATTGTTTTCCCTTGAGATGAATCATGATTGAATCATGAATCTTACACTCTCTCAGTCTCTCTAGTTATGTGGTTGTCCTGGAGGCATCGTGTTTTACATAGTGGTAGGGAATATGTTGTCTTGAATGGTCTCTCAAGCATCTAAATCCCTTTCAGTTGTTTTGATATGGAAGATGGATCATTGATGATTTATTGCTCAATCAATATTGTTGGGAAACACTAGTACATAACCTAATTAATAGTGTGATGAGTTTTTTTTTTTTTTTTTTTTTTTTTTGGCGAGGTGCAAGTGTAAACCGCAACATTAAAACACTATAGCATTAATAAACCAAAAAACTGCATCATTTAAAGCATTTGTTTGTGCGGTTTTCATATATCTGCAGTAAAAGACAATAAAAACTCATTATTTGGTGTGTTTGTTCAAAACCACACTATTAAACATATTTAAAAAAATTGAAACTGCATCACAAATTATACGGAATCAGATTAAAAGAAAATCACTTTCCTCTAAAATTTTCATCCTAATTTTCATTTCTCTCCTATATTTTTGTAATATATATATATATATATATATATATATATATATATATATATATATATATATATATATATATATATATATATATATATATATATATATAGGAATGAGTTCTATGGAAAACAAATAACTAGGGCAACATCTACTGGAACCAATAATCAAATGACACGTGTCTATTTCTTTTTTCACAAGTAATGTATTGTGGAAGTTATTGTGGAAGTGATGTGTTGTCATGTTTTGATTGGTTCAAATATGTGTTGCCCTAATATTCCTTTTCCATATAACTCTTCCCTATATATATATATATATATATATATATATATATATATATATATATATATATATATATATATATATATATGAACAATTATTATATAGATGTAAGAACCAATCAAAATTGAATAAAAATTAAATCATTAATTAAATGAATAATGGTTGGTTAGGAATATTATATAATTATTAAAAAAATCAAAATTAAAATCTATTGGTATCTCAAAATCTGCAAAAGTTTCTTATATACTCGTTCAAATAGTCTTTACCCCACAAACACCATCGTTTCATTAATCTCCGCCGGCAAGAGGTTCCTCGCCACCAAACTCAAGAACATTACAGCAAAGGTCTTCCACCCATCCCAAGATCTTCTGCCGGCAATTGTGAACGGCCTTAACCAAAAGCCGTGAGACCCAAAACACCAAATGGTAGAAATAGATTAGTCAATCCCAAATTATGCATTTAAACCAATACCCATCATCATGATTCATAATCGCAAACTTTTTAAAGATTTTTTCTACGATAAGTCAAAAGCTATCATTTTTATTTCTTATTGTTGATTTTCCTTTTTCACAGATGGCAACATTTTGTTATGAAATATCACTTGGGATACTATTGGGAAACCGGGGAAATCACCTCAACCTTATTTATTTTCATAATTTTACATGAGGTGGGTTGTTATGAAATATTTTTTGTCTTTTAATTAAAGTTTTGTCTTTTGGATAATGGGTATGCAAGCGATGGTGTTATTGTATATTTGTATCTGATGATGGAAAAGTCAATGAACAAGTTTAGGGATTCATGAATTTTGGAGTGCAAGATACTTATTTTTGTGAATTCCATGATTTCAAATGGTGAGGGTGGCTACTGATTTTGATCACCATGTGTTTGTTAATTTGCTTCAATGAATACAAATATCTTATGGTTTACCATTTTCATATTGGTCTTTTAACATTTTTAAGTATTATTGTGTTTTTCACAAACTTCTGAACCCAAAAAGAAATTTTCTTCATCTTTTACATTTCCATAGACAACATATAAGGCTTGATTTTTTTTATTCTTTTGTGAATTGTGATTTTTGTTATACTATTAATTCTTTATTTCTAGTTTTGTTTTTTAGTTGATTGAACATTTTTTCTTATAGTAATTTATGTTAGGTTCATATGTACATAAAAATGAAGATCCCCAAAACCATCTCGACTATCTCGACCACTCAAATTAATGGTTTGTTACATTCCTTGTTTTGGTTTGTTTAACATTCTAAATTTTCATTTTGCATTGATATATAATAATGACAATGAGTCATTCTTCTAGAATTGAATCTAGTTCTATAGGAATGGAATCACAAATTTCAATTGTGTCGGAATGGAATCATGATATTTTATCACTAATTTGTGTATTTTCTACAATTCTTGGTTATGAATTTTGGTGCAATTCACAAGTCTTCAGATTTGTACAAAAGACTTACTTTTTTATTTTTCATTTGCTAATGTATTATTGGGTTCTAAACTACAATTGGATTTGGTTTCACAGATGCTTGAAGAACGGACCATAAAATTGAAAGTGATTTTTAGCAACAATATTCTTTTAGAATTTATTAGTGTCTTTTGTTAAATTTTGATTTTTCTTTTCAATTTTAACCGTTCTTAGTGTTATTCTTTAATAGTAAATGTAATTATTAGCAATTCTTACCCATATTCTTTAAGAATTAGTGTAATTTTTGTTTTTATTCTTCAATTGATGATTCAAGAATTTGTTGTTCTTCAAGAAGTTCATTCCATCAAATATTTATTCTGTCAGAATATTTATTTTTTTATGGTTCAAGAATATTTTAAGATACTCATAAACATATTCTGTTAGAATGAACCGAAATAAAAGAATTATTATCAATTAAAATCAAAATTTTAAAATTAAGAGAATTAATTACCCCTAAAAATCCGAAATTTCCTTTTTCAAATGTAGTTTAATTGACTAAAATACCCTTTATACTAAAATTTATGGCATTATATAGTACATGATATCTCATAGTAATATTATAGACCCTCAACTCATGACCATTCATTTTATTTATCTATTGGTTCAGAATTATCTTTATGATCACACAATAGATGTCATACACATTATAATATATATATATATATATATATATATATATATATATATATATATATATATATATATATATAAATAGAAATCGCAATGGGAACCGCAGTAATAAAAGTTTCTCACTTCCCTCTAAAAGATTCATTCTAATTTTCATTTCCCTCCTAAATTTTAGTTATGGCATTAATAAAGATTGGGGATAGCATCAATTAAGTATGTGTGCCTTGTACGTGTGCTTTTTCCCTTTACATAGAACACAAAAAACATATCTTTTTTTTTGCATCCTTGTTTTTTCTTTATTTTTTTAATCACATTTGGTTTGTTTAAGGTGAAATAAGTCGGTGGTTCGGAAATATGTAGGAAACTGTATTTTCATTTTTAAAACAACCAAAACACTCATTTATCATTTACTCAAATCCTTAAAGATATTTTATAATAAAATAATTATCAGAGTACAATCCCAAAATCTCAAGATTGCGGAAAATATGGGTGTATGCGTTGATCAAGCCGGAACCTTCCCTTTCGAACCAGAAGTACCTGACACCATAAACAACAACCGTAAACACAAAGCTTAGTGAGTTCCCCAAGTACCACATAGCATACATAACATACGAGTCATACATATCAAATATGCAATATGTAACATCCATCTCTCGAGGTATTAATTAATTAATTATGCAACTTAAAAAGATATTGGACTATGGTTGGACTTGACATATGGATTGGACTTTAAGAATCTTGGGCCGAGATGTAGACTGCCCATAAGCCGTACGCAGGGCATAGTGTAATTGGATGCGCGGGTCATGAGAGGCGTACGCACAACGTACCATAAGGTACGCCCAGCGTACGCGATCAAACACTAAACCCTAATTTCAGGGTTTAAGAGGTATATAAACCCCATTATAGCCCCCCCTGGTTTTTTATTAGCCTCCTCACCAACAAAAAAAAACGTAATACGCTCTTATCCTCTTCATTGTGTGAAATTGCTTTTTGTGAGTGCATTTAGTGAAAGAAAGTTGTGAAGAAGGGAAGAAAAGGTTGGAGAAGAAGCTTGATCTCAAGGATCTAGACTAACCTCACCCCTTTGTTATAAAAAGAAGGTATAAAGCACTTAACTTTCTTCCTCATATTCTAGATCTATAGTTATGGGAGTTTTGGACCTCTTTAGGTCCAAAGGTTGGACCTTGACCTTGTGAATCCGTTTTTGAGCTTGGGTTTGCCATCCTTGAGGCTCAAAACACCTTCTTAGCAATAAAGTTTCAATCTTTGAGGCTTTCATGAAGCCATGCATGAGATCTAGTCATTTCCATGGAATTTGATTATTGTTTTTAGAGTTTGAGCTTATGTGAGTCATGCAAGCCATCAAGTAAGCAACTTTATGGCTTAAGGCATGGAATAAGACTTGGATCTAAGTTTGTAGCTTCTGACTCGGAATATTAAGCACTTAATAGAGAAAGGACCTAACAGGGTACTACGCTGAGCGTACGTGTAGGTACGCCCAACGTACTCGCCATCAAGCAGTTACGCTAAGCGTACTCTGGAGTACGCCCCGCGTAGCGCAGTCAGTTTGGATCTTGAGTTTTGGGCCTCGGTTTGGGCTGTATTTTGAACTTTGGGCCTTAGTGGGCCAGCAGGAGTTAGTGAAAATGGGCCAAGTATAGGTTTTGGGCTTAGGGTAAGGCCCTATAAAGGAATTTGGCCCAATTTAGCAAATTAGGCCATTAATGGGCCAATAGTGGCTTGAGAAGTCTATCTAGTGATTATGCCTTCAGAACTCAGATTTTGGGCCAAGGGCATTTTTGGGCTTAGGTAGATCCATATGAGGAGTTAGGCCCAAATTAGAAAATTGGGCCATTAGTGGGCCTTAAGTGGTCCATTGATGGACTTAGAAAGGATTAAAGGGTTTGGGCCTTGGTTATGACCCACACCATATCAGGGGTAAAATAGTCATTTTACCTATAGAAGAATCCTCATTTTGATTAAGTGTTTTATTGGTCATGATAGCCGAAGAGCAACCGGTACATCAGTTAGGGATCCTTCACTCAGATTTTCAGCAGTCAGCTCTTCGAGGTGAGTTTCCTTCCAGTAGGAACGGGTCTACGACCATAATGTCGGCCCGTATAGATATCAGTAGTTCCGGACTGCGGTTCAATGTTGGGGTGGTCCCAAGAAGTAGTTCAGTATGCTTGATGTCTTTGTGATTCAGGCATGTCTATGTGTTATGTGTTCCAGACTGCGGTCCGATGCAGTATGCAGTATATGTGTTATTGTTATATGTTATTATTATGTTATGCTATGTTTAGTCAGTTCCGGACTTCGGTCCGATGCAGTGGTCAAGGCCCTAGTTAGTTTCGGACTTCGGTCCGATGCAATGGGCAAGGCCCTAGACAGTTCCAGACTTCGGTCCGATGCAGAGGGAAAGACCCTAGTCAGTTCCGGACTTCGGTCCGATACAGAGGGCAAGGCCCTAGTCAGTTCCGAACTTCGGTCTGATGCAGTGGGCAAGGCCCAGTATGCGCTTTATATGTTATAGTATGGTATGTGGTAGTTTGGGGGAGCTCACTAAGCTTCGTACTTATAGTTTCAGTTTTGGTTTCAGGTACTTCAGCTAGTAAGGGGAAAGGCTCGGGATGATGACATGGCACCCACCACAGTTTTAGCCTGGGAGTTAGACTATGATATTTTAGACATGATTTGACATCAGTTGTGATATGAGACATATTTTATGACATTTTGAGACACACGACTTATGGTTTTCTTATATGATATTCGGATATTATTGTTTTAGTAATGTTTTCAAACGAAATTTTTGGCTTGTATTTTTGGGATGTTTCAAGTTGGTATCAGAGCCTTGGTTTGAGGGATTCGGACACACTTTCGGGTGTGTCTGAACTCAAACTAAGTAAATGGTGTAAGGTTTTCAAAAGAAAAACATTTTCGAAAGAAATTTTTGAAAAAGAAACTTAAAAAGAAAAGAGTTTGGAAAGGAGAAAGGGGTGTGGTGCATGTGATCAGTCGAGATCAAGTAAGTACTCCCAAATTACCAATACAAGTTTATGTTATGATTATCAGTTTCAGTAGAACAACATGCTAGATTAGGACAAAGGATCTAGGAAGGATGCCTTATGTGCCAGTTATATGTGTTCCAGCTTTATGAGAACTGCATGCTAGTACAGAATTGTCAGTATGATAGCTAGAGTAGTATATGCTAGATTATGTGTACTCGATGCTCGAATGCTGCTTGCTTTGTGCTTTTAGGAGTCTTAGTTAACTCTTACTAACTAGTAAATGAATATGTTACGTTACATATGTTGGATTAGTGTCTAAGTCCATAACTATTTTGGTATGTACTTGACCTGATTATGAGCATTGTCCTTTTGGGTTGCCTTCACCAAAGCAATATGTAGGATGAATTAAGAAGAGAAAGGTTTAAATATGATTTATTAATATATTATCAGAATAATATATTAAAGGAGAAATCATATTGTTTAATTAATATTAGTCAAGAATTAATAAAGAATTAATTTTGTGGCTAAAAGAGATTAATTAAACTTAGGGGACTGGATTTGTAATTATAAGATAATTGCAATTGGGCTATGGATTACCTAAATAATATAGGTTGGACGAATTCTATGGGAAGCCCATTAAGAATTCGTCCAAGGGATATTTTATAGGAGTCCATGGGCTGCTTAGGGCTTAAGCAGCCATATTAGGGTTTTCTAGTTGTAAACCCTAATAGCCTACATGTATATAAAGGACCCTTATGCACCAAAAACGTGGTGAACACTTGGATTAGGGTTTCCAGCCGTTTTTGGTGCTTCCCTTCTCTTCTCTTCTTCATCTTGTTGCTTAGTGGTGTTTGTGACTCCATTAGAGGTGCAACACTTGAGGCACTATGCTTTCTGAAGCTATGGATTGATTGTTATTGCTATATAACAATCAAAGGTCAGATCTAAACCCTATTTTATGTTAATATGATTAATTGGATGCTAGATCTAGGGTTTATAGCTTTGAATATTCAATTGCATGTTCATTAGACAAACTAGATCCAAAAGCTATTAGGGTTTTCATGCACACCATAGGATTGATGTATTGCTCAAAACCCATCAGTGATATCAGAGCCTAGGGCTGTTTGTTTGATGTGTTTGATGGTTTGGTTGATTATTCATGCTTAAGATCGAAATTTTTTTGGTGCTGGTGGCTGGACTTGCCGAGTCCATAGCTGAAATCGCCGAGTCCATAGTGAACTTGACGAGTCCATGCTTGACTCGACGAGTCGGAGTCGCAGATGGAGCAGATCTCGGGTTTTTGACCTGTTTTGGCTGTAGATAATTACCTAAAACGTTTTATATTAATAAAATCCGATTTTTATCAATATTTGGAGTTTATCCTTGCCAAAATTGAAGATAATTTTCAAATTTAGATAATATCTTGTTTTATTAGATAAATATTGATTATTTGTAATTTAGATTTGAATTATCTTGTGAAAAAGTTTCAATTTCCCCCTTTAAGTTTTATAGTTTAAATTTGAACTTAAAAGTTTTGTTTTTGAAATCTAAATAGTTAAACCTCAATGTTTTGAAAAGTTTCAAAACATGCCCTCAAGTTTTTGAATTTAAATTTCGATTAAAAGTTTAATTTTGAAATGTTTAAATTCTAAACCCTAATGTTTTGAAATGTTTCAGAACTTGCCCTCAAGTTTTGAAATTTAAAAGTTGATTAAAAGTTTAATTTTGAAATGTTAAATTCTAAAACCCTAGTAATTTGAAAAGTTCAAATCACACCCTTATGGTTTTATTAATTACTTAAAGTGTATAATTAAAAGAGATTTAATAAACCTATAAAGTTTTGGTTTACATTTAATTAAATTAAAAGTATAATTTACTAAATTAAACCACCTAGTATTTTAAAAGTGTAAAATACACCCTATACTATATATATAACATTAAAAGTCTAATATTGTATATATATGAGTAAAAGTCAGTCTTACCGTTAGTAGGTCTCATTCACGAAGCTGGTCTATAAGGGGTGTTTAACGAAATTTCCTATAAAATGGCGATTGAATGGGTATCCACTCTTACCCACTGCACTCTTTGATGGGTTTGAGCCATAAGAACTTTCCTATGGGCACATGCAAACCCTAATGCTTGGATCTAGGTTTCTCTAATTGAACATGCATTGAATCCAAGACTTACAATACTAGATCTAATGTAAACAATTGAATCAAATCATATGAAATTGGATCTAGAACAATACCTTAGATTAATTGCTTGATACTTCTTCTTCTTGGAGGTTAAAGTCACAATTGTCACTCCTCTAATGGCTTACAAACACCAACTAGCAAGAGGATGATCTTGAGAGAGAGGGGAGAGGGTGAGAAATCGGCCCTAGGGTTTCTTGCCTTGCATGAGTGCCGATTTCCCTCACCCTAGGGATCTATTTATACTATGGGATACTAGGGTTCCACCTTTAACTCTAATTGAATAACTTAGGCCCTAAGCAATCCAAGATCCTTCTAGATTCTAGGCTTGGACGAATTTAAGGTTCCCAAACCCTAAATTTCGTCCACCCCATTATCTATAAGGATACATAGCCCAAAACACAACTATCACACATTTGACAGTTTATGCCCCTTTATTCAATTAACCTCTTTAAGTCACCAAATTAATTCTTAATTAATGTATGACTTATATTAATTAAATAACAATATTATTCCTTTAATATATTATTCTCATAATATATTAACAATAATATCTCTTCTCTCTTAACAAATCATCCTGTCAAGTTGCTATGGTGAAGGCAACCCAAAAGGACCATGCATAATCGGGTCAAATACTTACCAAATATAGTTACAGCCTTAGACACTAATCCAACAGTCTCCTACTTGGATAAGTCTAGTAACTATACATGCAAACACAAACCGATTTAGCAATCGTAGCTCTCAAAGACGCTGTCAACTCTGATCTTATCAATCTTTTGTCCTTTAGATAAGGGATCGTACAGTCCTCTGTTTAGATATTATGCTGACAATCTTATGGAACTTATTGTCCAGCATTTTGGTTTCTTGATCTCAGATTCATTCGACATAGAACTTAATTGAACACATCAATTCAGTCACGACCGGGCCCGACACATAAGTCAAATCAAATCATCGAGCGGCCGTGATATCGCTTTTATTCTCTTAGGATAAAAGTAACAGATAAACTTCGAATTATATGCATTTACTATTTACTAATCAGCTACACACAACAATGCGTTTTATGACATCAATTTACTGATGCGGTTTCGCATTGTCAATACACAACCAATTAATAAACAATAAACCATATATCTTGGTTTTAAGGCCATATGATATTATCGTCTTGCGATCACTCGTGTCACATTCCATAAAGTGATTCCAACAAGCGCGGGTTTATTCCAATGCTCAAAACTTGTTCATAAGCACTCATGAACGTTGTAGCAAACCTTTTGCTATGTCTAATACCCTTTTAGACAATCTACACACCAATTCATGACAATCTTCATTCATACCTACTTCCAACATATGAACGATTGTGGACCATTCGAATAATTCGATTATTCTTAATAACTTAATTATTCAGGAAGTCAAAACATGCAAAGTGAAACAATAGTTTAAACAATCAACATAACACAGTAACTTTACTCATAAATAATACTCTTTTATTTAATCATCAAATGTCAATTACATTTATCTATGACATGTTTCAAAACTATCTAATCTAAACTAATATCGTCTTTCAGCCCAATGCTCTTAGCGTGTTGCAAATGCTTAACCCTACTCAGTCCCTTTGTAAGCGGATCTGCTGGATTATCCTCTGACGATACCCTCTTCACTACGATGAGTCCTTCTTCTACTCGATGTCTAATAAAGTGATATTTTCTGTCGATATGCCGAGATCTACCATGATCCCTTGGCTCCTTGGTCAAGGCAACCGCTCCCTCATTATCACATAAAATTTCCATAGGCTCCTTTATAGCAGGCACAACTCCAAGATCACTAATGAAGTTCTTCAACCACATCGCCTCCTTTGACGCTTCGCTCGCTGCAATGTACTCTGATTCACACGTTGAATCAGCTACGGTTTCTTGTTAGGAACTCTTCCAAGTTACTGCTCCTCCATTCAGGGTAAAGACCCAGCCCAACTGCGAACGATAGTTGTCCCTGTCGGTTTGGAAGCTGGCGTCACTGTACCCTCGCACCTTTAAGTTATCACTCCCTCCGAGGACTAAGAACCATTCTTTGGTCCTCCGAAGGTACTTAAGTATATTCTTGACTGCAATCCAATGAGCTCTGCCAAGATTCCCTTGATATCTACTGACCATGCTCAAAGCAAAGGCCACATAAGGGCGAGTACAAGTCATAGCGTACATGATTGAGCCAACTGCGGAAGCGTAGGGTACTCGGCTCATTTCAGCTATCTCGGCTTCGGTACTCGGACTTTGAATCTTACTCAACTTGGCATTACTTTGTATCGGTAGCTCTCCCTTCTTCGAGTTTTCCATACTAAAACGTTTTAGTACTTTATCTAAGTAAGTATTCTGACTAAGTCCTATTAGTCTCTTACTTCTTTCTCTCACTATCCTTATTCCCAAAATATAGGAAGCCTCTCCGAGGTCCTTCATAGCGAAGCACTTCCCGAGCCAGGACTTAACCTCCTGCAGAGTCGGGACGTCGTTTCCTATGAGTAGTATGTCATCAACATACAAAACGAGGAAGCTAACTATACTCCCACTGGCCTTGACATATACACATGATTCATCTTCACTTCGTACAAATCCAAACTCTTTGACTTTCTCATCGAAGTAGAGATTCCATCTGCGAGACGCTTTCTTAAGTCCATAAATGGACTTCTCAAGCTTGCACACTCTATTGGGATGCTTCAGATCGACAAAACCCTCTGGCTGAGCCATGTAAACATCCTCAGCCAACTTTCCATTAAGGAAAGCGGTCTTGACATCCATTTGCATATCTCATAATCATGAAATGCAGCAATGGCAAGCATCACCCTAATAGATTTTATCTTAGCAACTGGTGAGAAGGTCTCATCATAGTCAACTCCGGGAGTTTGAGTAAAGCCCTTCGCCACCAATCGTGCTTTATACGTGTGCACATTCCCATCCACGTCGGTCTTCTTCTTGAAGATCCATTTGCACCCAACAGTCTTACATCCAGGCACATTGTCAACCAAATTCCAAACTTGGTTGTCATACAAGGACTGAATTTGGCTATCCATCGCCTCTTTCCATTTTGCAGACTCCGGGCTTGCCATGGCTTCCTTATAGCAATTAGGTTCATCTAGATTTATTAGTGTACCATCACTAATATACGTGTCCCCTTCGGTAGTAATATGAAAACCATAGAACTGGGGTTGAACTATAACTCTTTCGGAATGTCTAAGAGGTAAGGACTCGTCAATCAGTTCAACTGGAGTTTCATCCTCGGGTTGAGTGCCAACAGTAGAGGTTCCTTCATCGCTCGACTCTTGAATCTCTTCAAGATCGATCTGCCTCCCACTGTCTCCTTGGCTTATGAGTTCTCTCTCTCTCTCTCTCTCTCTCTCTCTCTCTCTCTCGGAAAACCCCTCTTCTTGCAACGAAGACAACATTGTCACTTGGTCTATAGAAGAGATATCTAAAGGATTTTTGTGGGTAGCCGATGAAAATACATCGCTCACTTCGAGGTTCGAGCTTGTCGTGAGTTTCTCGTCTTACGAAAACCTCACAGCCCCAAACCTTGATATGTGCCAACGAGGGAGCTTTCCCTGTCCACATCTCGTGAGGTGTTTTGGCAACCTTCTTTGTAGGGAATCGGTTAAGGATATGGGCGGCAGTCTCTAAGGCATACCCCCAAAATGAGATAGGTAGTGAAGCACAACTCATCATAGAACGAACCATGTCTAACAAGGTTCGATTACGCCTTTCTGCCACACCATTAAACTGTGGTGTCCTAGGTGGCATCAATTGTGAAACTATTCCGCATTCCTTGAGATAGTCGTGGAATTCAAGACTTAGGTACTCTCCTCCTCGATCGGATCGAAGCATCTTGATTTTCCTGCCCAACTGATTCTCCACTTCATTTTTGAATTCTTTGAAATTTTCAAACGTTTCTGACTTGTGCTTGATTAAGTAGATATACCCATATCTACTATAATCATCGGTGAAAGTCACGTAGAAGCGGTTCCCATCCTTTGTGGTGGATCTAAAGGGCCCACATACATCGGTATGTATGAGATCCAATAAACCCTCACCCCTCTCACAAGTGCCAGTGAAGGGTGACTTGCTCATCTTTCCAAGTAAACAAGATTCACACGTGTCATCTTCCCTAAGGTTGGATGACTCCAACACTCCATCCTTTTGGAGTTGGGCTATGCGCTTCTTGTTGACATGTCCAAGACGACAATGCCACAAAGATGCTTTATCCATACCATTGGAAGAATCCATACACAACACATCATTTCCTAGGTTATCTACAACCATAACCATTTCATAAATTCCATTACAAGGCATTGCATCAAAATATAAAACACCATTCAGATAAGCATAAATAGAACCATTCTCATTATTAAACGAATATCTAAATCCTTGTTTAAACAAACCATGAAAAGAAATGATGTTTCTTGCCATATCTGGAGAGTAGCAACAATTATTTAAATCTAAATTCAATCCATTACTAAGCACTAAAGAATACACTCCAATCTTTGTAACAGGCGACGATCTTCTGATCCCCATGATTAGATTTATTCTTCCGAGCTCCACATCTCTACTTCTTCCTAGTCCCTGCAAATCAGAACAAATGTGGTAACCACACCCTGTATCAAGAACCCAAGAAATAGTATGGGATGAATTATTAGATTTAATTGTGTAAAAAATCCGCCTTTATCGATTCGTCCCGTTTTCGTTTTTGGGCTAAGATATATAAACTATAAGTTTATTTTAATCTCGTAAGTGATCAAATCCATTTAAAACTCATGAAAATGGACCAAAATCATTAATTTGAAATTTCTAAATTCTATCCCGTCGAATTACGGAAACTTAATCGGGTGCGACCAAAAGCCCCGTTTAATGCCGGTATCGGGTAGAATTCTACCGTGTCCAAGTTTTGGGACCTATTTAAACATGTTCAAGCTTTCATTTGAAGCTTTTGCTTCATCTCTCTACTCTCTCTCTCTAACCTCTCTCCAAAATTCAAGTTTAAGGGTCCAAATCTCAAATTTAAGGCTTCTAATCACCAAGGTACATTCCCTAACTTGTTATACAACCCCTCTAGCCTTCAAATTCGAGTTTAAACCATGGATTAGGACCATTACCATGTGTTTACGGCCCTAGAACAGTCCTAGGACGTAAACTGATATAAATGGGGTTTTTGGAGCAACAAAACCCACCCGGGTCCTTCCAAACACTTGAAATGGGGTGTTTCCGCAACTAGAAGTGTATGTCCTTAACAAATAAATTAATCAAGTCCTAATTAAATACAAATATGTATCATTTCATAATCCATAGGAATCTTGTGCGTTCGCGAACCCTGAACTGACGTTTAGGATCCAATCTGACGCGTTTCTCAACCGGTGAGTTCATACCCTACCCTTTTTCAAATGTTTTTCAAATGTTTTCAGGGGGGAATACAAGAAAAAGTACAAGGAAATCTTGTACTTAAACCTATTTTCAGTCCAAATGTTTTATTTCATGTACGTTTCTAATATCAAAAATCGTGATAACTAATGATTCGAATTGCAGGGTATACTGTCAGACTAAAGTGAGATTTCTATAAAAAGTGTTTTGAATTATATTACACTTTTGCAAAAGAAATCATATTTAACATAAACTAAGATTAGAACGAATACGAATACGAATACGAATACGAATACGAATTCGAATACGAATACGAATACGAACCAATAGGATAGAATGAATACGAATACGAATACGAATACGAATTCGAATACGAATACGAATACGAATACGAATACGAATTCGAATACGAATACGAATACGAATACGAATACAAATACTAACCAATAGGATAGAACGAATACGAATACGAATACGAATATGAATACGAATACGAATACGAATACGAATACAACCAATAGGATAAGTACGAATACAAATGCGAATACGAATACGAAAACGAATAGATATAGGAACACGAATGCGAAATGACGCCTTTGGATGACACTAAGACTTCGAATATACAGTTAGTGTACCCCTTGAGTGTCACCATAGTTTTGAATTTAATGCGAAATTACGCCTCTGGACCTCTACCGAGTTTCAAATATATCCGCCTCAGAATGTCGACAGAGATTCGAATATACAACTAATATACTCTTTTGGAACTCATCAGAACTTCGAAAATACTGTAATGTACACTTCTGTGTGATTCCAAATATTCGAAAATACAACTAAGTTAGTAGATAATAGCCATTCGAAGGTAGAATAACTAAGGGTTAGAATACTTAGCTAATACTACAAGTATGGTAATTACTAGTACTTCGAAATCAAACCTAAGAACCAACCACAATACATAGGAAAATATGGGATTTTACTGAGATAACATAACAACTAGTAACGAATTTAGAAACGAATAAGACAACTTAATACATAGGAAAATATGGGATTTTCCTGGGATAGCATAACAATTCACATACGAATAAAGTAACAAACGAATAACTAAACTATTAGGAAAATATGAGATTTTCCTGGAATGACATAACAAACCGTTTTCGAATTTGTAACAAAAGATAACTAAACTGTTTTCATAAGAAAATATGGGATTTTCTTGAACAACAACTTTTTCAGAAAGCAAAGGAAACTCGTTCTTTTCAAAACTAAACCGCTTATGAACTCACCAGCTTTATGCTGATTTTCAAACCGCTTGTATTCTCAGGTCAGCGTTAGACTGGTACACCGCCACCTTTTGGAGAAGAAGGAGCGTTCCGAAGACTTGTCTTTACTTTTGTTCATATCATATATGTATAAAACACTTGTATAACTTTTCTTTCAAACAGATGTAAATAATATTATGTAATGTAATGTTTTCTGTTTACTGTTTTACTATGTGTATTGGATTTGATACTAACCGTGGAGTCAACCCCGGAAATGTTTCCGCCTTTGGTTTTCGGGGTGTGACAGATTGGTATCAGAGCCCTTGTTTATAGTGAACTAGTATACCAAAGCTTACATGGTATAAGACTATAAACATTAAGGGGCCTAAGTGCTCTGAACTAAAAGTATACTCTACAAATATAAGTATTTTCTAAAGTATACAAGTATACCGAACCGTCGAGATCCGTAACTACAAGTACAACAAAATATAAGTAAATGGGTGTTGTACGCTGCGGTTAAACCTGGGCAGTTATGTAGTCGTGTCTAGGATCAATATAGCCTGACCAACTATATTCATTCGAGTCACGGCCAACATGTGCTTGGGAGTGACTGTGGTACGCAGCATACCTAAAACTTACCCAATATCCTAAACAACGAGCCGTCGTTGCAATGAATCATGAAATACTATGGGAGTATTTCTCGAGCCGATCCTTAGTAGAAATCCTCGTATACGCGTTGTTCTTTGATCATTCCTCTAGCGATAAAATTATCTGCCTTGATCACTCTCTCCTGTTTTATCGCTTAATATTATGTTATGTCTGTCTTGATGAGATATCCCCTGATCCATATATCTTGATTCAATTCAGAGGACTTATGATCCTCTCTTTCCAGATCTTTTTAGATCAAGATGCCTCCAAGAAAGAGACCCAACTCGAAGAACACCAACAACCCTACGCCGCCACCACCTCCTCTTCAAATTGATCTGGAAACGCTTCAGGAAACCATTACTGCCACAATATCAGCCCTCCTACCTCAACTAAACCCCAGTGGCTCAGGGGGTGGTTCCCAAACCCAAAACCAGGAAGGTAATCAGGGACACCGGAAGGTGTGTTCCTATAAAGACTTTATGAACGCAAAACCGACATTCTTCGATGGCACAGGGGGTGTCATTGCTCTAACTCGATGGTTAGAAAAGATTGAATCTATCTTCGAGATTTGTGCCTGTTCGGAATCCGATAAGGTAAAATTTGCCACCTGTATGCTCATCGATAAAGCTTTGACTTGGTGGAACGGCCGAGTCAAATCCCTGACTTTACCTGTAGCTAATGCTATGGGATGGGAAGTTATGAAGGAGCTACTACGCGCGGAGTATTGCCCTCGGGGTGAAATCCAGAAGCTGGAGCATGAACTCTAGAACCTGAAGATGAAAGGTTCCGATATCGCCGCTTACACTTCAAGGTTTGACGACTTGACACTTCTTTGTCCGGGAATGGTTACCCCGGAGAGCAAAAAGGTAGAAAGGTTCATCTGGGGATTAACCCAGCCAACAAAAGGGAACGTTATAGCGGCGAAGCCAGATACCTATGACAGCGCCAAATGTCTAGCACAAACCTTGATCGATCACAGTGATGACCAAGAAGAAGCAGACACCACTCCCAAACCAACAGAAAAGAGTGGTGAGAAAAGAAAGTTTTGGAAAAAGAAGAAGAAGAGTCAGTCTTCCCCAGAACCCTCGAAGAAAGAGCAGATAGTGGCAGTCCACGCTGCCACTACCCCTGTCGTTGTATCTGTTGTAGGTTCCTCAGCCCAAGCACCTGTCACCGGATATGCCGGTATCCTACCGTGGTGTAACCGATGTAGCTACCACCATCGCATCCCTGGCCCTTGTCGTGTAAAGTTTTGTAGAAGCTGTGGCCAGGAAGGTCACCTCGCGCGAAGCTGCAAAACCCCAGCCCCATCAACTAATCAAGCTTCCGGAGCTGGTATCGGTCAAACCTACTATAGTTGTGGAGAGGTCAGACATTATAAATGAAACTATCCTAAGAGAGTAACATCTGGCAACACCGGGAGAGTCCTAACTATGGGACAAGAAAGGACAACCGCCGACCCCACCGTTGCCACAGGTATACTTCTCCTTGATGAATCTTGTGCTCGTAATCCTTTTCGATTCTAATGATGAAAGAATTTGCTAACCATTCATTCAAATATCTCTCTAAACTAAATCCTTCGTTAATAATCGAAACGTGTACTGTCGAGATGACCAACCAGTGAGAAAGAGAACGTTAACATCATACCCTTAGATCGTATCCTTGATTCGGATGATTATTCCTTTCCATTCGATCTAATGGTAAACGTTTTGTGAAAAGATTTGATGCGATCATTGGCATGTAATGACTGAGTCTCATTCATGTTGTTATTCTTGTTTTCGAAAGGGTCGTCCGTCCAAAACTTTCTTCTAATCCGACTCTCATAATTCTTGGCATCAAACCTAAATCCTACCTTCGCATCTTCGTGTATCAAAGCTTAGAAACTTTCCCATGCATTCCTCGTCTGTGTGATATTTGGGAAGCGAGAAGTCTGCAACTCCTTCCTCGATGCCTTTCCCGAAAATTCTCGAGAATTCCTTCCGAACGTCTAGTCAAGTCTAGTATCGACCTAATGCTTGGAACTACCTCGTATCCGAATCTCTGGGAGGATGATGTGTCCAATACAGCGACCAGTACCTGATATGATCACCACGAGCTCGTAGTGGTGCCCTTCGGTCAAACCATTTTCACGGGTTATATAGCTAAGCAAAGCAGTCATACCAGTGAACCTTTCCATCAACTAAGGCGATAGGGAATTATTCAGCACCGTAAAATACCCATAGAAACCTGTCAGTTCTTGGGTTCCATCGACTATTATCGTAGACCTACCCATAAATTTCTTCTAGGACCATCAGACCCTTAGTTACGCGGTTCTGTGTAGATGTGCTTTCCTGTTGGAGCATGTGTCCTGTTGAAGGCTTTATCCTAGAAAAAGCATGATATGCTTTGAGAAGTGCGAACTACTTCCGTCGTGATTCATTAGACCCTTCGCGATCCTTGTAGGAATGATTCCGTAACCTTCAAACTTCGATTACCCTCGGAACTTAGTAACATCCATATGCTACTTCACGCCTCGGTCTTTAAGAAGTATCTACCCAACGAATCCAAAACACGCCCCGATAGTGAGGGTTCGCTGGAACGTCAAGCGGAGACCCGATGTCACTTGGGAGCGTGAAAACCTGGAGCAGCTGATCCACTCGCATCTCTTTTCATTTCATGAGCTGTATCGTAACCTTTGAATTTCGGGACGAAATTCCCTCTAACGGGGGGATAATGTAACAACCCGAAGTTGTCCATCGCCTAAATCCGTTCCGCGCGTAAAAAAAATACGCCTTTATCGATTCGTCTCGTTTTCGTTTTTGGGCTAAGATATATAAACTATAAGTTTATTTTAATCTCGGAAGTGTTCAAATCCATTTAAAACTCATGAAAATGGCCCAAAATCATTAATTTGAAATTTCTAAATTCCATCCTGTCGAATTACGGAAACTTAATCGGGTGCGACTAAAAGCCTCGTTTAATGTCGGTATCGGGTAGAATTCCATCGTGTCCAAGTTTTGGGACCTATTTAAACGTGTTCAAGCTTTCATTTGAAGCTTTTGCTTTATCTCTCTACTCTCTCTTTAACCTCTCTCCTAAATTCAAGTTTAAGGGTCCATATCTCAAATTTAAGGCTTCTAATCACCAAGGTACCTTCCCTAACTTGTTATACAACCCCTCTAGCCTTCAAATTCGAGTTTAAACCATGGATTAGGACCATTACCATGTGTTTACGGCCCTAGAACAGTCCTAGGACGTAAACTGATATAAATGGGGGTTTTTGGACCAACAAAACCCTTCCAAACCACAATTAGACCTTAGATATAGCTAGATGACTTTATGGAATGGACTTAGAATGCCTTGAACCATGATTTAGAGCCTTGTACATGTGTTTACGGCCCTGGAGCATGCTTGGGCCGTAAACACATATAAAAGGGGTTTTTATGCCCTTAAACTCTTCCAAAACACCAATAAGTCTTAGATACGATTTGTAGAATTATGGAATTGGCCTTGGAACACCTTGAACATCAATTTAGAGGAGTAAACTTGAGTTTACTGCCCAAGAACATGCTTGGGCCGTAAACTCATATTCTTGGGGAGTAAACTCCTCTAAATGTGTTAAAATGCCATTTAAACACACCTTGAGCCTTGGGGTAAATTCTAGAAGTGAACACAATCAAGATTAGGACCTTAAAACATGTTAGAACACCCTCTTAAGGAGTTCACGGTCATAAGGGGATCTAGGGCCGTAAACTCCTAAAAATATGTCAAATGATGCCCAAAAGTCCCTCCAAGGCTTGTAAAATGAGTTTAAATCACATGTGATTGTCCTAGCATCACCAAAACACATAAGAATTGGGTATAGGGGAGTTTACGGCCGTAAACTCCTAGTTTACTGTCGTAAACTCCATTAAATGGTCAATGTGTAAGTCTAATCCACTCCTATGCCCTAGATTTGATCCTAGCAAATTTTCCCAAGTCATATGAAGCCATTTAGCAACCAAAAGTACCCCTCCATGAGTTTACGGTCGTAAAATCATGGGGAATATGTCATTAGGGCCAAAAACTCCATAAGGAGTTTACTCTCGAAGAGTAAACTCAATATCCAAGCCTCATGTGTCCTTTAATGCCACCCGGGTCCTTCCAAACACTTGAAATGGGGTGTTTCCGCAACTAGAAGTGTATCTCCTTAACAAATACATTAATCAAGTCCTAATTAAATACACATATGTATCATTTCATAATCCATAGGAATCTTGTGCGTTCGTGAACCCATAACTGACGTTTAGGATCCAATCTGACGCGTTTCTCAACCGGTGAGTTCATACCCCTACCCTTTTTCAAATGTTTTTCAAATGTTTTCAGGGGGAATACAAGCAAAAGTACAAGGAAATCTTATACTTAAACGTATTTTCAGTCCAAATTGTTTTATTTCATGTATGTTTCTAATATCGAAAATCGTGATAACTAATGATTCGAATTGCAGGGTATACTGTCAGACTAAAGTGAGATTTCTGTAAAAAGTGTTTTGAATTATATTACATTTTTGCAAAAGGAATCATATTTAACATAAACTAAGATTAGAACGAATACGAATACGAATTCGAATACGAATACGAATACGAATACGAATACGAACCAATAGGATAGAATGAATACGGATACGAATTCGAATACGAATACGAATACGAATACGAATACGAATACGAATACGAATACGGATACAAATTCGAATACGAATACGAATTCGAATACGAATACGAATAACAATACGAATACGAATACGAATACGAATACTAACCAGTAGGATAGAACTAATACGAATACGAATACGAATACGAATACTAACCAATAGGATAGAACGAATACGAATACGAATACGAATACGAACACGAATACGAATACGAATACGGTTACGAATACGAATACGAATTCGAATACAAATACGAATACGAATACGAATACAACCAATAGGATAAGTACGAATACGAATGCGAATACGAATACGAAAACTAATAGATATAGGAACACGAATGCGAAAAGATGCCTTTGGATGACACTAAGACTTCGAATATACAGTTAGTGTACCCCTTGAGTGTCACCAGAGTTTCGAATTTAATGCGAAAGTACGCCTCTGGACCTCTACTGAGTTTCAAATATATCCGCCTCAGAATGTCGACAGAGATTCGAATATACAACTAATGTACTCTTTTGGAACTCATCAGAACTTCGAAAATACTGTAATGTACGCTTCTGTGTGATTCCAAATATTCAAAAATACAACTAAGTTAGTAGATAATAGCCATTCGAAGGTAGAATAACTAAGGGTTAGAATACTTAGCTAATACTACAAGTATGGTAATTACTAGTACATCGAAATCAAACCTAAGAACCAACCACAATACATAGGAAAATATGGGATTTTACTGATATAACATAACAACTAGTAACGAATTTAGAAACGAATAAGACAACTTAATACATAGGAAAATATGGGATTTTCCTGGGATAGCATAACAATTCACATACGAATAAAGTAACAAACGAATAACTAAACTATTAGGAAAATATGGGATTTTCCTGGAATGACATAACAAACCGTTTTCGAATTTGTAACAAAAGATAACTAAACTATTTTCATAAGAAAATATGGGATTTTCTTGAACAACAACTTTTTCAGAAAGCAAAGGAAACTCGTTCTTTTCAAAACTAAACCGCTTATGAACTCACCAGCTTTATGCTGATTTTCAAACCGCTTGTATTCTCAGGTCAGCGTTAGACTGATACACCACCACCTTTTGGAGAAGACGGAGCGTTCCGAAGACTCGTCTTTACTTTTGTTCATATCATATATGTATAAAACACTTGTATAACTTTTCTTTCAAACAGATGTAAACAATATTATGTAATGTAATGTTTTGTGTTTACTATTTTACTATGTGCATTGGATTTGATACTCAATGTGGAGTCAACCCCGGAAATGTTTCCGCCTTTGGTTTTCGGGGTGTGACACTTCTCTTCCAATGCCCGATTTTGTGGCAATGATGGCACTCTGCCTCCTTTGGGTTAGGTTTGGGCTTAGCAAGATTACATTGGTCCCACTAGAAGAGGAACCATCTTGGGACTTTCCCTTGCGGTGGTTCTTTGAAGAAGCCTTCCTCTTCTTGCCCCTTCCCTGCCCAATTGCCAAAACAGGAGCAGCAGACAGATTGGGAGATGGTGCAACAGACTTGTCTTTAAGATTGCTCTCAGCAGTTCTTAGGAGCCCTTGGAGTTTGCTTAGGGTGACCTCTTCCTTGTTCATGTGGTAGGTCATCCTAAATTTGTTGTAGCATGAGGGTAAGGAGTGGAGAACAATGTCGATAGCCAAATCTCCCCCAAAGTTGACATTCAACTTATTGGATTAGTGTCTAAGTCCATAACTGTTTTAGTATGTACTTGACCCGATGGTGCATGGTCCTTTTGGGTTGCCTTCACCAAAGCAACTTGATAGGATTAATTATGGAGAGAAAGGATTAAATATGATTTATTAATATATTATGAGAATAATATATTAAAGGAGAAATCATATTGTTTAATTAATATTAGTCAATAATTAATTAGTAATTAGTTTTGTGCCTAAAAGAGATTAATTAAACTTAAGGGACGAGAATTCTAATTATAAGATAATTGTAACTTGTATTAAGGAGTGGACGAATTCTATGGGGAAGCCCATAAGAAATCGTCCAAGGCCTTAATGAAAGGGATCCATGGGTTGCTTAGGGCTTAAGCATCCAAATTAGGGTTTCGTTGTTAGATAACCCTAATAGCCTCACTATATATAGAGCCCTTAAGGACCAAAAACGTGGCTAAGCTTTTTTCTAGGGTTTCACACGTTTTTGGGCAGCCTCCATCCTCTCTCCTCTTCATCCTCTTGCTTATGGTGTTTGTGAACCATTAGAGGAGTGACATTTGTGACTCTAAGCTTTCTAAAGTCATTTCAAGGAGATTTGGGATTGTTATTGCTACATAACAATCAAGGTAATATCTTAAACCCATTCTTATGTTAATCCGATTTTATGATATATATGACTATATTCTTGATCTAATTGAAGATATTTATTAATTAATAAAATATTTGTTTCCTTATGTGATAATTGACTAAGTATTTTGATTAAATTAGTAAATTGTTTTGCAAGAAATCATTAAATAAATCAAATATGGATAATTATGTGATTAAATGTTAATTTAGGTTATTTTTTATTTGAACCTTGTGTTATGAAATGTTTCATATTTTCCCCCCTTAGGTTTTATAGTTTAAATTTGAACCCAAAAGTTTTGTTGTTTTGAAATTTAAATAGTTGAAACTAGGGGTGAGCAAAAACCGCACCGCAACTAAAAATAACCGCAAAAACCGCATAAACCGCAACCGCAATAAAAACCGATGGTGAGGTTTTCTGTTTTTCAAAAACCGCAAATTTGCGGTGCGGTGCGGTTATTAATTTCCAAAAACCGCAAAAAAACCGCACCGCACCGCATATATTATATACAGTTTTTTATCAATAATTAGTTTATTAAATATTAAAAATAAGACAAATTTCATGAATGAAAAACGGATAAAATACTAGAAGACAAAAGTGTTGGCTTTTTCTTATGTTTAACTTTGAAAAAAGGATGAAATTAGACAATTTTATGATATTTATTGTTAATTACTATTGATTTAACGTTTTTAAGATATTAGTTGTTTGTGGTTTAAGTTAAATAGTTAATTGTCTTATACCTTATGGTTTTTATTATAATTACAAGTAATATGTTTGAACTCTTAAAACTATTTGAGCTCTAAACTGTGGTTAAAAACCACACAAAATAACCGCATCAAATCCATGCGGTTAATAACCGCAACATAGAAAAAATAAACCGCACCGCAAAAATAACCGCTTAACCGCACCGCAAAAATAACCGCACCATGCGGTTTTGAAAATGGATTAACCGCATTTGCGGTTAGTGGTGAGGTTTTGGCTAATAACCGCACCGAACCGCACCGCGCTCACCCCTAGTTGAAACCCTAATGTTTTGAAAAAGGTTTCAAAACTTGCCCTCAAGTTTTGGAATTTAAATTTTGATTAATTGTTTAATTTTGATGTATATTTAAATTCTAAACCCTAATGTTTGAAATGTTTCAAAACTTGCCCTCAAGTTTTGGAATTTAAAAGTTGATTAAAAGTTTAATTAGGAATGGTAAATTCTAAAACCATAGTATTGTTTTGAAAAAGTTCAAATCACACCCTTATGGTTTTATTAATTAATTAAGGTGTATAATTAAAAGAGATTTAGTAAATCCATATAGTCGTGGTATACAATTTAATTAAATTAAAAGTCTAATTATTAAATTAGACCACCTAGTATTTTAAAAGTATAAAATACACCCTATACTATATATATATAACATTAAAAGTCTAACATTATATATATGTATGAGTAAAAGTCAGTCTTACCGTTAGTAGGCCTCATTCACGAAGCTGGTCTATAAGGGGTGTTTAAGGAAATTGCCTATAAAATGGCGATTGAATGGGTATCCACTCTTACCCACCGCACTCTTGACTAGTGGAGAGTCGTTAGCCGAACGGGTAGGATAGGATGAAACCTTCCATTATAAGTATAATGAATTACAAAAGTAACTATATTTTTTTCAAATTCCCAATCTTAGTTACTTAGGTAAAGTGAATTGATGCAATTCCATGAAATTACACTTTGTACCCTTGCGAAGACGTTAGTGGAGCGTGTATGGTTTACCGGCACACTAAATGGTTCTAAGTAAAGGTAGCAAAGGGTGACTCAATGTTTGTCATAGTTCGGTGGAGCGTGTGTGGTTTACCGGCACATCGAATAGGTGACTGTAACATGTGGGGGCACCATGTAAGTTTGCATGGTTATTCACACCCGCTTTGTGATCCTCGGCATCCCAGTCACAAACAAGAGGGGCATATCGAGATTTAAACATGCCATTGAAATGTTCAATGAATCTCAAAGGATCTAGGAGTTTTCATAGATTTAAAACCTAAATTTCTTTTTCGTTTTTCATGGTGGAAATTAGTGAATCGTCATTCACTTACGTTCAAATGTTCTGCAATTTGGGTTACGACATCCCTCTCCCGAGTTGTAGAATATTGTGTTGGGTCCTAGCCTTAGTATCTCATTTGGGTGATTTACTAAGGACTCAATCAATCAACTAACTTGAATTCGTTTTCTCCCGTTTTGTAGATGTCAAAGTATGACAACTATGGTCTTCTCAAATCCCGTGGAACAAGCATTCCACATGAAGATGATATTCCACGATTCGATCGAGGAACAAGAGATCATGCTTCACTTCCTCCACCTCCTCCAATTATTCTCCCTAACCCATAAGATCGAAGAATTGAAAGGTTCGATATCACTAAGGCCCTATTGGAAATGAAACATGAAGATGGTAAATCTGTGTGTGCCCACATTCTAGGAATGAAATCACACATCGATAGGTTGATTATGTTGGGTGTGTCATTTCCCGAAGAGTTGGCTGTGAACTGGGTTCTGCAGTCACTCCCTGAATCATATAATGAGTTCAAAAGAAAGTATTATATGATGGATCATGACGACAACCTCATTGACCTAACTTACATGCTCATTGCTGCTGAATCAGAAATGATTTGGCGAAGCAATGGAGTGTATTTGTTGGGAAAGTCAACTGACCATGCTTCCGAGGACGTTCTAGGAGAATCGACCTGCGTTTGCTGCCAAGAGAAAGGGCGTTGGATAGAAGTCTGCCCTAAGAGCCTGAAGATTCCAAAGATGGGAGAGTCAAAGAGTATGGCTGTGCTTCAGTTAAAATCCGCTATCTAACTCCATTAAGTTCCTATTCGTTGATTCTTAATACATGATGTGATAAGATTGCATTTGAATGTTTTGCAGGATCGGTGAAAAGAAAGGAAGCTTGGTGAGAGAGCAAGATAAATCTAATCACAAAGAGATGGATCTCGATCGCATGGACTTGAAGATTAGATTTTGAGCTTAGATAGTTATGATAGAGTTGTTAGAAATTTTCCTTTTGAAATACATAGTTTTCAATGGATTTTGCATTCTAAGGACAAACGTTTTCCGCTGCTTTTATAAATAAAATAAATTTTGGTTTGACTTCTTTATTTATTTGTTTATTTCCTTGCAATGAAATCGTTGTGAAAATTGATGTTTGCATATTTCTACAACAAATGGATATGATTCTTAGTTATGTTATTTATGGAAATGTCAAGAATTTACCAAATAGGGAGAGTTTCTCATCGCCCAAATTTCAATTGGACAGAAATTTGGAATCACGCAACTTGGTTGCATGATGAATAAGAACTTTCATATTTGGAAATTAGACTAATTCATTGACAAAGTGTCAAGTGAAGGACTATGAGATCGAGCACACAAAGTTGTGTGTTGATCAAGCCCACCATAAGAGTAACAAAGATATTCGTCATGATTTACCGGAGGTTTAGTAAATGTGATTATACTTATAAGATTAAGTGTAATTGTGAATTGATTAAAAAGGTTTAAATCAATAGCAAAACAAATAAGAAGAAACAAGTAGGCAGAAAGATAAAAGTTTCTCCATTCGAAGAAGAACCATATCTCAATTGATCCTCTAAGTGAGTCTTAGTACAATTGTATGTTTAAGAAGAGGAATCAAGGATTGAAGAAATGGTTAAATCAAGAAGTCAATCATACTTCGTTCCAATAACAAGTCTTAAAGTTAAGATTGTGACATTAAGTGAAAAGTATTAAGAAGGTTTGTAACATTCATCAAATGTGGAAAGTTATGATGTCTTGGATAAGACAAAGACCAACTAGGACCAATTTATGAAGAGTTTTGATAAAAGCTACACTAACTCTTGAATATTTGTTTGTTAAGAAATGGTTATTAACAAGAGAATCGTATATGTCAAGGAGTCAGTGGGAGTCTTAATGGTCTTGAAAGGATTCAAGAACAAATCAAATAAACCTTATCGATCATCACTAGCACACGAGTTGAGTTTTACAATCTATCGTGTTGACATTATTTTGTTTCTGTGCCAATCCAATCGAGTTAATTATGCATGTGAGTTCTATGAGTTCTCATTTGAATGCATAAAAGGCAAGGACCTTGATCAATGGAAAGTACATTGATAAGAAAAGGTGAGCTGCTTAACTACTTGGAAGACATGGTGGGCAGTTGTGCTACCATAAGGCAAGAAATCGAGATTCAGAAAGTTCGATCCATATGAGTTTGAATTTGTCGTAAACTTTGGTTTTAACAAATCCACATGGATAGGAACACATACACCGTTTAAATCTAAGTGTCATAAGATTTCCTCCTTCATGAAAATGATTGTGAGGAAATGCTTTCACTAAGAAAGATTTTAAGAAGATAGTGATTGTAAAATTGCATTCTCGAATTCGATTATGGTTACGGTATCCCTGTCCATGATTTGAATTGTGAGGTTTGGCAATCAGTCTTAATTGTTTAGACACACATATGAACTATCTAAGGCAAAGGTGTATAAGTTCAAGAAGCCTTGATAAAAGATTATCAAAGCACTAAGTATTAGAAACATGAACTTAAGAAATTCAATAGGTATTGTTTTCTGAAAGTTAAGATGTTTATGAATACATGTCGAAGCTAGTGGGAGCATAAGTGTCATGTTTATAATAATCATCATGATAGTGGGAGCATAAATGTTATGATTGTATGATTATTAAGGAAAGTATTGCAAGGTTAGCAATATTAATTATAGAAAACAAGAGTCATACTTTTCAAAGTTGTAAGAGTTGAAAGGTTGTTTTGCTATAATTAAGGGAGAGAATATTATGCTTCATTTCAAATCTAAAAGCTTAGGTTGAGAAATGTTAATAAATTTAGTCGAAGGTACATAGTGTGTTCTTAAAATTTCGATTATGATTACGGCATTCCTCTTCACAATTCGAATTTTGAGAACATAGCAAATAAAACATTATGGCAAAAGATTAATAAAGTATCAAATCTTTATGTAAGACATTATGCATCGTGTCCCATACGCTTCGGGTATTGGATCGATTGCAAATGCTATAATATTTGACCATTCTAAAATTTTCCAAATGTCTAGCGCATGTAGAGGGAAAAGGGACTAGAATCAGTTTTGACTAAAATAATTAAACAACTTTCAAAGGACAATCCAAAGTTTGACGAGGATTAGTTGCTTGTGAGTAGTTGGAAGCATGGTATTTAATGGACCATATCGATATTATTATGAATAGAAAAGATTCTATTAAGAATAAGTTGTCATATGGAAAATATGGAAATGTATCCATATTGGAAATTGAATATTGAAAAATCTATGACTAGATTAGAAACTTTTATGCAAAAGGATGTTCAAAGGAAGTACTTTGAGTGAGAGACATCATATCTAAGGAATTGTCTTGTAACAATCTCCGATAGAGGACTTTGTAATGTCATTGGCAATAGTCTTTGTGACTTTAGTGCAGTGACATTACGAAAGGATCGTTGCATAGAATGTTAGAATCTAGCATATTCTATAAGTAGCAAGAATTTGATATTCTTTCACTTATGAAAAAGGATTTGGAGTTGTGAAATGAGAATGATTGGAAATGTGCTCAATTTGGTCTATTTCACAAAGTAAGAACCATAGGTAAACATTGTGTGTATGCTAAGAGCATGGGACAAGTGTAATAATTCAAGTAAGAAGTTGATTACTCGAAACAACAAATAATGAGTAATCGATATGGTGATAAATAAAAGGTGTTTTATTTATACTCAAAGGTTTGAGGCCATATGGGATTAGTATTATTCTTGTGTTTCACATTTGCATGTTTTTACTTCCTGAATAATTTAATTGGTTAAGAACAGTTAAATTATTCGAATGGGCCACATTCGTTCATATGTTGGAAGTAGGTATGAATGAAGACTGTCGTGAATTGGTGTGTGGATTGTCTAAAGAGCATTAGACATAAGCAAATGTTTGCTGCAACGTTCATGAGTGCTTATGAATAAGATTTGAGCATTGGATTAAACCCACGCTCACTTGGATCACTCCATGAATTGTATCACGAGTGATTGGTAAGACAATAATATCTTATATTATTGAAACCGAGATGTGTGAGTTGTATCTTGCGAATCGGTTGCACATTGATAATATGTAAACGCACTAGTAACTTGGTGTTATAAAACATATTATTGTGTGTGATTCGGTAAGTGAGTGCAAGCAAGCATTGTCTCAAAGTTTATCTGTTCCTTTTATCCAAAGTAGGATAAAAGCGATATCTTTGGGCCCCTCGATGATTTAGTGATGACAAATGTAAATGCTCGGCCGGGCTAGGGCTAATTTGATTTGTTCAATTAGTCAGTCGTCATGAATCGGAAGTCGAGAAATAATACAAAGAGAATGTTTAGAAATCATGTCTCATACGATATCTAGAATGGAGGAATATATGATCCCTTATCTAAAGGACACATGTATCTGATAGGATCAGAGTTGACAACGGCTTTGGAAAGCTACGATTGCAGATCAGGATCTGAAGTCATACGCATAATAGTTATTAGACTTATCCAAGTGGGAGACTGTTGGATTAGTGTCTAAGTCCATAACTGTTTTGGTATGTAGTTGACCCGATTATGAGCATGGTCCTTTTGGGTTGCCTTCACCAAAGCAACTTGATAGGATGAATTATGGAGAGAAAGGATTAAATATGATTTATTAATATATTATGAGAATAATATATTAAAGGAGAAATCATATTGTTTAATTAATATTAGTCAATAATTAATTGGTAATTAGTTTTGTGACTAAAAGAGATTAGTTAAACTTAAGGGACTAGAATTGTAATTATAAGATAATTGTAATTTGGGCCATGGATTACCTTGTATTAAGGAGTGGACGAATTCTATGGGGAAGCCCATAAGAAATCGTCCAAGGCCTTAAGGAAAGGGATCCATGGGTTGCTTAGGGCTTAAGCATCCAAATTAAGGTTTCCTTGTTAGATAACCCTAATAGCCTCACTATATATAGACCCCTTAAGGACCAAAAACGTGGCTAAGCTTTGTTCTAGGGTTTCACACGTTTCTGGGCAGCCTCCATCCTCTCTCCTCTTCATCCTCTTGCTTATGGTGTTTGTGAACCATTAGAGGAGTGACATTTGTGACTCTAAGCTTTCTAAAGTCATTTCAAGGAGATTTGGGATTGTAATTGCTACATAACAATCAAGGTAATATCTTAAACCCATTCTTAAGTTAATATGATTACTTGTATGCTAGAATTAGGGTTTATAGTCTTGGATAACTTGCATGTACAATAGAGAAACCTAGATCCAAGCATTAGGGTTTGTATGAGCACATAGGATGTTCTTATGTCCAAAACCCATCACAACTTGCGAAGACGATCGACATACCTTTGCATCTTTTGCAAGTGCACGGTAAGAGATTCTCCACTTCCCATTTTAGCAGTGATCATATTCGTTATTATCTCATAGCGCTCTTGCCTCGCGCTTTGGTGGTATCGCTCCATCACGTCTAAATGCATCTCATAAGGATACATGTCCTTATAGGACTTTTGGAATTCGGAGTTCATAGTGGCTATCATGATGCAATGGACTTTCGTTGCATCACACTCATGTGCCTCAAATACAGCCATTTCTTTGGGAGTGGCAGTTTCTGGATTGATCTTCTCGAGCTTCTCATCGAGAACATACTCATTGTCCTTGTAACGCGTGATCGTGCGAATGTATCTTATCTATTCGCTAAAGTTCGATCCATCGAAAGTCACCTTTTGACAAAGGCTCATTAGCGTGAATGAGCTAGCAGCAGCGTTGTTTGCATTAGACATCTACAAATAGAAAGAAACAAAGTTGATTAGAGTTAAGTCCTTAATTAACACCCAAAATGAAATTTAGGGCTAGGACCCAACAACATTATTTACACATTAGAAAAGGAATATCGTAATCCAACATGCAAATAATTTGGAGGTAGGTGAATGATGATTGACTAATTCTTCAACATGAAAAACATAAGCTTTAAGTTTTAAATGTATTGAGAATTCCTAGATTTTTGAGATTCATTGAACTCTTCAATGGCATGTTTAAATCTCGATATGCCCCTCTAGTTTGTGACTGGGATACCGAGGATCACAAAGCGGGTGTTAATAACCATGCAAATCTACATGGTGCCTTGATTGTTACAATCACCTATTCGATGTGCCGGTAAACCACACACGCTCCATCGAACTATGAAAAACAATGAATCACCCTTTGCCACCTTTGCTTAGAACCAATTAGTGTGCCGGTTAACCACACACACTCCACTAACATCTACACAAGGGTGCAAAGTGTAATTTCATGGGATTGCATCAATTCACTTTTCTTAAAGTAACTAAGATTGGGAATTTTATAAAATAGTTTAGTTACTTTATAGATTCGTTATACTTATTAATGAGGAGAGAGAGTTGCCCTATCCTACCCGTTCGGCTAACGACCCTCCACCGGTCAAGCAAGCGGTGGGTGTGAGTGTACACCCATTAAACGCCATTTTATAGGTAGCAACCTTATACCCACCTTATAGACCAGCTTCGTGAATGAGGCCTACTAACGGTAAGACTAACATAGTTTAACTCATATATATATATATATATATATATATATATATATATATATATATATATATATATAGGGTTGAATTTTAAACTTGTAAAATTCTAGGGTTTGAAATTTAAATTATTCAAATTAAACTTTTAATCACAAAACTTAAATTTCAAAACTTGAGGACAAGTTCTAAACATTTCAAAACATAAGGATCAAAAAGCAAATAATGTAAATCAACAATTAAATTATCTCAATTTGATCTTATTCAATATTACTTGCAAAATAATTAACCAATTCAATTCAAATAATCAATTATTATCACATAAGGAAATTATTATTCAACTAATTGGTAATTATCTTTTGTTTGGTAAAGAATATACTCATATATATGGTTAAAATCGGATTTTAATGACCCAAAACAGTTAAGGTAAGTTTCCTCAAGAAAAACAACAAGAAATCCCAAAACTCCCTCTTTCTGACGCTCGAACTCGCCGAATTCCCACTATGGACTCGCCGAGTTGGAGCTACTCGCCGAGTCCACAGTGGAACTCGCCGAGTTCATCAGGCAGAAGACTAAAATCGAATTTTTCAAGCAACAAGCAATTAACCAATGCATCAGTTCAATAGAAATCAATCAAGGTTCTGATACCACTGATGGATTTGAGCCATAAGAACTTTCCTATGGGCACATGCAAACCCTAATGATTGGATCTAGGTTTCTCTAATTGAACATGCATTGAATCCAAGACTTACAATACTAGATCTAATGTAAACAATTGAATCAAATCATATGAAATTGGATCTAGAACAATACCTTAGATTACTTGCTTGATACTTCTTCTTCTTGGAGCTTAGAGTCACAATTGTCACTCCTCTAATGGCTTACAAACACCAACTAGCAAGAGGATGATCTTGAGAGAGAGGGGAGAGGGTGAGAAATCGGCCCTAGGGTTTCTTGCCTTGCATGAGTGCCAATTTCCCTCACCCTAAGGATCTATTTATACTACGGGATACTAGGGTTCCACCTTTAACCCTAATTGAATAACATAGGGCCTAAGCAATCCAAGATCCTTCTAGATTTTAGGCTTGGATGAATTTAAGGTTTCCAAACCCTAAATTTTGTCCATCCCATTATCTATAAGGATACATAGCCCAAAACACAACTATTGCACATTTGACAGTTTATGCCCCTTTATTCAGTTAACCTCTTTAAGTCACCAAATTAATTCTTAATTAATATATGACTTATATTAATTAAATAACAATATTATTCCTTTAATAAATTATTCTCATAATATATTAACAATAGTATCTCTTCTCTCTTAACAAATCATCCTGTTAAGTTGCTATGGTGAAGGCAACCCAAAAGGACCATGCATAATCGGGTCAAGTACTTACCAAATATAGTTACAGCCTTAGACACTAATCCAACACTCTTGACTAGTGGAGGGTTGTTAGCCGAACGGGTAGGATAGGACAGAAACCTTCCATTATTAGTATAAAGAAATACAAAGTAACTAAATGCTTATACAAATTCCCAAATCATAGTTACTTTAGGCAAAATGTGAAATTGTATGCTAACCGATGGAATTACACTTCGTACCCTTGTCAAACGTTAGTGGAGTGTGTGTGGTTAACCGACACACTAATTTGTGGATGACATTGGTGGCGAAGGGTGGCTCGATGCTTATCATAGATCAATGGAGCGTGTGTGGCTAACCGGCACATTGATTAGGTGATAATAGCATTGGGTGCACCACGTGATTCGTATGGTTATTTAGACCTTATTTGTGATCCTCGGCATCCCAGTCACAAATTGTAGGGCATAATCGAGATTAAACATGCCATTGAAAAGTTCAATGAATCTTAAAAGATCTAGGAGTTTCAATTCATTTAAAACTTAAACTTCCTTTGCGTTTTTCATGGTGGAAATTGGTAAATCGTCATTTACCTACCTTCAGATATTCTGCGACTAGATTACGACATCCCTCTTCTAGGTTGTAGAGTATTGTGTTGGATCCTAGCTTGATGTTTCATTTGGGTGTTACATCAAGAATTCTAATCAACTTAACTTGAATTTTCTCCCATTTTGTAATTGTCTATTTCTGACAATCATGGTCTTCCCAAATCCCATGGAACAAGCTTTCCAAATGAAGATGATGTTCCACGATATGATCGAGGAACAAGAGATCATGCTTCACTTCCTCCATCTCCTCCAATTGTTCTCCCTACCCCACAAGTTCAAAGGCTTGAAAAGTTCAAGCTCACTCAATTCCTATTGGCAATTAAGCATGAAGATGGAAAGTCTATGTGTGCACACGTTTTAGAGATGAAGTCGCACATTGATAGGTTAAGGATGCTAGTTATGGATATCTCAGAAATATTGACTGTTGACTGGGTTCTTCAGTCACTTCCAGAATCATATAGTGAGTTCGTTAGAGAGTACTATATGATGGGTCACGACGTGACCCTCATTGATCTCACCTATTTGCTTACAGCTACTGAATCAACAATGATTTGGCGTGCTGGTCAAGCAAATTTGTCTGGTGAATCAAACTACCAAACTTCAATGGACAAAGGCAACATCGAAAGTCTAGAAAGAACTAAGTCTATGATTGTCCGATGTGTTGTACCTAAGGAGTCCATTTTCTTTTATTGCCAAGAAAAGGGGCATTGGAGACGAAGTTGCCCTATTTACCTGAGAGATCTAAGACATGGGAGAGTCAAGATGTATGGCTCTACTTCTGGTAAAATCCATTATCTAACTCTTTTAAGTTCCTATTCTATATTCTTAATACATGATGTGGTAAGATTACATTTTGATGTTTTTGTAGGATCGAAGAAAAGAGAGGAAGATTAAGGGAAGAAGTGAGCTGAATCTAATCGTGAAGAAATGGATTTCGATCGCATTGCTTGAAGATTAGATTCTTGAGCTACTACTTGGAGTTAGAATAGATTGTTAAGGAATATGTAATAACATAGTTTTTCAATTGAATTACATTGTAAGGACAAATGTTTTCCGCAATAAAATGAATTTTGATTTTATCTTATTTATTTATCCTTGCAATGGCATGAATGAAAAATTGATGTTTGAAGGTTTCTATTATTAGCAACAATGGATTTGATTCTTAATTGTATTATTTGTGGAAATGTCAAAAGTTTACCAAATAGGGAGAGTTTCTCATCGCCCAAGTTTCAATTGGACAGAGACTTGGAAATCATGCAACGTGTATTGTATGATGAATGAAAAACTCTCACGTTTGGAAAATTTAGACTAATTCTTTGACAAACTGTCAAGTGAAGGACTAGGAGATCGAGTACACTAGGTTGTGCGTTGATCAAGTCCATCACAAAGAAAGATAAAGATCTTCGTCATGATTTACTAAAGTTTAGTAAATATGATTATATTTGTAAGATTAAGTGTAATTCTGAGTTGATTGGAAAGGTCTCAATAAATAGCAGAACGAATAAGAAGAATCAAATAGGCAGAAAGATAAAATTTTCTCCATTCTAAGAAGAAGGGAGAGCACCTTTTATTGTGTTTTATGATAAGTCTTAATGATTAAGAACCATATCTCAATTGATTCTATAAGTGAGTCTTAGTACATTTGTATGTCTAAGAAGAGGAATCGGGAATTATGGAATTGGTTAAATCAAGAAGTCAATCATACTTCGTTCCAATATTGAATCTTAGAGTCATACTCCAAGATTACGAATTTAGTGACAAGTCTTAAGTATGTTTATAACACTCATCAAATATGGAATTTGGAAAAGGTTTTCTTAGTCTTTCACATTTGAAATTGGTAAGTTGTGATGTCTTGGATAAGACAAAGACCAACTAGGACCAATTTATGAAGTGTTTTGTCTTGATAAAAGCTACACTAACTCTTGAATATTTGTTTGTCAAGAAATGTTTCTTGATAAGAGAACCTTATATGTCAAGGAGTCAGTGGGAGTTTTAATGTTTTTGAAAAAGTTTCAAGAACAAATCAAGAATAAACCTTATCGATCATCACTAGCACAGGACTTGAGGTTTACAACCTATCGTGTTGACATTATGTTGTTTCTGTGCCATTCCAATTGAGTTAATTACGCATGTGATTTCTATAAGTTCTCATTTGAATTCATAAAGACAAAGCACCTTGATCTATGGAAAGTACATTGATATGTAAGGATAAGTTGCTAAACTACTTGGAAGACATGGTGGGCACTCGTGTTACCATAAGGCAAGAAATCAAGATTAAGAAAGTTCAGTCCATATGAGTTTGGATTTGTCGCCAACTTTGGTTTTGGAAAATTCACATGGATAGGAACTCATACACCATAAAATCTAAGTGTCATAAGATTCTATCCTTCATGAAAATGACTGTAAGGAAATGCTTTCACTAAGAGAGATTTCAAGAAGATAGCAATTGTGAAAATTGTATTCTTAAATTCGATTATGGTTACGGCATCCCTTTCCATAGTTCGAATTATGAGATTTGGAAATTAGTTTGAACATTTGGAACTTAGTAACATAAGTTCTGAATTGTTTAGACACACATATGAACTATCTAAGGCAAAGGTGTATAAGTTTGAGAAGCTTAGATAAAGGATTATCGAAGCATCTGGTATTAGAAATATGAATTTTGTGGAATTCAATTAGCATTGTTTTCTGGAAGTTCAGCTGCTTTCTCAATACATGTCAAAGCTAGTGGGAGCATAAGTGTCATGCTTATATGATAATAATCATCATGATAGTGGGAGCATAAGTGTTATGCTTGTATGATTAATATGGCAAGTATTGCAAGTTAGCAATATTAATTATAGAAAAACAAAGATTCAATTTTCAAAGTTGCGTGGTTTGAAAAGTTGTTTTGCTCTAATTAAGGGAGAGAATATTATACTTCGTTTCAAAATCTAAAGCTTAAATTGAGAAATTTTAATAAATTTAGTCAAAGGATACATAGTGTGTTCTCAAATTTCGATTATGATTATGGCATCCCTCTTCGTAGTTCGAATTGTGAGAACGTGACACATAAAATATTATGGCTGAAGATTGATAAAGTATCATATCTTTATGTAAGACATTATGCATCGTGTCCCATACGCTTTGGGTATATGATTGATTGTAAATGCTATAATATTTGACCATTCTAAAATTTTCCAAATGTCTAGCGCATTAACAGGGAAAAAGGACTAGAATCGGTTTTAACTAAAATAATTAAACAACTATCAAAGGACGATCCAAAGTTTGCTGAAGATTGGTTGCTTGTGAGTAGTTGGAAGTATGGTATTGGATGGACCATATCGACATTATTATGAATAGATAAGATTCTATTAAGAATGAGTTGTCATATGGCAAATGTGGAAATGTTTCCATATTGGGAGTTGGATATTGAGAGTCTATGTCTAGATTAGAAACTTTTATGCAAAAAGGATATTCAAATGAATGTACTCTGAATGTGGGACTTCACGTCTATGGAATTGTCTTGTAACAATTTCTGATAGAGTACTTTGTAATTTAATTGGCCAAGTCTTGGTGACTTTTGTGCTATGACTTTGCGTAAGGATCATTGCATAAAATGTTAGAATCTAGCATATTCTAGTAGTGGCAAGAACCTTGTGTTCTAACACTAATGATAAGGATTGGGAATTGTGAAATGAGCATCATTGGAAAGGTTTTTCAATTGATCTATTTCACAAAGTAAGGACCATAGGAAACATAGTGTGCATGCTCTGTGCATGGGACAACTATTGTTGTAATTTGAGTAATAAGTTGATTTTCTGAAACAGATAACAATGAATAATGAGTAATCAATATTGTGTTTAAACAAAAGTGTTTATTTACTCCCACAAGTTTGGGGACATATAGGATTAAGTATTATTGTTGTGTTTCAGTTTGCATGTTTTGACTTCCAGAATAACTGGGTTATTCGAACCTACACAATCGGTCATACGTTGGAAGTAAGTATGAAGGAAGACTGTCATGAAAAGTGTGTAGATTTTCTGAAGAGTTTAGACATAGCACAAGTTTGCTGCAGAGTTCATGAGTGCTTTAATAAAATTAGAGTATTGGATTAAACCCAAACTCACTTGGATCACTTCATGGATTTATCACGGTTGATTAGTGAGACGATAATATTGTATATTCTTGAAACCGAGATGTGTGAGTTTCTATTTGCTGGTCGGTTGCGCATTGATAATAAGTAAACACATAAGTAACTTGGTGTTATAAAACTTATTGTTATGTGTGATTCGATGAGTGAGTACAAGCGTGCGTTTGAGTCGAAGTTTATCCATTCCTTTTACCCAAAGTAGGATAAAAGCGATATATGTGGGCCCCTCGATGATTTAATGATGACACCTAAGTGCTTGGCCAAACCAGGACTAAGTTGATGTGTTCAATTGTAGTCTGTTTTCAGTCGTCATAAATCGGAAGTCGGGAAACAGTATAGAGAGAATGATTAGAATTCATGTCTTATGTCTATACAATATCTTGAGAATGGAGGAATATATGGTCCCTTATCTAAGGACACGCTATCTGATAAGATCAGAGTTGACAACGGCTTTTGAAAGCTACGATTGCTGATCAGGTTCTGAAGTCATATAGAAAATAGTTATTAGACTTATCCAAGTGGGAGATTGTTGGATTAGTGTCTAAATCCATAACTATTTTGGTATGTACTTGACCCGATTATGAGCATGGTCCTTTTGGGTTGCCTTCACCATAGCAATATGTAGGATGGATTAAGAAGAGAAAGGTTTAAATATGATTTATTAATATATTATGAGAATAATATATTAAAGGAGAAATCATATTGTTTAATTAATATTAGTCAACAATTAATAAAGAATTAATTTTGTGGCTAAAAGAGATTAATTAAACTTAGGGGACTGGATTTGTAATTATAAGATAATTGCAATTAGGCTATGGATTTCCTAAATAATATAGGTTGGACGAATTCTATGGGAAGCCCATTAAGAATTCGTCCAAGGGATATGTTAAAGGAGTCCATGGGCTGCTTAGGGATTAAGCAGCCATATTAGGGTTTTCTAGTTGTAAACCCTATTAGCCTACATGTATATAAAGGACCCTTATGCACCAAAAACGTGGTGAACACTTGGATTAGGGTTTCCAGCCGTTTTTGGTGCTTCCCCTCTCTTCTATTCTTCATCTTGTTGCTTAGTGGTGTTTGTGACTCCATTAAAGGTGCAACACTTGAGGTACTATGCTTTCTGAAGCTAAGGATTGATTGTTATTGCTATATAACAATCAAAGGTCAGATCTAAACCCTATTTTATGTTAATATGATTAATTGTATGCTAGATCTAGGGTTTATAGCTTTGAATATTCAATTGCGCGTTCATTAGACAAACTAGATCCAAAAGCTATTAGGGTTTGCATGCACACCATAGGATTGATGTATTGCTCAAAACCCATCAACATATTGTGAGGATTAAATAATTTCAGAAGGTTAAGTCTAGCTCTATTGTGCAGCTCTTGTCTGAGTCCAACCATTGTAGGGTAGGGTCTCTCATTCGAAGAATTATCTAGTCTTAGTGATATGTAATAGTATTCATGAGCTAGTTAGGGGGAGGTAGCTGGGACTTCTTGTGCAGATGATAGAGGAGAGTGGGTTGGTGATTACCCTGGGGCAAGCCTAGGATGAGAGTTACAGAGAGCAGTGGTAGTAGAAGGGACTTAGTGGAGTCAAGGCAGTTCTTGAGGAAAGTTCGGATAGATGTGGAAGGTAGTATGGGCCCGTACTATTGAAAGCAGAGGATCCGTACTCGAATCAAGGAAGGATGAGACGAGACCAGGAAACTGGTAGTAGATGTGATCTTTCTAGTTATATCAATGTTTCTGACGTTGTCACATTGTGCTTCAGAATGGTGGTTTCACGCCCCAGACTAGCAGTCGGTAGTTCAGGTGTCGTAGAGGGATCAGGTTCAGGATCGGGGGCTGAGCATTTGGATGAGCAGACTAGGGAGTTCATCTCCTCACAGATCACACGCAACATACTAGACCAGACTCATGCGATCTTTGGTATGGTCAAGGATGGCATTTTAGAGATTCTTGATGAGAGGTTGAGCGCCTTCCGTACTGAGATGGCGGCCATGATAGGGTCACGCACTTTGACCTTCAGGGAGTTCAGAGCTTGTGGAGCTTCAAATTACCAGGGGGCCCGAGACCCCATTGCAAGTACCAGATGGTTGGGTGATGTGGCCAACGCTTTCCGCACTAGTAGATGTCCCGAGGGGGAAAAGATCTGACTTGCATCCTGTTTTCTGAAGGCCAAGGCACGTGATTGGTGGGAGGAGATCAGAAATGCCATTGGGGATGACGCAGCCCTTGAGACGGTGGCGAAGATTACCGCCAAGTTCAGGGAGAGGGCTCTTCTCGTTCCTCAGTATGCGGCAGACGAGGAGATGAAGAAGGCCCGATACCATGATATGTTTTTTGGGTTTTGAGAATTCTAACACTCCTAAGTGTACTTGCAACCCTAAATACCTTGGATCTATGTTTTCTCTATTATACATGCAAATATGAACTTTCCAAGGTATTCATCCTAACTAGCATAATAACATTGATTCATATGAATATCTCAAGTTAGAATTACATACCTTTTGTTGTAAAATGTCTTCATGAAGCTTGAGTGCCTACTGCCCCAAGTGTGACACCTCAAATGGTTCACACAACACCAAATACACTTGGAATAACTTGAGAGAACATACACACTTCATGAAATCGGCTAGCCCTTTTTTCTCACACATAGTGGCCGATTTTCTCCAAGAACAAGATCATTATATAGTTAGGGTTACACCATGTAAACCCTAATTGTCATGGCCTTTCATTTCCATGATCCATGGGTACAAATACACCATGGAGCATCCATGGAGCAACTTATGGGTTTTAGCCCAACTTAACAATCCATGGAGCATTAGCCCGCTATATAAGTATGGATGATTACACAATCAACCCATATATTTAATTAGTCTTCTTTTGATCACTTAATTAATACTAGATTAATTCTTGATCAATACTAATTAAATAATCTTATTAATATATTAGAACTTATATTATATTAACCAACCTTAAGTGTTATTTCTCTCATTATAGTCTATCCAAACGCATGATGCCATGCAACCCAAACGGACCATGTCGGGTCGGGTCAAGTCTTACCAATTACAGTTATGGGCTTAGACATTAATCCAACAGTCTCCCACTTGGATAAGTCTAAAACTATTATTGTGTATGACTTCAAGAACCGACTGGTAATCGTAGCTCTCAAAAGAATCTGTCGAACTCTGACTTTTGTCAATGACTTGTCCATTAGATAAGTGATCATATATTCCTCCATTCTAGATATCATATGGACTGAGACATGGATTATAATCATTCTCTCTGTCCATTTGTTGTTTCCCGATTTCCAATTCATGACGACTGACTGATTGAACAAATCAAATCAGTCCTGGCTTGGCCAAGCACTCACATAAGTCATCATTAAATCATCGAGGGGCCCACATATATCGCTTTTATCCCGAAGGTAAAAGGAATGGATAAACTTCAACTCATATGGCTTGTTCTACTACTTGTTGAATCATACACAAAGTCACGTTTTATAACATCAAGTTACCAATGCGTTTTCGTGCAGTTAATGTATTATCAACTCATAGTAACAACTCATATCTCTAGGTTTGAATAATATAAGATATTATCATCTCATGATCACTCGTGATAAAATCCATGAAGTGATTCAAATGAGCGCGGGTTGAATCCAATACTCAGAACTTATGAGCACTCGTGAGTGTTGTAGCACCACCTTGTCCAACATCTTAGACCTCTACAAGCCCAACCCATGACAGTCATGATTCATATCTGCTTCCAACATATGACCGATAGTGGATGGTTTGAATAACTTAGTCATTCAGGAAGAACGACCTAGTTATTCTAGAAGTCAAAACATGCAAAATGAAACACAAGAATAATTGAATCCAATATGGTCTCAGAACTTATGAAGATAAATAAAACACCTTTTATTTATCACCATATGATTACACGTTATTCATTGCATACTGTTTCAGCTATCAACTTTATTCTTAAATTAAAACACTAGTTGTCCCATGCTCCGAGCATGTACACTATGTTTTTTCTAAACAATAGCTTTGCCATACACCAAGTATGCACTCTATGTTTGTCTATGATCCTTACTTCATGAAATAAACCAATTGACCAAACTTTCAATGATTCTAATTTCACACTCCCGAATTCTAATGGCAAATGCAGGAATTCCAAATTCAAGCCATTTTACCGAAATCTATTAGATCCTTATATTCAATGATTCTCTTGTAATGATTATGCACAAAGTCACAAATACTTGTCAACAAACATTACAGAGTATTCCAATGGAGATCAACTCCATGGAAACATCTTTCTTGCATTAAGTTTCCTAATCTTACACAGATTTATTGAACAACTTCCACCTATGGGATCATTTCCATATTCCTCTTTTGACTATCACTTCTGAACAAGAGTTGCCTCTTTTCAGAAGATGTCAATATTGTCCTTCCAACAGTTAACACTATACTTCCAACTGTCCCTGAGCAAACAATCTTTGGTAAACCTTAGATTGTCTTCAACAATTGCTTAATCCTTTTAGTCATATCCAATTCTATACCTTTTCCCTTCTTGATGCCCCAGGCATTTGGAAAATTTTAGAAAGGACTAATATAGCACATGTAATCGATCCTATATCCGAAGCATATGGGACACGATTCATGATGTCTCACATAAAGACTAAACCAGTCTTTTGCTATAATATTTCCATTTCAATTTGCCAAGTTCTCATAATTCAGATTATGAAAAAGGATGTCGTAATCATAATCAAATTTTAGAACGCAAATAATGGACCCATATATATAATTTTCTTATGTTGAGTCATTCCAACATAACATTCATATATATACTTAACTAAATTTGATTAACATATCACGATCTAAGCTTATAGATTTGAGATGAAGTATAATTTCTCTCCCTTAATTATAGCAAAACAACTTTTTCCCAATTGAAACCTTTTGTTTTCTATAATTAACATTGCTAACTTGCAACCTCTATCATAATTATCATGCTCCCACTAACATGATGATTATTAGTATAACACTTATGCTCCTACTAGCTTTGACATGTACTCAGAAATCAACCGAACTTCTAGAAAAACAATACTTTATTGACTTTCTTACCAAAGTTCAGATTTTTTATACTAGATTGCTTTGATAAAACATTATCAATATCGTACACCTTATCTTAGATAGCTCACAGGTGTGTCCAAACAATTTTAAGAACTATAAAAAGCGATGCCGTAATCATAGTCTCGATTGTTTAGACCTTTGCCACTTCTCACAATTCCATGTTAGTGTGCCGATTAACCACACACGCTCCACTAATGAATTTGAGAATGCAAATATCACAATTACTATCTAGCTAAAATCTACTTAGTGAAAGTGTTTCCTCACCATCATTTTCATGAATCGGAGAGAAACCTTATGACACTTAGATTTAATGGTGTATGCGTTCTTATCCATGTGAATTGTCAAAACCATAGTCACAATACAAGGATAATGAAAAATCCAAACTCATATGGACTGAACTCAATCTTAATTTCTTGCCATCTGTCAGCTTAAGGGCCTGCCATTGCTTCCAAGTTGTTGTGCAACCAATTGAGAGCTCTACGAACTCATATGCAAAGCCAACTATAATTGGAATGGGCACATAATATGTTAACACAATAGGTTATAAACCTCAAGTCGTGTGCTAGTGAAGAACTTCAGGTTTTATTTTTGATTAGTTCTTGAGACTTTCAAGACCTTTAAGACTCCCACTGTCCTCTTGACATATAAGACTTTCTTGTCAGAGATTCAAGAGATAGTGTGAATTCTAATCAAGGCAAACACTTCACACAATTGGCCTTAGTTGGTCTTTGTTTTATCCAAAACATCACAACTTACCAATTTTAAATGTACAAGAGTAGAAAACTTTTACTCTTTCATTTAACAAGTGTTTTAAACCTTCTTTAAGACATGTCACTCAAGTTATTATCTTAGAGTATAACTCTAAGAATTGTTTTTGGAACGAAGTATGAGTCATCTTCTTGATTTAACCACTTCAACAATTCATAGCTCCTCTTCTTAGCTATCAGAATGCACTTAGAGGATGAATTGTGATAAGGTCTCTTAATCATTAAGATGATCATATAAGATGATACTAAAGTACTCTCCCAAGGTCTCAGAATTACACTTAAGCTTGTAAGTATAACCATATTTACTGATTTTTACTAAATTATGATGAATAGTCTTATCGATCTTTTGTGGTCGACTTGACCAGTGCACAAGAATGTGTACTCGATCCCTTACTCCTTTACTTGACTCACTTAAACATGTAAACAAGGAATTAGTCTTAATTTGCCAAAGATGAAAAATTCTCATTCATCATACAACTTGCATGATTCCAAGTTTCTATCCAACTGACACATGGGTGATGAGAATCTTTCCTTATTTGGTAAATTTAGACAATACCACAAATGAAAGAATCAAATTCATATTTCCAATATTGCTATCAATGGAATTATATAAGCAACAACGTTTTTTTTCCCAAATGCCACTGTAAGGATATTTTAAAATAAATAAAATCAAACTTTTTCCTTTTATTTTAAAAACTTTGCAGAAAAACTATCCTTACAGTGCAAAGCACATGAAAACTTTGTTGTTATCTATTCCTAAGCAATATATCATAACTCCTAAGAAGTAGCTGAAGAATCCGATCATCAAACTATGCGATAGAAATCCATCTTCGCGATCAGATTCAGCACATTCTTTCTTTAAGTTTCTTCACTTTTCTTTGATTCTTAAAACATTAACATGTGACCCAGTCACATCGTGTATCAAGAAACTTAATAGAGTTAGATAGTTGTCTTTACTTGAAGTAGAGTCAAACTTATTGACTTTAACATCCTTAGGTAAAAATTTAGCAGCTTCGCAATCAGTGCCCCTTCCTTTGGCAATTTAACATATGGACCCTTTGGTAATGGTACATGGGACTATCACAGACTTAGTTTTTCTTTTTACCATTTGGTCAACCGAGTTGACTATGGCCGATCCCTTTCCATTGGGAAGAGAATGCGTTTTTTGCATTTCCAGTGTCATCATTGTCAATGTCCATAAAGTTTTCGGAAGTTGATCTTAGCAAATAGATAAGATCATTAAGGGTCTTGTCATAGTCTGTTTCATAGGAATCCCAAAGGAAGTCACTATGTGTAACGCCGTAAAAATTTAAACAATTTTTCACCTTAAAAAAACATAATGTATCATTTACATTCATTTTTCAAAACATTGTATCAACATCATCTCAATACAAAATCCCAAGATCAAAACATATGAACTCCAGTGTGCATGTGTACGAGTCATGACGGTGCCTTCCCGAGATCATTGTTGTTACGTGAAACACCACCCATAACACTGTAAGCATAATTTCTTAGTGAGTTCTCCAAAATACCACATAAACACATATCATCCACTCAAGGCTGTAACTCTGTTGACCCTCTGGTCGAATATCTCTGTGGGACCCTCTTGGTCCCATAACTCTGTGGACCCACTGGTCCTAACTCTGTAAACTCTGAATCATGCATATCACATATCACAATAAATCACAACACATAATAACATGCAAATACACTGGCGTATAACTCTAAAATACTTTGTCACATAACTCTGTTACCACACTAGGTAAAGTATAGTGAGAAGACTCACCTCAGATGTCTCGGTAAATCTCTGACTCAGTAGAAATATGATCTAGCCTCCACCTAATCACATAAAGTAAATAGTCTCATAAATATAACTATACTCAACCCCCTCTTAGCACCTTCAGAAGGGTAAAAGACCATTTTACCCCTCTATTGGCTTAAAGGCCACATTGTTGACCAAACCCTAAAAGTCAACAAAAGTCAACGGTCAAACTTTGACCCGACTCGTCGTGTGCACTTGGGCGACTCGGCGAGTTTACACGTGTCCACTAACTCTTTAGTCTCGTTTGGCACATCGAGTTCCTCCCCTTGATCGACGAGTCACACCTGGCATGAATTGCGGGGCCACCCCGACTCAACTCACCGAGTCTCAAGAACAACTCGGCGAGTTCTGCCTTGAACTCCAGCCCTCTAACCCCCTTCTGACTCACTGAGTTATTTCCCCAATTCGGCAAGTCTACTCACTGAGTGATTTACGGGAAACCCTAACCCTACTCGCCGAGTCTGATCTTTCGACTCGACGAGTTCATGCCATGCACAAACTCCATAGACCTCCTGAGGTCAGATCTGTTCCTCTAATCCATAGATCTGACCTTCCCAAGCATGATAGTCACGTAAGGTTCAGACCTTGACACTCATATAACATCTAGATGGTCTCACTTGGTGATTTAGCCCCAAAAATAACATCCTAAGTCCATGGCTCCCAAAATAACTCATAAAGCTCCAAGGGTTAAGGTCTCTGGACCTCTTGAGTCCAGATCCAAAGCATAAACTCTAGAAGGGACCAATTGCATCACATATCCATCCTATAAAGGGGTTAGAAAACCCTAACTCTAAGAATCAACACCAAATCTGAAGATTGTCCAAATAAATACCTCAAGATGAAGTCTCTGAACTCTAAAATCACCAGAATCGCACCTCCTCCAGCCTCCTCTTTCCTTGGTCACTTCCTTCTTGCAATTACTCCAACAAAATGATCAAAAGTGGCCTCTCCTTCCTCACAAACGCTCTAGATCTCTTAGAGTTTCTCTTTGGGGTTTGGTAGCCGCAAATGACGGCCCTATGGGCCTTTAAATAGGTCCCAAACCCAGCAAATTAGGGTTTCATTAAACATCATGGACTCGCCGAGTCCAGCTGTGAACCCGGATAAGAATCTGCGACCATACTCGGCGAGTTTAAGCACCAACTTGCCGAGTCCACTCCCAACCCCCAAAAATAAAGGAATAAAATAATATACTTGGGAATCCAGATGTTACAATTGTCCCCCACTAGAATTAGACTTCGCCCTTGAAGTCTTACTCTGCAAACAACTCTGGATGCTGCTCCCGCATGTCACGCTCCGGCTCCCAAGTCAACTCTGACCCTTTTCGATGCTGCCACTAGACCTGCACCAGAGGCACCTCCTTGTTCCTCAAAACCTTGATCTTCCAATCCCTAATCGCCACCGGTCTCTCAATATAGTTCAAGCTTGCATCCACTTGAATATCTTCTAATGGCACCACTGCCGACTCGTCGGCTATACACTTTCTCAGCTGCGACACGTGGAAAGTGTCATGAATCTGACCCAACTCTGCAGGTAACTCCAAATGGTAGGCTACCCTTCCTATCCTCGCGATCACCCTGAAAGGACCAATATATCGGGGCTCCAACTTGCCCCTCTTCCTGAATCGAATCACTCCTTTCCAAGGAAAGACCTTCAAGAGCACGAAGTCGTCGACCTGAAACTTGAGCTCGGACCGGCGCCTGTCCGCATAACTCTTTTGACGACTCTGAGCAGTCAACAACCTCTGTTTGACTTGCTGAATCTGCTTTGTCGTCTGAAGCACGATCTCAGTACTTGCCAACACACGCTGCCCTACCTCTAGAGCTGCAAACGAGCCGAGCCGAGCTCGAGCCTGACTAGGCTCGGGCTCGGCTCGTTTAACTAGTTATAGGCTCGAGCTCGAGCTCGGCTCATTCGAGCCTTATGGTACAAAGCTCGAGATCGGATCGTTAAGAATTGTATGGGCTCGGGCTCGGTTTGGGCTCGGCTCGTATACGATATACTCTAATTTCCTAAAATGGTATTTATTAAATTATTATTTATTTTAATATATAAAAATAAAAATAATTTTTTTATTATATATATATATATATATATATATATATATATATATATATATATATATATATATATGTAGGCTCGTTTAGTCTCGCGAGCCTAATCGAGCCAAGTAACAAAGGCTCGAGCTCGAGCTCGTTTAATAAACAAGCCTAATATTAAGCTCGAGCTCGGCTCGGGCTCGTTTAAAATCGATCTCGAGTCGAGCTTTTAACGATTTGATCTCGAGTAGCTCATGAGTAGCTTGGCTCGTTTGCACCCCTACCTACCTCTCCCCAGCAAATGGGCGTTCGACACCTCCTCCCATATAACAGCTCAAAGGGTGGAATACCAATGCTCGAATGATGGCTGTTGTTGTAGGAAAACTCTACCAAGGGCAAGTACGTGTCCCAGCTCCCGCCAAAATCCAACACATATGCTCGGAGCATGTCCTCGAGCGTCTGAATCGTCCACTCACTCTGCCCGTCAGTCTGTGGGTGGTATGCGGTACTAAAATGTAGTCTCGTACCCAATTCCTCATGAAATTTCTTCCAGAATCTGGAAGTGAAATGTACATCTCGATCTGAGACAATCGAGATCGGCACTCCATGCCGCGATACCACCTCTCTCACATACATCTCTGCCAACCTCTTCGTGGAAGAGCTCTCACTAATAGCAAGGAAATGAGCACTCTTTGTCAACCTGTCCACAATCACCCAAATTGCATTGACACCTCTCGTAGTCTTTGGCAATTTGGTGATGAAATCCATGGTAATCTGTTCCCATTTCCACTCGGGAATCTCTAACAGCTGCAACTTACCATGTGGACACTGGTGCTCGGCCTTAACCCTGCGACAGGTCAAGCATCTCTCTACAAACCATGCGACATCCCTCTTCATACAGGGCCACCAATACTCCCTCTTCAGGTCCAAATACATCTTAGTGGCCCCGGGATGGATCGAGAACTTCGATCGATGAGCCTCTTGCATCAAAATGGTACGTGTCTCGCCCACAAACGGTACCCATATCCGACACTGAAATGTCATAAGCCCCCGACTATCGGTAACGAATTCCGATACCAGCCCGACAACTCGCTCTCTCTTCTGGCTTTCTGGCCTCACAGCTTCAGCCGGGGCCCCATGAATAGTGTCCAACACCGGAGTCATCACTGTCAATCTTAAACAAACATCTTGCATGGGGACGCCCTCCGCCCTACGGCTCAGTGCATCGGCTACAACATTAGCCTTGCCCGGTTGGTACAGGATCTCACAATCGTAATCCTTCACCACATCCAACCATCTCCTCTGGCGCATATTCAGGTTGGGCTAATCCATTAGATACTTCAGGATCTTGTGGTCCGTGTATATGGTACACCGAACCCCATACAAATAGTGACGTCAGATCTTGAGGGCGAAAACCACTGCCCCCAACTCCAGATCGTGGGTGGGATACCTCATCCGATAAGGCTTCAACTGCCTCGATGTGTATGCTATCACATGACCCCTTTGCATAAGCACCGCTCCCAGCCCAGATATCGACGTGTCACAATACACTACGAAGTCCTCCATCCCCTCCGGAAGGGCTAACACCGGCGCTTCGCATAATCTCTGGCGAAGTGTCTCGAAGGAGGACTGCTCCTCTGGACCCCATGAAAAAGCAACACCCTTCCGGGTCAACTTGGTGAGTGGCACGACGATCTTGGAGAAATCCCTGATAAATCTCCGATAATAACCAGCCAACCCTAGGAAACTGCTGATCTTGGTAGGTGACCTCGGCAAATCCCAACTCATCACTGCGTCAATCTTGACCGGGTCGACCAATATCCCTTTCTGGTTAACGAGGTGCCCTAGGAACTGGACCTCTCGCAACCAAAAATCACACTTGGAGAATTTTGCATAAAGCCTCTCCGATCTCAAAACTCCGAGGATCTCCCTCAAATGCTCCTCATGCTGCTCTATGGATCTTGAATACACCAATATGTCATCAATGAACACGATCACCGAGCGATTCAACATCGGCCTGCACACTCTGTTCATGAGATCTATGAACACCGCCGGTGCATTGGTGAGTCCGAAAGGCATCACCACGAACTCGTAATTCCCATAACGAGTCCTGAATGTTGTCTTCTGGATGTCCTCGTCTCGCACCCTCACCTGGTGATATCCAGACCTCAAATCGATCTTGGAGAACCAAGATGCTCCATGCAACTGATCGAACAAATCGTCAATCCTCGGCAACGGGTAACGGTTCTTGACCGTTAGCCTGTTCAACTCCCGGTAGTCAATGCACATCCGGTGTGAACCATCCTTCTTCTTGACAAAAAGGATAGGCGCTCCCCAAGGTGAGCTGCTCGGCCGAATAAAACCTTTCCCCAACAGCTCCTGAAGCTGTGAGGACAACTCATGCATCTTTGGAGGCGCAAGGCGATAGGGCGCCTTGGCGATAGGCGCAGCCCCCGGAACCAAATCGATACTGAACTAAACTTGCCTATCGGGAGGCACACTTGGCAACTCTTCCGGAAATACATCTGGAAACTCGCGCACTATCGGAACCTCATCAACTGACCTCGGTCTCTCTGAATCAACCCTCGCATCCATCACATATGCTACAAATCCCCTACAGCCCTGCTGTAGACTCTGCCTCACTCTGGCGGCTGAACAAAACGCTAAACTAGCACGTCTACCCTCACCGTACACCGTAAGAACTCCCACACTGGGGTCTCGCATAGTCACCAGCTGTCTCTCGCAGTCGATGACCGCTCCAACTATGCTCAACCAATCCATGCCCACGAAGACACAAACATCTCCCATCGCAATGGGAACTAAATCAATCGGGAACTCAACGCCGAAAATCTCGAGTACACATCCTTGCATCACCTCGGTGGCATACAGCGTCCTCTCACCAGCTATGGAAACTCTTAGAGGTTGACTCAACGCCTCTTGGCTAATATTGATGTGCTGACTAAAAGCCAAAGATGCAAAAGACCGACTCGCACCCGAGTCAAATAACACCAAGGAAGGTATAGAATTCACAAGAAAAGTACCTACGCAGAATGCAAAATAAACACAATATCCCAACATCAAAATAAATAAAAGAAAGGATACATACTAGCCACAACGTCGGGCGCAGCGTGGACCTCCTCCGCAGTCAAATGAAAGGCTCTTCCTCGTGCCTTCGATACCTCGGCCTTCACTGGCCGACTCTCAGTAGATCTGATAGCAGCAGGGGCAGATCCTTGAGGTGCTCCCTGGGCTGTCCCTCGCAACTGTGGACACTCTGCCTTGCGGTGTCCAGTCTAGTTGCAGTGAAAACATACTGCAAACCCCTTGGGGCAATCCTTATCCATATGCCCCTCCTTGCCACATTTGTAGCAAGACCCTGCTCTGCACACCCCATCGTGGCTCTTGCCGCACTTGCCGCAAGTGCGGCCCTTCTGACTCCCAGATCTCGAATAAGCGGGCTTGGCCCGCTTGGCTACCGGCTGAGACTGCGCCGGTTGCCGATCCCTCCCCTGAGACTCAGCCTCCTCCCTAGCCTGAGTCTCCAGCTCTATCTCCCTCTTCCGGGCATTTGCCTGAAGCTCAGCAAATGCCCGGTCCGTTGAGTTCGCCACGAACTCCCGTATATCCCTCCTCAAAATGCTCAGATATCGACTCATACATGCCTGCTCGGAGGACATGTGCTCTGGGCAGAGCATCGCCCTCTCATGGAACATCTGAGTAATTGCTGTAACAGACTCGGTACCCTGCCTGAGGGTCAGAAACTCCTGTGCCAATCGCTCCCTCTCCACCTGGGGAACGTACTCGTCTCGAAACATAGCAGTGAACCTCTCCCAGTTCACTGCAACAAGCTCAACAGGCGTGTAGTGCGCCGTCACAAACTTCCACCAGTCCTTCGCTCCCAAGCGAAGCTGGTTCAGCGCGAACCGGACTCTCAAATGCTCAGTAGATGAGCAAGTAAAGAAACACCCCTCCATGTCTGAAATCCACCTCATCGTTGCAATCGGGTCCTGGGTCCCATCAAACTCCGATGGTTTTGTGTTGCTGAACTCCCAGAACAGCAACGCATCACCACCCTGCGGTCTAGCCGCAGCTACAGCTGCAGCGGCCACAGCATCAGAAAGAGCAGCGTATCTCTCGTCAAATGTCTCTATCTGGGTGGTCTTGATAGACTCGAACATCTCTGGAATCTCAGCGCGGATGGCAACAGCCACCTCATCATGAATCATCTGGCGGAGCTCCTCGTCGCTCACAACCCCTCCACTATTCCCTGGTCTGTGGCGTGTCCCCACCATGATACCACTCTGAAATACAACACAAGATATCAAAGACTTGATCGAGCGTACAGACACTCGATACCCCCAATCCTGCTTGGTTTCTGGTACCCTAAGGATTCTTACTTGGGTTGCGCACTGAACCGGTGCCTTCGGTAATACAGGCCCAATACTACCGACCACACCGACTCAACACTCATTCCAAGTCCTCCTCCCAGATTCCTAAATTTCCAAGCACTCTACTCTCTTAAATCATATGCTACTCACTAGCAAACATCTCATAAGCACCTCACTGCTATCTAAACACTCTCAAACATTTCTAGCATCAAAATCCCTAGACTAAGGCATCATATATCAGGCCACTCTAGTCCTAATAAGAATAACTCGTCTACTCTAGCATGCGTGTCATAATTCATCATATAGCATAACATAACATATCTGATAGCACTTAATGTAAGGGTATTTTGGGAAATCACCATTCAGGCGCCGGCGGATCGTACACACGGCTCTGCTCTGTTTGTCTCAAAACTCTTTTTACTCTTTTAAAAAAAATTACTTTATTATCAAAATTTTCCTCAAATCCTCAGTTTGAGTTCAGATACGCCCGAAGATGCATCTAAATCCCTCAAACCAAGGCTCTGATACCAACTTGTAACACCGTAAAAATTTAAACAATTTTTCACCTTAGAAAAACATAAAGTCTCATTTACATTCATTTTTCAAAACATTGTATCAACATCATCTCAATACAAAATCCCAAGATCAAAACATATGAACTCCAGTGTGCGTGTGTACGAGTCATGCCGGTGCCTTCCCGAGATCATCGTTGTTACCTGAAACACCACCCATAACACTGTAAGCATAATTGCTTAGTGAGTTCCCCAAAATACCACATAAACACATATCATCCACTCAAGGCTGTAACTCTGTTGACCCTCTGGTCGAATATCTCTGTGGGACCCTCTTGGTCCCATAACTCTGTGGACCCACTGGTCCTAACTCTATAAACTCTGAATCATGCATATCACATATCACAATAAATCACAACACATAATAACATGCAAATACACTGGCGTATAACTCTAAAATACTCTGTCACATAACTCTGTTACCACACTAGGTAAAGTATAGTGAGAAGACTCACCTCAAATGTCTCGGTAAATCTCTGACTCGGTAGAAATATGATATAGCCTCCGCCTAATCACATAAAGTAAATACTCTCATAAATATAACTATACTCAACCGCCTCTTAGCACCTTCAGAAGGGTAAAAGACCATTTTACCCCTCTCTTGGCTTAAAGGCCACATTGTTGACCAAACCCTAAAAGTCAACAAAATTCAACGGTCAAACTTTGACCCGACTCGTCGTGTGCACTTGGGCGACTCGGCGAGTCTACACGTGTCCACTAACTGTTTAGTCCCACTAGGCACGTCGAGTTCCTCCCCTTGATCGACGAGTCACACCTGGCATGAATCGCGGGGCCACCCCGACTCAACTCACCGAGTCTCAAGAACAACTCGGCGAGTTCTGCCTTGAACTCCAGCCCTTTAACCCCCTTCTGACTCACTGAGTTATTTCCCCAATTCGGCAAGTCTACTCACTGAGTGATTTACGGGAAACGCTAACCCTACTCGCCGAGTCTGATCTTTCGACTCGACGAGTTCATGCCATGCACAAACTCCACAGACCTCCTGAGGTCAGATCTGTTCCTCTAATCCATAGATCTGACCTTCCCAAGCATGATAGTCACGTAAGGTTCAGACCTTGACACTCATATAACATCTAGATGGTCTCACTTGGTGATTTAGCCCCAAAAATAACATCCTAAGTCCATGGCTCCCAAAATAACTCATAAAGCTCCAAGGGTTAAGGTCTCTGGACCTCTTGAGTCCAGATCCAAAGCATAAACTCGAGAAAGGACCAATTGCATCACATATCCATCCTCTAAAGGGGTTAGAAAACCCTAACTCTAAGAATAAACACCAAATCTAAAGAAGGTCTGAATAAATACCTGAAGATGAAGTCTTTGAACTCTGAAATCACCAGAATCGCACCTCCTCCAGCCTCCTCTTGCCTTGGTCAGTTCCTTCTTGCAATTATGCCAACAAAATGATCAAAAGTGGCCTCTCCTTCCTCACAAACGCTCTAGATCTCTTAGGGTTTCTCTCTGGGGTTTGGTAGCCGCAAATGATGGCCCTAAGGGCCTTTAAATAGGTCCCAAACCCAGGAAATTAGGGTTTCATTAAACAGCGTGGACTCGCCGAGTCCACTCATGAACTCGTCGATTCTGGCTGTGAACCCGGATAAGAATCCACGACCATACTCAGTGAGTCTAAGCACGAACTCGCCGAGTCCACTCCCAACCTCCAAAAATAAAGGAATAAAATAATATACATGGGAATCCGGATGTTACACTATGTGACTTAGATAGTGATTCAACCACCAACTTTCTCAAGACTTAGACACCCAACTCTCCCACCTTGTCAATATGTGACTTCATCTCCAAGATGTGATCACACCTAGACCTTGCCTTGCCAATAGAGCTTGAGTGACCTTAAACATGTGGGTTAGGGAGAATAATTGGAGGAGGCGGAGGAAGTGTGAAGTTCCAAGAGATTTTGGGAAGATCATAGATGTCTGAATTAGACATCATTTGGGAGATATTCAAGATAGTTGATTTAATGTCCTTAATATAAAACCCAATATGAAATATTAAGGCTAGGACCCTACAAACTATTTTATAACTCGGAAGAGGGATGTCGTAATCCAAGCTATAAAATATTTGAAGGTAGGTGAATGACGATTCACCAATTTCCACCAACATAAACGAAATGTATTATTAGGTTTTAATTAATTTTTGAAACTCCTAGATTCTTTTGAGATTCATTGAACTGTTCAATGGCATGTTTCAATCTTGATTGTGCCCTTCAGGTTTTGTGACTGGGATGTCGAGGATCACAAAACAAGGTGTGAAGTAACCATGCAAACATACTTGGTACCCTTAATATTTACCCCTTAATCAATGTGCCGGTTAACCACACGCGCTCCACCGATACTACAATAAATATTAAGTTACCCTTTGCCTACCTTGTTAAGTCCAGGTTAGTGTGTCGGTTAACCACACACGCTCCACTAACGACTTAAACAAAGTGCAAAGTGTAATTTCATGGATTAGCACCTTATTCACATTTTCCTAAGTAACTAAGATTGGGTATTTATAAGATTTTAGTTACTTCGTATTTATCATTAATACTTTTAATGAAGGGAGAATTCTAGTCCTTGTCCTACCCGTTCGGCTAACGACCCTCCACCGGTCAAGGAAGCGGTGGGTGAGAGTGGACACCCATTAAACTGCCATTTTATAGGCAGTAACCTTATACCCCCCTTATAGACCGACTTCGTGAATGAGGCCTACTAACGGTAAGACTGACTTTAATCTTATATATATATATATATATATATATATATATATATATATATATATATTATTAACTTATAATATTATAAAGTATAAGGGTTGAATTTTAACTTTTAAAATTCTAAGGGCTAACTTGGAATTAAAGTATTCATAAGTGAAAACTTTTCAAATTCCAAAACTTGAGGGAAGGTTTTGAAACTATTCAAAACTAATTAATTCCATAACTTATGTGTTTAAAGTAGTTTTAATTAAAAAACCCTTCAAATTCCATAACTTGAGGACAAGTTATGGAAGACTTTAAACTATTAAAGAATGTAACTTTTCTTCTTTTGTAACTTATGGAACTAATTAAGGCTACACATTCTTATTATTTAATGAAGTGACTTTTGAACCTCCATAACTTGAGGACAAGTTATGGAGTCATAAAACGATTTAATGAGAACAAGACTCTTCATTTTGTAACCTTTGCCATCTTTTATAAGTTTTAAGAAACTTAAATGTGACCTTTCATGTAACATGAGGACAAGTTACACAAACACATTTTAGAATCATCTCTTAGATTAAAATGGATTGAAAACACATAATCACTTAACTTATCTATTAATCTAAGCAACTCATTTGAACAAAGATAATTCACATCAAATTTGTTCATGTAATTAGCATAACTTTTAAACTAATACAAAACATGAATCTATTGAAAATTATCTTTGAAATTGGATTAGCATGAACATTACCACATCAAAAACAAGTTTATAAGGTCAAAATGACTTAGGGTAATGTTCCTAGTCCAATTCCAACCAAGTACCCCAAAAATATGCTGTCTTGAGGCCAAACTCGTCGAGTTATTCATGGAAATCGTCGAGTTCATGCTCTAATACATGAACTCGTCGAGTTTTCTACCAGAACTCATCGAGTTTTAGGCCCTGACAGATTCTTGGCTTTGAAAAATCTATTTGCATCAAGTATAAGAGAAAGCAAGCCTAGGCTCTGATACCACTGTGGGGTTCTGAGCATTCTAACACTCCTAAGTGTACATGCAACCCTAAATACCTTGGATCTATGTTTTCTCTATTATACATGCAAATATGAACTTTCCAAGGTATTCATCCTAACTAGCATAATAACATAGATTCATATGAATATCTCAAGTTAGAATTACATACGTTTTTTGTTGTAGAATGTCTTCATGAAGCTTGAGTGCCTAGTACCCCAAGTGTGACACCTCAAGTGGGTCACACAACACCAAATACACTTGGAATAACTTGAGAGAATATACACACTTCATGAAATCGGCTAGCCCTTTTTTCTCACACATAGTGGCCGATTTTCTCCAAGAATAAGATCATTATATAGTTAGGGTTACACCATGTAAACCCTAATTGTCATGTCCTTTCATTTCCATGGTCCATGGGTACAAATACACCATGGAGCATCCATGGAGCATCTTATGGGTTTTAGCCCAACTTGACAATCCATGGAGCATTAGCCCACTATATAAGTATGGATGATTACACAATCAACCCATATATTTAATTAGTCTTCTTTTGATCACTTAATTAATACTATATTAATTCTTGATCAATACTAATTAAATAATATTTTTAATATATTAGAACTTATAATATATTAACCAACCTTAAGTGTTATTTCTCTCATTATAGTCTATCCAAACGCATGATGCCATGCAACCCAAATGGACCATGTCGGGTCAGGTCAACTCTTACCAATTACAGTTATGGACTTAGACATTAATCCAACAATGTTGAGGAGTGATATCAGACAGTTTGTGTGTCGGTCCAGCTGTAAAACGCTGGAGAACATGATTGCGAGGGCTCGTGAAAGGGAGATTGATTTAGAGATGGAGAGGAAGAGGAAGCCAGAGGTGGTATCTGGCATAGGAAGTTTGGGCAAAAAGCCCAAGGTATCGGATCATAGATCTAGGGGACAACAGATCCACAGTCAGTGTGGCAAGTGTGGGAGGTTGAACGATGGAGTGAGCAAGGCAGGGAGTTCAGGCTGCTACAAGTGCAGTCGGACTGGGCACATGAGCAAGGATTGTACAGCTACTACTACTATGACTCCCACCTCAGCATCTGATCTGATTTGCTTTCAGTGCAATCAGAGGGTACACAAGAGGTCCCAGTGTCCTAGTTTAGTAGCATCTGGGAAGGTGGCGACACCTGCCCCTACTACATTGAGGATTACAGACGGCCGTCAGGGTCGGGCTTAGGCGCAAGTGGCGAAGAGTAGAGCGTTCCAGATGACAGCAGAGGAGGCGCGAGCGACTCCTGACATGGTGACGGGTATGCATTTTTCTCTTATCTCTGTTTTTTTTGTATTGATTGTTCTTATGGTTATGTGTTTTTGTATAGGTTCGTTCCTAGTGAACGATATTTCAGCTACAATATTGTTTGATTCGGGGGCTACCCGATCATTTGTCACGCTTGCGCTTAGCAAGAGGTTTAGCAGAGCTCCAGGGGAGCTGGATTTCCCACTTGAGGTTGAGATAGCTAATGACAGGACCGTCAAGGTCGTGAGAGTACATAAGGGGTGTTCGCTATGGTTATTTGAGGAGCAGTTCTTAGTGGATTTGATTCCTATTCCCCTGCGAAGGAATAAGGTTATAGTGGGTATGGATTGGCTGACCCCAATGGGGCAGTGATTAATTGTGAGCTACAGTTAGTAAGGGTCCGCACTCCTGGTAGGGGAGAGTTAGTGATTCAGGGCGAGAGGCCACAGCACGAACCGATTCTTTGTTCAGCACCGAGAGCGAGGTGCTACTTCCAGCAAGAATGTGCGGGGTATGTCACCTATGTTATGGATGCCCGGGAGAAGGGTAAGGCTACAGTTGATGATGTACCAGTGGTGCGAGAGTACCCGGATGTATTCCCAGAGGATTTACCTGGGATACCCCCAGAGAGGCAGGTTGAGTTTAGGATTGACCTAGTGCCTGGTGCGGCTCTGATAGCCAAGACACCATATCGGTTGGCTCCTCCAGAGATGCAGGAGTTGTCTACATAGCTGCAAGAGCTGCTAGCCAAGGGTTTTATCAGGCCGAGTAATTCGCCATGGGGAGCCCCAATCCTATTTGTGAAGAAGAAGGACAGGTCACATCGCATGTGTATAGACTACCGAGAGCTGAACAAGGTAACAATGAAGAACCGTTACCCACTTCCGAGGATAGATGATCTGTTTGACCAGATTCAGGGAGCATCTTGGTTTTCCAAGATTGATTTACGGTCGGCATATCACCAGATGCGGGTCAGAAATGAGGATGTGCAGAAGACCGCTTTTAGGACCCACTATGGTCATTATGAGTTCGTGGTGATGCGGTTTGGGCTCACCAACGCTCCAGCTACGTTCATGGATCTCATGAACTGCGTATACATGTCGATGTTGGATCGGTCTGTGATAGTGTTCATTGACGACATCTTGGTTTATTCCAAGACTCAGGAGCAGCATGAGGAGAACCTAAGAGAGGTGCTAGAGACACTAAGGATGGAGAAAATTTTCGCGAAGTTCTACAAGTGTGAGTTCTGGTTGCGTGAGGTGCAGTTCCTTGGGCACCTCGTCAACCAGAAGGGTATATTAGAAGATCCGGCCAAGATAGAGGTCGTGATGCAGTGGGAGGTCCCGAGGTCTCCATCTGAGATTCAGAGTTTCCTAGGATTGGCAGGGTACTACAGGAGATTCATCTAGGATTTCTCCAGGATAGCAGTTCCGCTCACCCGACAGACTAAGAAGTCGGTGGTGTTCTGCTGGGGGCCTGAGCAGCAGGCAGCATTTGAGACCCTCAAACAGCGATTGTTCGAGGAACTGGTTCTTACCCTGCCAGAGGGTGTGGATGACTTTGTATTCTACTGTGATGCTTCGATCACAGGCATGGGAGCGGTATTGATGCAGTGAGGCCATGTGACAGCTTACGCCTCTAGGCAGTTGAAGCCTCACGAGGCTAACTATACGACGCACGATCTAGAGTTGGGGGCTGTTGTGTTCGCCCTCAAGATTTGGCGACATTACCTCTATGGGGTCCGGTGTACCATTTACTCGGATCACAAGAGTCTGAGGTACCTCATGGATCAGCCAAATCTAAACATGAGGCAGCGTCAGTGGTTAGACGTGGTAAAGGATTACGACTGTGAGATCCTTTACCATCCGGACAAGGCCAACGTAGTGGCTGATGCCTTGAGCCGCAAGGCGGTAGTGGCCCCGATCAGAGATATATTTCTGAGGATGAAAATGATTACCCCACTACTGGAGCAGATTAGGGAGGGGCAGGCTGAGGGCCTGAAGGAGGAGCATCAGAAGTGTGAGAGGATCGTGGTCCGAGTAGCTTCCTTTGATTTTGATAGTCGAGGATTGTTAAGCCAACATGGGAGGGTTGGGGTACCGTACTGGGGCAGAGTATGGCCGGTGTTGATGGACGAGGCCCACAAGTCTCGGTTCTTCATCCACCCAAGGGCGACGAAGATGTACATACATCTTCGACCCGATTACTGGTGACCCTGCATGAAGCGGGACTTAGCTTGGTACGTGGAGAGGTGCCTGACCTGTAGGAAGGTCAAGGAAGAGCACCAGAGGCGCCACGACAAGATGCAGCCGTTAGATATTCCCGTGCGAAAATGGGAGGATATCACCATGGATTTCATTACTAATCTTCCCAGGACCGCACGTGGAGTGGATTCGATTTGGTTCATCGTGGATCGGTTGACCAAGAGTGCGCATTTTATATCGATTCAGGAGAGCATATCGGCCGAGAAGGTAGCCGATGTTTACATGTGAGAGATAGTGGCATGACATGGAGTTCCTGTTTCGATAGCGTCAGATCGAGATGTTCGGTTTACTTCCAAGTTTTGGAAGCGGTTTCACGACGAGATGGGTACTCGTCTTCATTTCAGCACTGCCTTCCACCCTCATACGGATGAGCAGAGCGAGAGGATGATTCAGACTCTCAAGGACATGCTTCGGGCAGGTGTCCTAGATTTCGGTGGCAGTTGGGATACGTTTCTTCCATTAGCGGAATTTTCGTATAACAACAGTTACCACGCTAGTATTGACCGACCTACCTTCGATATGCTTTATGGGAGGAAGTGTAGGACCCCAATATGTTGGGGTGAGGTCGTTCAGATAATCATAGGAAGTACGGAGGTAGTACTCAATACCACGGAGTTGATACAGCAGGTCTGTAGCAGGCTCCAGGCTGCTCAGAGTCGGCAGAAGAGTTATGCCGACAGGAGGCGTTCAGACTTGGAGTTCCAGGTGGGTGATATGGTCCTCCTGAAGGTGTTACCCTAGAAGGGTGTCATTAGATTCCGGAAGCGGGGCAAGCTGGGGCCCAGATTCATAGGTCCGTTCAGGGTTTTGGCCCGGGGGGTCGGGTTGCTTACCGTTTGGACCTTCCAGCAGAGCTCAACCAAATACACAACACGTTCCATGTATCTCAGTTACGGAAGTGTTTGGTTGACGAGTCAGCAGTTGTACCATTGGAGGATATTCAGGTTGATAGCAGCCTGAATTACATCGAGAGACTCATTGCGATCTTGGATCGGAAGACGAAGACCTTGGGGAACAAGGTAGTTCAGCTACTAAAGGTGCAGTGGCAGCACCAGAAGGGTTCAAAGTGGACATGGGAGTCCGGGGAGGAGATGAGGGAGCATTATCCGGAGTTGTTTTCAGATTCAGTAGCAGTAGACTTCGAGGATGAAGTTTGATTCAAGTGGGGGTGAATTGTAACATCCGTCTCTCGAGGTATTAATTAATTAATTATGCAACTTAAAAAGATATTAGATTATGGTTGGACTTGACATATGGATTGGACTTTAAGAATCTTGGGCCGAGAAGTAGACTGCCCATAACCCATATGCAGGGCGTAACCCGGCGTATGCGGGGCGTGGTGTCATTAGATGCGCGGGTCATGAGAGGTATATGTGCAGCGTACCATAAGGTACGCCCAACGTACGCAATAAGACAATAAACCCTAATTTTAGGGTTTAAGAGGTATATAAACCCCATTATAGCCCCCTAGTTTTATCAGCCTCCTCACCTACAAGAAAACCCTAATACGTTGTTACCCTCTTCATTGTGTGAAATTGTTTTTTGTGAATGCATTAATGAGAGAAAGTTGTGAAGAAGGAAAGCAAAGGTTGGATAAGAAGCATGAGCTCAAGGATCTGGACTAAGCTCACCAATTTGTCATAAAAAGAAGGTAGAAAGCACTTAAATTTCTTCCTCATATTCTAGATCTAGAGTTATGGGAGTTTTGCACCTCTTTAGGTCCAAAGGTTGGACCTTGACCTTGTGAATCTATTTTTGAGCTTGCGTTTACCATCCTTGAGGCTCAAAACACCTTCTTAGCAATAAAGTTTCAATATTTGAGGCTTTCATGAATCCATCCATGAGATCTAGTCATTTCCATGGAAATAGATTATTCTTTTTAGAGTTTGAGCTTATGTGAGCATTGCAAGCCATCAAGTAAGCAACTTTATGGCTTAAGGCATGGAATAAGACTTTGATCTAAGTTTGTAGCTTCTGACTTGGAATATTAAGCACTTAATAGAGAAACGACTTAACAGGGTACTACGCAGAGCGTACGTGTAGGTACGCCCAACGTACTTGCCATCAAGCAGTTATGCTAAGCGTACTCTGGAGTACACCCCGCGTAGCACAGTTAGTTTGGACCTTGAGTTTTGGGCCTCGGTGTGGGCTGTATTTTGAACTTTGGGCCTTAGTGGGCCAGCAGGAGTCAGTGAAAATGGGCCAAGTATAGGTGTTGGGATTAGGGCAAGGCCCAATAAAGGAATTTGAGCCTAATGTAGCAAATTGGGCCATTAATGGGCCAATAGTGGCTTGAGAAGTCTATCTAGTGATTGGGCCTTCAGAACTCAGATTTTGGGCCAAGGGCATTTTTGGGCATAGGTAGGGCCATATGAGGAGTTAGGCCCAATTTAGAAAATTAGGCCATTAGTGGGCCTTAAGTGGGCCATTGATGGACTTAGAAAGGATTAAAGGATTTGGGCCTTAGTTATGACCCACACCATATCAGGGGTAAAATAGTCATTTTACCCATAGAAGGATCCTCATTTTGATTAAGTGTTTTATTGGTCATGATAGCCGGAGAGCAACCGGGATAGCAGTCAGGGATCCTTCACCCAGATTTTTAGCAGTCAGCTCTTCGAGGTGAGTTTCCTTCCAGTATGAACGGGTCTACGGCCACAATGTCGGCCTGTATAGACATCAGTAGTTCCGGACTGCGGTCCGTCGCCGTGGTGGTCCCAAGAAGTAGTCCAGTATGCTTGATGTCTTTGTGATTCAGGCATGTCTATGTGTTATGTGTTCCGGACTGCGGTCTGATGTAGTATGCAATATCTGTGTTATTGTTATATGTTATTATTATGTTATGCTATGTTTAGTTAGTTCCGTACTTTGGTCTGACGCAGTGGGCAATGCCCTAGTTAGTTCCGGACTTCGGTACGATGTAGTGAGCAAGGCCCTAGCTAGTTCCGGACTTCAGTCCGATGTAGAGGGCAAGGCCCTAGTCAGTTCCAGACTTCGGTCCGATACAGAGGGCAAGGCCCTAGTGCGTTCCAGACTTCGGTCCGATGCAGTGGGCAAGGCCCAGTATGTGCTTTATATGTTATCGTATGGTATGTGGTAGATTGGGGGAGCTCACCAAGCTTCATGCTTACAGTTTCAGTTTTGGTTTCAGGTAATTCATCTAGCAAGGGGAAGGGCTCGGGATAATGGCATGGCACCCGCCACAGTTTTTGCCTGGGAGTTAGACTCTGATATTTTAGACATGATCTGACATCAGTTGTGATATGAGACATATTTTATGACATTTTGAGACACACAGATTATGGTTTTCTTATCTAATATTTGGATATTATGGTTTTAGTAATGTTTTCAAACGAAATTTTTGGCTTGTATTTTTGGGATGTTTCACAATTGGAGGTGCTATGTGCCAACCATAGTCTCGCCATTATGCCACGAGCCGTATCATGGTCTTTCCTTGCCAGGTCGGGGAACAAAACCCTGGGTCTTATAAACAAGTGCAAGGAGCCACATAATGGTCTTCCATGCAAGCATCACAAAGACAGCTAGCATACAATCTACAACTACTTATGTACTTAACTGCCAGAGTGCAAACTCTGGTCTTGCATACATATTTTCCAGGAGCCACCTCCTAGTCTTTCATACAAATGCCAAGGGCTGATCCATGGTCTTCCTATAATACATAAACCAATAGGTCGACATTGGTGCCTTCGACCCAATAGTACAGTGAGAAGACTCACCTCAATCCAAGAAAACCGAATACTCGAACTGCTACTACCGGAAACCTCACACTGACATTAACAATTAATATTTCATCAATAATTGATTCCAATTAAACCAATATTTCTTGTCCAATAACCCAACCTTCAAGGTGAATGTCCATTTTACCCTTTTCCTTACCTTGCTAAAATCTAAAGACCAACCCATTAGCATCATAAGCCCAAATCCCTCATTTGACACCACAATGGCCAATAAGGCCCAACTATCCAAATTCGGCTCAACCCATCATGGACCTATCCAGAGAAGGGCCCAATATCCTAAAAGGCCCAAAATATCCAATGGTCAACCATGGACAAACTTCTTGTTGGATTAGTGTCTAAGTCCATAACTATTTTGGTATGTACTTGACCCGATGGTGCATGGTCCTTTTGGGTTGCCTTCACCAAAGCAACTTGATAGGATGAATTATGGAGAGAAAGGATTAAATATGATTTATTAATATATTATGAGAATAATATATTAAAGGAGAAATCATATTGTTTAATTAATATTAGTCAATAATTAATTGGTAATTAGTTTTGTGACTAAAAGAGATTAATTAAACTTAAGGGACTAGAATTGTAATTATAAGATAATTGCAATTTGGGCCATGGATTGCCTTGTATTAAGGAGTGGACGAATTCTATGGGGAAGCCCATAAGGAAATCGTCAAAGGCCTTAAGGAAAGGGCTCCAGGGGTTGCTTAGGGCTTAAGCATCCAAATTAGGGTTTCCTTGTTAGATAACCCTAATTGCCTCCTATATAAAGAGATCCCTTATGACCAAAAACGTGGCTAAGCTTTATTCTAGGGTTAGAACACGTTTTGGGCAACTCCATCCTCTCTCCTCTTCATCCTCTTGCTTATGGTGTTTGTGAACCATTAGAGGAGTGACACTTGTGACTCTAAGCCTTCCAAAGTCAATAACAAGAAGATTTGGGATTGTTATTGCTACATAACAATCAAGGTAACATCTTAAACCTATTCTCATGTTAATATGATTACTTGAATGTTAGAATTAGGGTTTATAGTCTTGGATAACTTGCATGTACAATAGAGAAACCTAGATCCAAGCGTTAGGGTTTGTATGAGCACATAGGATGTTCTTAGGACCAAAACCCATCACTTCTAGTCAATGGTTAAAGGTCAAAAAGTCAACATTTCAAGGAATCTCAAACAGGTCGAGTATGCCCCGTGTACTCAGCTAGTACGCCCAGCGTACACCCTTTGGGGCCAGTACGCGCAGCGTACCAGATGGGTATGCCCAACATACTCCCCCGAACCCCATCCTTCTCCATTAAGCACTTAACCACTTAAGTCCTTGCTCCAAACTCTCAAATCTGATTCCTATGGATTACTTATCACGTAAAGTTGGCAATTTTACTTGCATGCATGGCTTAATGGGGCTCTAAAGCTCAAAAAAGCTTAATAAAGGGTCTTAGCACATGCATGAGTCCAAACAAACCATAAAGTTTGCATTTTTATGCTTGAAGAACCCTTTAAATGTCTAGATCTACTAGATTGAGCCTTTGAAACGACCTTAACCTACAAGGACCAACCAAAAGGGACTAAAATGGCCATAAACAAACCCAAAAGAAGATCTATACAATTAGTAGACAGGATAGGGACTTTATACCTTAAAAGTCACGAAATCAAGATGCTAACACTGGATCTCTAAGCTCCCTTCCAAGGGATGAGTCTTCAACCTTCTTCTTCTTTTACACAAACCACCACAAACACTCTTCCAAGCTCCAAAACTCACTCAAGGCGCTCTAGGGTTTCAATAAAGGCTAAAGGGGATGGAGGCTGACCTAAAATGTCCATAGGAAGGATATAATGTTGCTTATATAGGGGTAATACCCCAAAATTAGGGTTTGGTGCTGAAGGGAGTACGTCCGGCATACTCCTTAGTACGTCCAGCATACTCAAGGAGAACCCACGATCAACTTAACCATTACGCCCCGTGTACACGACGAGTACGCCCCCGTGTACTTGTTGAACCTCCAAAACATTTAAACTTCGTTTTGTCATAACTCCCTTGTCTTAAGTCCGTTTCCAACGAACTTTATATCCACAAAAAGGTGACGAGGATCCCTACACTTCTATCAACTCACCCTCGCCTAAGAACTTCCCGAACCAAACCCACAATTCATAAAGTACCGAGTTATCAAATTACGATTATACCCTTGGGCTCCGAAACACAAACAAACACTCGGATTACTTATTCTATAACACCCACATCTAAAAAGGGCCAATTCCCTTCTTCCCTAAGGCCTTAAGCCTTATGATAACCAATAATCGGGCCACGGCCCCAAATAATGAAACGATTCGAAATCGAGTGTAACAGAAACGGTGGTGCGTGGATGGTTCTCGGCGAACGTAGGTATTTGTGGCTGATGTTCTTGGTGGTTAGTGGCAGAGATAGCATGTACGCAGAGAAAGTAATTTCTTTTCTTCTTCCTTTTTTTTTCTATTTTTTGATTTATGTTTGGTTTGTTTAAGGTGGAATAAGGGTGATGGATTGAAATATTTAGGAGATGTTGGTGCATGGTTGGTTCTCCGCAAAGGCAGCGACTCTATTGAAGGTGTTCTTGGTGGTTAGTGGTGGAGATGGAAGGTTACATAAGGCTGGTCCGAGGTGGCGATATGTTTAGCTAGACATGAAGCAGATTCATGAAGATCTAGGAATTGTTTTCAAGAAGCGAAAGATGGAAAAGAGTGTAAAAAACAATGGTAACATGGAATGTGTGGTGTTCTTCGTGGATGTAATGGTGGTTTCTGGCTAAGGTAAGATAGATGGCCATGGTGTCAGCTAGTGGTGGTTTATTATCGGTTATGATGGTGGTTGATGTAGAGATGCTCGACGGTGGTTAATGGCGGAAAAAGTGGTGCTGCTTGGTTATTGAATTCTCGGCAACAAACAGACGGCATAGATGACGGTGGTTTATGGGTGGTTTTCAGTGGGATAGGTTTTTTTTGGTGTTGTTTACTTATTTGAAGCGGTTTTCATCATTTTATGGTGCGGTTTCTATTGTTATCAACGAAGTTCTTTAAATTGGTTCGATCATATATATATATATATATATATATATATATATATATATATATATATATAGGTTCGTAAGTGGATGAACAATTATTGTGTGAATGTAGGGATTAATGTGGACCCATCATTTTAAAATATTAATTTTGGTAAATAAATAATTAAATCCTTAATCCCTTTTACTTAGGTAATTAGTTTAATGATTTAAAAGTACCATCATCAAGAAGACATCGAGCGTTTTTAAATTCTCCATCGCAGCCACCACCAAACTTCATCAGATTGAAAGCCCTTCCCCACAACCCTACCATCGCACCACCAGTTCTCACCATCATCGGTTCATTAAAGGTCTCACCGGTAAGATCAGCACAACCGCTACCATCTTCCGTCACTGTTTTTTCAAGGATTCGTCACCAAACCCTTGATGGGGGTATTTTGTTCTGGAGAAAATATGAAGGTATTTTGTTGCTATTAGATTCTATTGTTGTTACGTCTTCCTTCCCTGTCGCCTGCTCTGAATAGAACTCAATAGTATTTTTTTCTGTACTGCAAGTGTTTCTTTTCTCTCTTTTTTCCTTCTTAAATTGGTAATTTTGTTCATCTCTTTACTAAAATGTTCTGATAGTGTTCATTTATTCTTTTGAAATATTTTTTTTTATCTCATTTTCCTGTTGAAATTGGAGATTTTGTTCGTCGTTTATTATTGAAATTGTTCTTATTGTCTTCATTTTTTTTGAATCTATTAAATGGCAGATCATAAGTTAAATTGGTGGTTTTCTTGTATTGGAGCTATAATTCCACATACATTTATGTAGTTTTTGTGGTGTTTTTCATCATGTTTCTACTCTTCATAGAGACATTCTGCTTGGACTGATCAAATTGACGATCTGATTTAAAGGCAACAATTGTGTAGCAGGTGTAATGAAAAGTATAATTTCCTGATGTTGCCAATAGTAAATTACAGTTCCCTGATGTTACCAACAGTAAAATACATCTAATCCAACAAGAGTACGTATGGTTGACATGTTGAGCTTGTAAACTTAAACTCGTATGTGTTATTGTTGCTAGATATGGCAGTTCTTGGAAAATAAAATCTTTAAAGATGATTTGATAATATTCCTTCACAATCTGTCACCAGAAAATATGTAAATTTGAAAGATGGACATACACATGGAGAATCAATGCAAAAACTTCCTAATATAGTTTGTCTTTTCATTTTGCAGGAATTCTTATAACAACTATTCTTTTATTTCAAACAGAAGTAGATAAACTCAATTCTATAGCCTAGTAAAGAAGATCAAGTTTATTCTGCTACACATTTTACATTTTCCAGAGTCATACGTCAAGAATATGTTATACATTCTTTCAGAATACCTTACATTCTTTTAAAAAAAAATACATCACATTCTGTAAGAATATTGCGTATTCTTTAAGAATTCTAATTCTTTTGATATAATTTTCTAATAAGAATGATTTTGATTCTTCATTCTTTATTTTGATGTTGCTATAATTATTCATTATTCTATTGTCCTCGCATCAAATGAAGAGTTTTCTTATAAGAATTGTTTCAAATTTAGAAAAAATTTACTTGGTTGTTTTTGTAATTCATTTAGAATTGTGTTTTGTTTGAAATAATATTTATAAATATTCTTTAAGAATGCTCTTCAATTTGAACTTATGTTCTTGGAGGGGACCAGAAAATATACAAGTATTCTTTAAGTATTATACATAATAATTAATATAATTAATTTGATTTGGATAAGTTTCCTGAATTTATGGATTTGACTAATTAATTGCCTAAAATAATGATATAAAAAAGTGTATATTACTCCAAAATGATTGGTTCAAAATTGTTCTTACATCTACACAATAAATGTCATCCACATTATAACTTAGCCCTATTTTATATATATATATATATATATATATATATATATATATATATATATATATATATAATAAGGTTCAATAAAGAACCATAATTAACAAATAACCAAAGAACCAATCGTGAACATCGGAAATCATAATGATCAACGGCCAAGGAAATAGATGTACATTTGTACATTGAACATACACACCAGATTATACCAAAAAATCCACCTCCTTACCAAAAAAACTCACATTTTTTTTTCGTTTAAATTTTCTTAGGCCACATTTTTTTATCGAAAAAAAAACCCCGAATATACCGTTGTTCATGATTTTCCGTCCTCTTTCCATAGAGATCCATGTTGAGATATAAAAAACAAAATTTTTTTTTCAAAAAAAAAACTCACTTCATTTTGTTATTTTTTTCAATATTTAAGTTTATTTTTATCCAAAAAAAAACTAATTATATACCGAAAATAATATTTTTTTTGTACTCTATTAATAAACATCAACACCGATTAAAAAAAAACTCGATCAGTTCAAATTCACACCATGAATCTAAACTGTAGTTATTTTAATTTGTAACATTCACAATGTATTGATTTACTATTTCAACTCTTTGATCATTCGCAAATTAACTTAGTGAAATTTACATATGAATCGAAATATATTTCATGTAGTTTTATAATATTTTAACGTTTTCATTACTCATAAATTAGTTTTGTAAAATCAACAAACGGATTTATTCACATTGTGAATCTGACTTACTATTATTCACACTATGAATCTGAGCGGGTTTAAAACGTGAATTCGAACATGTTGACAATGTGAATATGAACAGGTTCACAATGTGAATTTGAACAGAAATTTTGATTTTTTTAAAACATCAATATGAATCTATGTTTAAAGAGTACCAAAAACAAGAATTTTGATATATTTGTTCATTTTTTTCTAAAATGTAACGCTTGATCCAGGTATTATTTATTTCTCAACATTTTAAGGTTTGGATAGGAACTCGACGAGTTGGGGAGCTCTAACTCGTCATGTATGGATCTATATGGACGCAAGATTAAGGGTCTACTCGACGAGTTGGGGAGCCCCAAATTGAAGAGTAGACGTTGGAAAGGAAAAACCCTAATTTTCAAGTTTTGCACCGTATTTAAAGGCCTTAAGCCTCATTGATAGCCTCCTCTATCGCCTTTTTGTCTAGAGAAACCCTGAATCGTGTCTCATCTCCCATATTTGAGTGTGTGTGAGAGTGAGTTAAAAGAGTGTGTTCCTTGGTGTTTCTTGAAGGAGTTGAAGTTGGTGGTGCAGAGTTGGAGGGAGAAGCTTTGGATCCTAGGATTTCTCTGTTGTGGCAGCCATATTAAAGTATAAAGTCAATACCTTGACTATTCTCTTGCTAGATCTCGTCCCTTGAAAGTTTATGGCCCTTATTAGCCTATTTTTGAGACCATTCTTGGATTTGAGCAGGTTAGGAAGATATGGCTTCAGATCTAGACATCTCATGACCCTTGTGGACTTAAAGTTGCCAACTTTATCAAGTCTTGGCCCTCCTTCATGCTCTAAGCCCCTTGATAAGCTTTGTATTAGTGTTTTAGCCCTTTGATGCCTTGCATGGATGTAAAGTTAAATCTTAACCCTAGGGGACCAGATCTGTAGTTTGGGGCTTTAGTTTTGACTAAAAGGGGTTGCATATGTTAAGACTGGGAAAACTCGATGAGTTGCCCTAACAACTCGACGAGTTGGATCGGGTTTTCTCGCTTTCTAGATACTGAGCAAACTCGGTAAGTTGGCTAGGGTTTTTCCCGGATCTCTGAACACTGCAGGAACTCGACAAGTTCCTAGATCCACTTGACGAGTTGGGTCAACATGGACTGTTGACCTTGACTGTTGACTTTGACTTAGACCAGGGTTGATCAAGTTTGGCTTTAAGGGTATCATTGTTAATTCAGGGTTTTGTTGAAGTTAGTTACAAGGTGGTTGTAGGCGGTTAAGTTCGGAGTTGTGAGTTGGGATTTGATTTTAACGGTTCAACATTTCTTGAGAGGTGAGTCTCCTCACCATACCAATGGGTCGAAGGCACCAAGACCGGACCCCATTATGTGATATATGGATTAATGTTAGTTGGTTATGTGTTATGTTGGTATGACATTTGCATGGAAGACCCCGAGGGCTTCCTGTGGTAGTAGATTGAGACTATGTGGGGGTTCCCATGGCATTTGGTGTAAGACCTTGGAGGGTTTCCATGGTATCCTAGTATGTTTGTATATTTAGCTCGCATGAGATTTCCTTGGTTAGCTAAAACCTTGTGGGGTTTCCCATGGCAGTTAGTGAAGACCATGTGGGGGTTCCCATGGCAGGTAGTTATGACCCTGTGGGGGTTCCCATGGCAGTGGGTTAAGATCACATGGGGGTTCCAGTGGCACCCGATGTAAGACCTTGGAGGGTTTCCATGGCATCCTTATATGTTTGTATACATGGCATATGTGGTATATGTAGCTGATATAACTAATATGGTTTATGTGATTATGTGGAATGCGTAGGGTATGCTCTGGGGAACTCACTAAGCATTAGCTTATAGTTTGTTGGTTGTTTCAGGTACTTCCGGATCTAAGGACAAAAGCCCGTCATGATGGCATGGCATGCACTCTCCGACATTTCCTTTGGGGGCACTCGGATATGATGAATAAAATGTTTGATATTATGAATTTTGAAAACAATGTGATTGTGTAACGCCCGTAGATCCGGGCTAGTCAATTTAGAGGTAATAAGGGTCGAAAACGACTTTTCGACAAAAGATTATTTAGAATAAATAAACTTAACCAAGTTGTAGAATATGTCTCAAGATTTCCATACATATAAATAATGCCGAAATCCGAGTTATAACGAAGAAGTTATGGCCCGTCGAAGTTTTACGGCAAAACCGGCACGACACCGGGATACGTAAATAATGAATTTACGATGGAGGACTTTTTAGCCTTAGTAATATAAACAAAAGTCATATAATATGTTAAGCTGAGAGCGCTCATAAAAAGAACGCCCAAATCTGACTTCGTATGAGGAAGTTATGATTTTTCTAAGATTTAGAATAACAGTGCACAACCCGGAATTCGAATTTTAGATCGAGCGGTTTTTGGCCAACACGACCTAAATGAGAATTGAAGATCTCGTTAATTGGAACTAAAAGACAAAAAGATAGACGAAAATGGATTCCGTATGTAAAAAGTTATGAATTTTTAAGGGACTAATCATGTCCCGGCCTGTTAAAAATATAACTTTAAAAATAAAGTCAAAATTAGCCGACGGAGTCTAAACGAAAGTTGTAGGGTACGGTCCTGCCTACGCGTGGATATAAATAACGTCAAAAACGGAGTCCGTATAAACGAGTTATAAAATATAATAGCATATTTACGTATTAAAATAAAGTATAAATCATATATACGTATACATATATATACAAATTTATATATCATTAGAAAGGTATCGACGATGCGGTCATTATAAGACTATGGTTGAGTATTTTCGGCATTAGTTTAGTACAAAAATCGTTAAATCTATTTAAAATAGTACTATGAAGGGGTGTTTAGTCGTTTATATAACTATAAGGTCATTAAGTAATTATGGAGGGTAGTTTTCGTAAATTCAATTACTATAAATAAGAGGCTTGGGCTCTCATATTTCTTGCACCATTCTCTTGATTCAAGAGTCTTTCTCTTCTTATCCCCCGAGCATTTCGATCCCTCATGATTCGACTTCTCTTTCTGTAGTTTTAGTATAGTAAGGTGAGCGCTGAAGCGCTGCACGAATCTTTCTTAGAAAGATCCAGCGAGGAAGTTCTGCCCTGCAGAGCTCGGCTCCTAGCTAAAACGCTATTGTAAGTAAGTTATGATTACCCTATTTTAAATATAGTTTATATTTAAAATTAGTATTGTTATTATGAACTTATAATAAATATTTTGGCTATTATTATGACTTATATAAGTGTCGTTATAATATATTTTTAACTACTCGCGGTACGGGGACTCTGGTTTAAAGGGCCGCATAGGGTTGTTGGATTTCAGAAGTGCTATATGCCAAAATGGTCATGCCCTCCGGTGTTTTATGTCTGTCCCCTGTCTGTACATAGTGGTTGGAAAGTATTGTTTAAACGCTTATATAATAATAATAATAATAATAATAATAATAATAATAATAATTAGTCACGGTAAATATTAGACTAAAATCTAGTGGTAATAATACTAGGTTTCGTCGAAGGAAATTATTTTAAAGTAAACGAAGCGTTGTCCAAGTACCGAGTCACCACTTTATCAAGTAAGTGCATGGTCCCCTTCATCTTACACATAGATATGAAGTATTTAATATATATTACGTGTTGTGAGTGCATAGTTACTTTCCTTTTACACATAGATATGAAGTATTTTATATAAATTATGTGCTATGTGTGCATATTGTCTGAATACTTGATGTCTATGTTGGATGAACGATTTTATACATGTTTTAAATGATTTAAACTGTATATATATGTATTTTATATCTACATAATATATTGGGTAAAACATGGGTAGATGAATGATGAGGGCTGAAGGCTGAAATGGAGGAACATTAGTAGTATGGACCTAGTGCCCTATAGGTGAACATTGGCAGCAATGGGCCTAGTAACCTATAGATGAGCACTGGCATCTGTGCTAAAATCTGTAGATGTTTTAGATCTACGATAAACATCCTAGCAGTTGTGCTCTAAGGATGGTATCGGCAGCTGTGCCTAGTAGAGAACATTATAACCATGACAGTAGTGTCTAAAGGACAATACCGACAAAAGAGCCTCACATAGATTGTCACAATTCTGGCAGCTGCGCCTAAGTAATAGAACTAGCAGCTGTGTTTGACATCTGTGTCATTGACAACGATGGACTTCGTACCTATTCCTTAGGATAATCCTTAGGAATGAATGAATGAGAAATAGTTGATTCTTAGGGTAGACCCTTAAGAGTAAAGAAGATAATGAGGATGGGTAATTGGGTTAACTATTTGATGATTAAACATAATAATTATATTATTTTGGGTTGAAAACCCTATGTACTCACCAGGTTTCCCAACCTGACCCACTCAGTTTATTTATATCACAGGTGTTGATATGAAGTTACATTACATTGAGAGACTAAGGAGATATAAATCACTAGTGATAATGAATATAAGTTATGTTTATGTTTATGTTTCTGTATTGACGATGACATCCCAAATGTTTTAAAATGAATACAAATACGTTTCTTCGAAAATGCCTTGATAACGTATTTATCATGTTTTACTAGGAACAAATTCCGCAACATTTTTATTAAAAGAGGTACTCTGATTTTCATAAAGCATAAAAAAAATCGGTCTTTTCTAGCCGTGAAAATGGGGATGTCACAGTTGGTATCAGAGCATTAGTTTAAGCGAACTAGGAATTTGTAGGAAAATTATGGACTTAAACTTAGAATGCTAAGCGATGATTGTGAGATGAGTGTCAGCTATATTTTAGACACGGGTACTAGTTTATTTTAGGAAAGATGCCTAAAATGTTTTATGTGCTAAATGTTTTATGTTATAGCTATAAAGATACCTTATATGCTATTATTTGTTTGGATCTATGGTCTGTTATCGACTGGATCTGGAAATTTTATGTGTTCAGATTTCTAAATGTTTGATTACGGTATTAGAACTGGCATATAACTTTTCGGTGTGACAAGGAGATCTATATGTATATTGTAAATAAAATCTTTCCTATCTTAAAATTCTCGCCTTGGTACACCAAACGTCTTCTTGGGTGTACAAAACGTCATGGTGAAGATAGACTAGGAAATATCCGAGGAAGATGACAACCTGAGCCTAAGAATGTGATGGGTCATGCATCGTTCGTTGCGCCTGCACCCAAACCTATCACAATGGCAGAAGTTCAGGAAGTGATGCGAACCATGATAGACTTAGAAAATAGAGGAAATGAGATGACTTACGATAGTGAATGATACCTATAGGAAGATATCATAAGAGAGGTATCTTGCCTTTAGAATACTTTTGATAAAATAGTAGTATGTTTAGAGAAGTACGATACATTTGAATGTACATATTTGATTGGCGGGATGATAGAACGATTGGTATAATTCCTAAAGTTTTCCTATCATCTGGAATTTCCATCACCAACCGAGTTGAAGCAGAATTGATGATTGAAGATACGCATGGAAGAAGTCCTAGTAGAGTCTAGGGAACATTTTATGATTATTTGGACACACTTATATGTGTTAAATTGTTTTGTGATTTTAGGACTTGGGGGACTACGAGACAATACTTGGGACGAGTATGAGTAGGTGTGAAAGGTAGTAGATGCATATACTACTGGAAGCACATGACTCACGCTTGGATCAGGAAAAGTCACAAGATTACCAAGAAGCCAATAATTGATTCTGTTTTATTGAAGCATGTCGTTACCATCGTTTCGGTAATGACTAAGAAGATTGTTGTTATCCTGACCCTAGTGGTCATATCAAATTAAGTCCGACTAAGATGAGTATGATACGTGGTTCAGAGAACCAATTTCGATGTAGCATCTGACTTAAACTAGAAGATTGAAATGAAAGCTAACCAAGGAGATCATTAGAAGTATCGCGATGATTGTTAAAGAAGTTGGTAGCTAGAAATGCTACATGTTGAAATATGATTGTATCACATTAGAGCATGAAGGAAGGTATAGTTCTGGAATTTGACTCTAAGAGACCTAAGTCTGAGCGTTGCAACATATGATGAGAGGTCATTAGAACGTGACACATCAGCCTATTGTAGTAATCAAATATACTTATCTTAAGTTTGTTAAGAAGAAGAAGGAGTCTCCATTAAGGATCGAGATCGTGACTTGAAGGTCATAATTTGGAGTCTAACTGGAGATAGGGAGCAAGTGCAAGATCAAGCACCGCCTACAGTCAAGGAGTCCAAGAGTTAGAAACTTGTTCAAAGCAACATAAAAGTTACGATTATTACCTAGGATGAAAAGATAACGTGTGGAGTCATCATGTCAGCCCTGTTTCGTTGATGATTTCGGGACGCAATCATCCTAAGGGGGAGATAATTGTAACGCCCTTAGATCCGGGCTAGTCAATTTAAAGGTAATAAGGGTTGAAAACGACTTTTCGACAAAAGATTATTTAGAATAAATAATCTTAACCAAGTTGTAAAATATGTCTCAAGAGTTTCGTACATATAAATAACGCCGAAATCCGAGTTATAACGAAGAAGTTATGGCACGTCGAAGTTTTACGGCAAAACCGGCACGACACCGGGATACGTAAATAGTGAATTTACGATAGAGGACTTTTTAGACTTAGTAATCTAAACAAAAGTCATGTAATATGTTAAGTTGAGAGCGTCCATAAAAAGAACGCCCAAATCTGACTTCGTATGAGGAAGTTATGATTTTTCTAAGATTTAGCATAATAGTGCACAACCCGGAATCCGAATTTTATATCGAGCGGTTTTTGGCCAACGCGACCTAAATGAGAATTGAAGATCTCGTTAATAGGAACTAAACGACAAAAAGATAGACGAAAATGGATTCCGCATGTAAAAGTTATGAATTTTTAAGGGACCAATCATGTCCCAGCCTGTTAAAAATATAACTTTAAAAATAAAGTCAAAATTAGCCGACGGAGTCTAAACGAAAGTTGTAGGGTATGGTCATGCCTACGCGTGGATATAAATAACGTCAAAAACGGAGTCCGTATAAACGAGTTATAAAATATAATAGAATATTTACGTATTAAAATAAAGTATAAATCATATATACGTATGCATATATATATATATATATATATATATATATATATATATATATATATATATATATATATATATATATACAAATTTATATATCATTAGAAAGGTATCGACGATGCGGTCATTATAAGACTATGGTTGAGTATTTTCGACATTAGTTTACTACAAAAATCGTTAAATCTATTTAAAATAGTACTATGAAGGGGTGTTTAGTCGTTTATATAACTATAAGGTCATCAATTAATTATGGAGGGTAGTTTTCGTAAATTCAATTACTATAAATAAGAGGCTTGGACTCTCATATTTGTTGCACCATTCTCTTGATTCAAGAGTCTTTCTCTTCTTATCCCCCGAGCATTTCGATCCCTCGTGATTCGACTTCTCTTTCTGTAGTTTTATTATAGTAAGGTGAGCACTGAAGCACTGCACGAATCTTTCTTAGAAAGATCCAGCGACGAAGTTCTACCCTGCAGAGCTTGGCTCTTAGCTAAAATGCCATTGTAAGTTAGTTATGATTATCCTATTTTAAATATAGTTTATATTTAAAATTAGTATTTTTATTATGAACTTATAATAAATATTTGGGCTATTATTATGACTTATATAAGTGTCGTTATAATATATTTTCAACTACTCGTGGTACGGGGAATCCGGTTTAAAGGGCCGCATAGGGTTGTTGGATTTCAGAAGTGCTATATGCCAAAATGGTCATGCCCTCCGGTGTTTTATGTCTGTCCCCTGTCTGTACATAGTGGTTGGAAAGTATTGTTTAAACGCTTATATAATAATAATAATAATAATAATAATAATAATAATAATAATAATAATAATAATAATAATAATAATAATAATCATAATAATAATAATAATAATAATAAGACTAATAATTAGTCACGGTAAATATTAGACTAAAATCTAGTGGTAATAATACTAGGTTTCGTCGAAGGAAATTATTTTAAAGTAAACGAAGCGTTGTCCGAGTACCGAGTCACCACTTTATCAAGTGAGTGAATGGTCCCCTTCATCTTACACATAGATATGAAGTATTTAATATATATTACGTGTTGTGAGTGCATAGTTACTTTCCTCTTACACATAGATATGAAGTATTTTATATAAATTACATGCTATGTGTGCATATTGTCTGAATACTTGATGTCTATGCTGGATGAACGATTTTATACATGTTTTAAATGATTTAAACTGTATATATGTATTTATATCTACATAATATGTTGGGTAAAACATGGGTAGATGAATGATGAGGGCTGAAGGCTGAAATAGAGGAACACTAGTAGTATGGACCTAGTGCCCTATAGGTGAACATTGGCAGCAATGGGCCTAATAACCTATAGATGAGCACTGGCAGCTGCGCCAAAATCTGTAGATGTTTTAGATCTACGATAAACATCCTAGCAGTTGTGCTCTAAGGATGGTATCGGCAGCTGTGCCTAGTAGATAACATTATAACCATGACAGTAGCGTCTAAAGGACAATACCGGCAGAAGAGCCTCACATAGATTGTCACAACTCTGGCAGTTGCGCCTAAGTAATAGAACTAGCAGCTGTGTTTGACATCTGTGTCATTGACAACGATGGACTTCGTACCTATTCCTTAGGATAATCCTGAGGAATGAATGAATGAGAAATAGTTGATTCTTAGGGTAGACCCTTAAGAGTAAAGAAGATAATGTGGATGAGTAATTGGGTTAACTATTTGATGATTAAACATAATAATTACATTATTTTGGGTTGAAAATCCTATGTACTCACCAGGTTTCCCAACCCGACCCACTCAGTTTATTTATATCACAGGTGTTGATATGAAGTTACATTACATTGAGAGATTAAGGAGATATAAATCACTAGTGATAATGAATGTAAGTTCTGTTTATGCTTATGTTTATGTATTGACGATGACATCCCAAATGTTTTAAAATCAATAAAAATACGTTTCTTCGGAAATGCCTTGATAACGTATTTATCATGTTTTCTGCGAACAAATTCCGCAACATTTTTATTAAAAGAGGTACTCTGATTTTCAAAAAGCATAAAAAAAATCGGTCTTTTCTGGCCGTGAAAATGGGGATGTCACATATTGGAATTTTATATTTTATGGAAATGATTTTTTTACTTAAAAATGAAAAAATTTATTGCAAATTTTACATAAAAAATAGATCTTAACTTTTCAACAAACATATAAAATGAAGTGGGTTTTTTGAAAAAAAAATCATTGTTTATATATAAATATAGATTTCTATGGAAAGATGACGAAAAATCACGAACAATAGTATATTCGGTGTTTTTTCAGTAAAAAACATGACTTAAAAAAAATTAAACTAAAAAGAAATGGGTTTTGTTCTAATGTGGTGCATGTGCGTCCATTGTAAAAGTCTACAACCTTTCCTATTGTCGTTGATCGATTTAAATTTCGATTCTTTGGATTGGTTCCTTAGTTCCTTGATTAATAATGGTTCTTTGTTGAACTTTTTCATATATATATATATATATATATATATATATATATATATATATATATATATATATATATATATATATACACATTGTGAAAATACGAAAAAAAATTTAATTTTATAAAAATCAAACATATGTACTTTAGAAATTAAATTTATTAGCAAGATAATATGTTAAATGATAGGTGTTATGATAATGGGAAAACTGTAATAAAGTCACTAAATATTGGCATCATAAGCGATTTAGTCTTAATATATTTTCTTATTTAATTAATTCCTAAATACCGGTAATCGTATTCAATATAACCTTTTGGCTCAGTCAACAGGTCATCCAACTTTCATAAATTACATTTTTGGCCCAAATATTAAAATTTATTACAAAGTTGTTCCAAATTTACACTTTTGGCCCATATTTTTAATTTTTTTATAAATTTGGTCCAAACTTTACCTTTTTGCCAAAATTTTAGAATTTTATTATGAATTCATCCTAACTTTAGTTTTTTTACAACTTTTTTTCTCAAAGAAAATTTTCAAATATATTTTTTCTTTATAAAGTCATATTTATACAAAAAAAAAACGTATTTTCACATAAAAATCTTATATTTTCTATATAAAAACTTTTTTTATATATGGAATATCTAGTTATAATAATATGTATTTATTAAGTATATAAATATATACAAATCCGTTTTTATAAAAAATATATACAAACACCTATCACACACACACATACACACACACACACACACACACACACACACACATATATATATATATATATATATATATATATATATATATGCACACAAATAGGTGTGTATCTATCTTTTTATATAAAATCGTGTTTGTTTATTTTTTTTTATAAAAACGTGTTTGAATAAGTTTTTTATATAATACGTGTTCATATACATTTTATAAAATTGTGTTTGTATACATTTTATAAAAACGTGTTTGAATCATTTTTTTATATAATATGTGGTTACATATTTTATAAAATCGTGTTTGTACACATTTTATAAAATGTATACAAACACGTATTATATAAAAAAAATTATTCAAACACGTTTTTATATAAAAAAAATATATACAATCACGATTTTATAAAAAAAATATAGTTAAAATAGGTGTTTGTATACATTTTTTTGTAAAATACGTGTTTGTATACATTTTTTTTATAAAAACGGATTTCTTTATATTTATATACTTAATAAATATAAAAACTTTCTTTAAAAAGTTTTTTGTATATGAAATATCTAGTTATAAAAATAGGTATTTATTAAGTATATAAATATAAAGAAATCCGTTTTTATAAAAAAAATGTATACAAACACCTATTATATATATATATATATATATATATATATATATATATATATATATATATATTTATAAAATCGTGTTTGTTTATATTTTTTTTTTATAAAAACGCGTTTTAATAATTTTTTATATAATACGTGTTTGTATACATTTTATAAAATGTATACAAACACGATTTTATATAAAAATATAGATACACACCTATTTGTGTGCATATATATATATATATATATATATATATATATATATATATATATATATATATATATATATATATATATATATATATATATATATATATAAGGTGATAGGTGTTTGTATACATTTTTTTTATAAAAACGGATTTGTATATATTTATATACTTAATAAATACATATTATTATAACTAGATATTTAATATATAAAAAAGTTTTTGAAAAAAGTTTTTATATAGAAAATATAAGATTTTTATGTGAAAATACGTGTTTTTTTGTATAAATATGATTTTATAAAGAAAGAACATATTAGAAACAATTTTTTGAGAAAAAAATTGTAAAAAACTAAAGTTAGGATTAATTCATAATAAAAATCTAAAATTTGGGCAAAAAAGGTAAAGTTTGGACTAAATTTGTATCAAAATTTAAAATCTGGGCCAAAAGTGTAAATTTTGGACTAAAATTGTAATAAATTTTGTAATATTGGCCAAAAATGTAATTTTTGAAAGTTGGATGACCTGTTGACCGGGTCAAAGGGTTAAATTGAATACGATTACCTGTATTTGGGGCTTAATTGAATAAAAGAATATATATAGGGACTAAATCGATTATGAAGCTAATATGTAGGAACTTTATTGTAGTTTTCCCTATGATAATATAGATTTAAAGACGGTTTTAACAACCGTTTCTCCTTTTTTTCACATCCTTAGCCACTTTTAAATTCAACATTTCATAGAAAAAAAGTCAAAAAAAACATGTTTTGTTGATATGAAACAATTTATCATGTATCATCAGTTGTTATCATGTAGTTTAAAATTTAGACGAATTATTGTCCAAAATATAAGGTTGAAGTGACACAATCTCATAGGTTTTCATTGTTTTTGAGTTTTTGCAAAATATTTGCATTTTCTCATATATATATATATATAGACACACACACACACACACTAGTGATTTACCCGCAAAAAGCGGCGGCGGCGAATAGTTTTTTTCGGTGATATTTTTTTTATAAAAATGTTATGTTCTAAAAGAAAGTACAATATGTCCAAGACAATATAATCCAAATTTGGCGTTATTTTTAACATAATACATTAAATAACTGATAAAAATAAATGGTTTTAAGGAGCACAAAATATAAATTGTGTAAGTCGTTCAAACAAAATAATAGAAGAATACACCAAATATTGAAATGTAAAAACACATAATTGCTAATGCATTATTAATCACGCATCACTTCTTTATATACCATATTTGTTTTATAGATTTCATTACACTTGAAATTTTCGTTAGGCTTCATAAAAACTTTTGTATTGTCACGTGAGACCCCTCTGGACAATGCAACATAAAGTTGGCCAGACGAAAATATTGGGTCAGGAAGATAAATACCTACATTTAGAATTGTTTGTCCCTAAGCTTTATTAATTGTCATCGCAAAGCATAATCGAATATGAAATTGTTTCCTTTTCAACTTGAATGAGAACATGTCATCTTTAGACGAAGATAGAGGAATATTTGGCAATAATATCCTCTTTCATATAGGAATGTTGACCAACAACTATTTCTGCATCAATGACATTCTGCTGAAAGCTTTAAAACCTAATCAATTATCATGGTCTTGTTTGTTTTAACTGATTATCCAAAAGCTCAATATTTTTCAATTGTTGTAGCATCCACACTCAATCATTCATATTCTTTCATTATCACTTTTTCTTTGTCAATATTTTAAAATGTTGTAATGGTAAATGGTAGGAGCTTTTGTAGTTTTCCCCAATGGAACCACTTAATTAAACACTTTAAGTGTCTCATAGGCATAAGAACAAATAGTTGGGGTGCAATATTTTTCGGATTTGAAGAAACAAAAAGATGAGTTTGATTCTCAAGATTGAACCTTTTCTTAAGCATGTAGCCCAAATCTCATGAAGGATACTCTGCGTAAAGTAAAAAACAAACCCAAAAACTAAGATTTCAAATAGGAAAAGAACCAATAATTGCAAATAATGCTTAAAATGTTAATTGACATGAGACTTCAAACATAAACATTGCAAAAAATTACATTAAGTATTAACGCACATAAACTTGACACTGATAAAAACTTAAAGCTTGAATAAAGGAAGAAGGATTCTAACATTTATCTTGGTCAACAACTTAAAAAGCTTTTGTATGAAATACTTCCTAAGCCCTATCTTTCTAAAATCTGCATACTTCAACCTTAAATCACTTCCGTTTTCACTGAAATAAAAACACAGAGAAATCAAGATGGACATTTCCAAGAGAAATATGAACATATTATATTTTTTATCCCACTATCTGCAAAAACATACCTATATATAAACTCAAGCTTAAGATTTACTTTTGGCAAATACTATTCGTTTACAAAAGAAAAAAGAAAAAAGAAAGATGATCGAACCTTGAAGGGTAGATCCTAGAGTATGTTGTACATAAAGATCACAAACCTTATTGGACACTTACTACTTGTTCCCCTAAATGTACAACTTATTGTCTTAGATTTTTCTTTGGTTTATCCACCTGGTATAAATTCATCTAAAAAAGGATTGAAACTAATAAGTATTCAATCAAGGATGCATGTTTGTGTGTGTAAAGGGGAAGAAAGAGAAAGATATGAATGACGTACATCTTCAACCAGAGCAAGTTTTCTTTCTCTTATTGTTAGGTGTTGATTGAGAATGGGTTTTCCTGAAAGTGTTGATTTGTGTGCTAGGATTTAGATCTTGTTCGAATATTTAAATCTTTTAGGTGGTCAAGAAGGGCATCATAGTGATAGCTTGTAGCAATAAACAAAAACACCTGCACTACTGACAAAATTTGTTCCTCGGTAATACTGTAAAAAAAACAAAAGAGAAAAGGTGTTTTGTGATATTACCAATTAATGGAGAATTAATGAAATAAATTACAACAAAACTTGTAACTTTTCCTATTGTAATTGACAAAAGGTCTATCACTTTGAATAAATTTAGCAACACCAAAATCTTTAGACGTTCTAGAAGGAACCATGCCTTCAAACTTACCGAACTTACATTTTCTTTAAAATAAATCAACCAACAAAATAATAAAGAAGAACAAACAAATATCCTTTGGACGATAAAACTATTTCTTATAACTAAAATCGGTACATGGAGGTGGATGTGGGGAGATACCACATATAGTAAGGTGGATACAACCATCATCACCTTCATTATCATCTTCCCTTTTTGCTATGTCTCCCTAATCGATTTCTTCAATGTGTGATTTGGATCTTGACTGAAATTCCAATTAAAAGATATTTCCAAAAAAAACATATATTAGAAAATTGAAAATGAATGTTATAACACAAAATACACACTAAAATAAATTGTAAACTCGGACTGATTATTCTTCTTCACTTGATGTTTCCTATTTGATGGTCATAAATCTAGATTGAAGCATTAGAAACAGTTGTTAGTAACAACCGTTGTGGGTGGTTGAAGGCAAAAAGAGGCGGACGGATTACGGTTTCGGAGAAGGGTGACCATGGATGGCGGAGAAGACAGAGCATTTGTGGGTGCAACCTTAAACAAAAGGGAATTTTTTAATATATGTTATGGGATCCCTTATGTGAGCCCTTATGGGAGCAAGTTAATATATGATAAGTGTCAATATTTGTTGGTATGATAGGAGATGCCATTTAAAGTATTTAGGGTTTTCTTCAAGTATTTTATGATGGTACTTGATGCTATCGTAGTTGTACCTCTTAAAAATTTCAAGAAATATCCAATATGCTTTATATATATATATATATATATATATATATATATATATATATATATATATATATATAGTTAGATTTATGTGAGACGACCTAATTTTGTGAGACCGTGAAACGCAATTCTAGCCAATCATTTTGTAGATAAAAAATAACATTTTTAAAATGCAAAATAATTAAAAATTTTCAATTTTTTTTCTTCAAATATTATTATCGTAATTTATATTTTCCAATAAATAAATAAATAAATACCAAAAAATAAAATAAAAATAAAATAAAATATTGTTTTTTACATATATTCTAGTTGAATATTAGAATATTCTAGTAGAATATTAGAATATTTTACATATCTGACAAATCTAGTATAATATTCTAACATTGTAAAAATCACATTACAATATTTACATGTAATATTCTGTTAGAATATTTCACGTATTTAAAAAAACGGTAATTTTTTTAGGTAAAAAAAGTGACGAAAATAATAATTAAAAAAAGAATTTCGGATTTTTCCTTTTATTTTGCAATTTAAAATTATTTTTAGATTGTGTCTCACGGTCTCACAAAATTTGTATGGTTTCAAATGAACCTGAACATATATATATATATATATATATATATATATATATATATATATATATATATATATATATTAATATATATATATATATATATATATATATATATATATATATATATATATATCCGTATTCTATTAAATAAATAGGTTTATTCTCCTATTGACAAGTGTCTTACTAATAGAACTCTTCATCATTTCTAATAAATGAAGGTTTTTTTTGTCACCTTTCACACTCTCATTCAATTTGCCAAATGTCATTTTGTGGTTATTTTGAATTAATTTTTTTTCACATGTCATTTTATGAGTTTTTCTATTTTATTAAATTTCACATAATATTTTAATATAATAATTGCACTAAATGTAGTAATAACTGAATAACTATTTCATTAATAAACATATCTTTTAATTTCAAAATTCTCAAAATTAAAGCTCATTAGTTTCTTTGATTTATTTAAATTATTTGTTTAAACTTAAAACGTAAAAAACATTTCTATTATTATTTTTCTTAATTTCTTATAACTTCAAATTTCTCAAATATTTTGATATTTATATTTAATTTTTTTTAAGTTAACCCATGTAATACATGAGTCTCACAACTAATTAATAATATATGTTAACTATTATGTCATTTTTCAACCTATTAATTATCAATTTTAAATTTTAAATTTTAACTTACTCTAATTACATTAAATTAATAATTGATTCTCCATTTTCAATTTTTTTCATTCTAATTATATTAAATTAATAACGTTATATTAAAAAATAAAATAAAATAAATATAGATTATAAGGTGATATAATTTCATGTATTTGTTTAAATCAACGATTATAATTTTATACGACTAAAAATATCTCTTAAGTAATAATTTATTTAAAAAAAATAATTAATAATTTTTATTTTTTAATAAGAAAGTTTATTTAATTTTATAATTTTGGTTCTCACGGGTTATAAATTAGTATGTGTGTGTGTGTGTGTCTATATATATATATATATATATATATATATATATATATATATATATATATATATATATATATATATATATATCGTGTGCATATAACATTCATTGTGAACCAATCATTTTAGGTATTTTAAGAAAGTAATTAATACATATTAAATGTTGAATATATAATGCGTATTAATTAAAATTTTAAGTATTTAATATGTATGAATTACTTTATATATATATATATATATATATATATATATATATATATATATATATATATATATATATATCGAATGAAATGTTTTTCTCTATAGTAGTTTCCGGTGTGCATTTCTAGGGTCTCTTCTGTTTTAATAAAGCATGATGTTAAAGGAATCTACTATCAATATAACAAATACATCTATGGATTGGTAAACCTAAGTTACATCACACATTGACACTAGTATTAACGGGTGAGTATGGTTCGGTTTGGTTCGGTTTTACGTTAAAACCAAAGCCGAAACCAAACCAAAAAGTTCTTTTTTTTATTTTGGAAAAACCAAACCATCGGTTCTTCTCGGTTTTGTTTTTTTCGGCCTTTCGGTTTTATATTTTTGTTTTTTGGGTTTTTAGTTCATAAATTAATAGACTCGGATCGTAGGATTTTATTACTTATTTAATACATAGTCCAATACAAATATGCAATATGTATCATCTATTTAAACAAAACGGAAATTAATGTAAAATAAAAAAGATGGTGCCTAATTTTTATATACATTCTCATTTACAAATAATCATTGTGAGATGGTTGAGTTAACTATATTCCTTAATTTTATAATATCAAAAAATGTTCACTTTTGAATCTCACAATCAATATGAGATGTATGTGATTTGAATCTTTTTAGACTTTTAACCCTCTAACCTCTCCTATCATATAGACATTTAACGTACACAATAGAATATTGATTTTTCTTAATTTATGGATTACTTTATTAATGGTATGATATTTAAATATAAAACGACGTCATTTTGTGTATTTCTGTTCGGTTTAAGTTTTTTCGGTTTCTAGATATAGAAAAACCAAACCGAACGTAAAAATCAGTTTTTCTAAAAACAAAAAACCAAAGCATCGGTTTTTCAAATGGTTAGGTTTTTTGGGTTTTTTTGCACACCCCTAGTAACTTGTAGCATTTTGTTAAACGTTACATGAAGTAGCTTTTGGATTTGGAGTATTTTTTTTGAACTAAACGCTAAAATGTTGTAATGTCAAACGAGGTTTTTTGTTCAAAATGGAGCGCTTTGTCAAATGCTAGAAGCTAGAAGCTCTCAAACGCCATGTGCCGAACACGCGCAAAATAGAAAACAACAAAGGAGGCATTAATAGTAAGTTTTTATTTATTTTTTTTATTTTTAATATAGGAACTAAAATGAACATTACACATAGTATTTTGTTCTTTTAACATATTTTTCATGTTATTCTATGTTCTTTCTATACCTTTTGTATATTAATAGCACCCCTTTGTAATATATATATATATATATATATATATATATATATATATATATATATATATATATATATATCTATCTATCGTGCATTAGAATGCCTCTATTTAAGGAAGTTTTTCCACATTTAAAATCATATCAAGCTAGGGATTTCAACCCATCTTCATGCTATGTATGTACAACTCTACTTCATTGGTCGATTTTTTTCTGCCGATCTTCACGCTTCACATCTTTTTGCCTCACCGATCATTCTCCTTGATCGATTCTCTTCAGTTGTGTTTGCCCATTACATCTTCCTGTTCGATCTCAGTATCGGTTGTTACTGCCTACACGATCGATCCCCCTACCGCGATCATTAATTCCAAGTTACTCCATCGGTCTTTGTTGAATTGTCTTTCAGCCTCAATGCTTCCTTGTGATAGTTTCTTGTTGCCTAAGGTAAATTCTCTATCTTTAGTATGGGTTCCTCCTCTACCATGTCTCATTCTAAGTTAAATCTTATATGCACTCTCACGAATGTGTACAATCAATTTAGCTTCAAATTGAATGTTGATGGGTCTTAGTATACATTATTACTTCAAATTTTCTCCAACATGTGTTGAGGTACATTGAGTTATGGTCAAATATCCAGGAAATTGGTTCCAACTCTGGATGATGACGAGGAATGATATTTTCTTGATGCACGTATTAAATCTTGGTTTTATAGTACATGTGATCCTATTTTGCTTCAAATTATCTTTTATGATGATTAACTGATTGTCCTACAAAAGACCTTTAGGACAATTTGGATGATGTTTTTTCGGAACAACAAAATGTCTCGAATGTTGCAATAGGACCAATTTTGTAATACAAAGAATGGCACAAGTTTAATTACTGAGTTTTGTCATACGCTTAAGAATCTTGCTGATCTCAAAGATGTCAACTCATAAATCACTTAAATTGAGTTGGTGATGCAAATTCTAAGACAATTACTGCCTTCCTATCCCAGTATTTTTGATGTCATCACCAACACGAATCCCTTTCCTTTTTTTTTTCCATTAAGTCCAAAAACATGTTTATTTGTATGATTCTCATGAGGCTAAAACTAGCTCCATTATTGATCCTTCTATGTATTAAATTTCGACTCTATACTCTTCATCAAAACCTCTAGAATGTCTAAAAACTGGCAGAGAAAGAACCACAACTATAACACCAGTTCAGGTAATCATTTTATTAAGTTATTAAACTAAATTTTTTGGTTCAAACTTAGCTCACGTCGTGTGCACTTGCATGTCATAATGTAATATGGCTTTTCAATAATGCACATGACTTTAAGAACTCACGACGTGACCATGTATGGGTTACATCGTGAGATCTAGCTGACAGACAAATCCTAATTTTGAGGATTTCTCTCGTGTTTAAAGGAAGTGAGGGCTAGGGTTAGCTCACCCTCAACCTCCATCACCTCCTAACACTCCCCTTTGGAACCCTGATCCTCCATAGTTGATTTTGAGCTCATTTTGATGATTTCTAGCAAAGAACAAGAAGAGGAATAGCATTTGGTACACCATCTCAACTTGCAAGCCTCATCATCATCCTTTCTCATCTTCTGGACCCTTGTGAATATTCAAAGTTCATTGTTTTATGTTTCCAAGTACTTAGATCTAGGTTTTCCATGGATTTTCTTAATGTTCTGGCTTGTAAGAGTGTTGAGGTTCCATAAAGTTGCTAACTTTATGGATCCCCAGGGTCCTTTTATGGATTAAGGTCATAGATCTGGAGTTTTATAGAACTTTGAGCTTTTGCATGAGATCTTGGCTCTATTATGCACCATTTTAGACCTAGCTTGTGTTTGAGGAATCTATTGGCCATGCATGCCTAAAATTCCACAATATTTATGATGTTCTGAAGTAGATAAGACATTCTGGAAGTGTTGGTTGCATGTCTGCAAGAATTAAGAGCTTTATTCATCAAGCTGTATAGAGCGTTTCTCACGACATGAGCACTTGGGTGTCACAACGTGAGAATGATCATTAACCACTATTTCATCTTATTAGGTCATAATATAACCAACAGGTGGTCACAGCGTAACGACTAGCTGTATGACTTAGAGTAGAAATTTTTACCATTGACCATTGACTGTTGACTTTGACCATTGACCAAGTTTGACTTTGGGTCAAATGTAGTAATTTGAGTAGTAGATTAAGGTTTGGTCCGTTTTTGTTGTATAGATAACCTATAGAGCCAGTATTTGGAGCAGTGATCAGTGTAATAATCTTTTAGACTTTGAGGTGAATTCCCTCACTATACTTGTGGGTCAAAGGCAAAAATGTCAACCCACTAGGTTGTGTTATGTATCCTGGTATATATGACATTGATATGCTATAGTGATCTATTAGGTTGGTAGATCTATATGATTACTTGTAAATGTTGATTGTATGAATAACTATTGCATATGTCGACATATTATGGTTGAGTTGAGGTGATACTACTTTGTGCGGACGCCAACAAATTCTGGAGCAATCTGGACATAAGTTGAGGGATGGGAAGGCAATCAAGACTTATGTTGATGGCTCCGGAGCAATCCATACATAAGCTGAGGGTCGGGAGGGCAATCCAAACTTATGTTGTGGGCCGAGGGGTAATCCAGACCGATGACTGTGGACCCAACATGCATGTTTATGTATATATTGTTGGATTAGGTGTCTAAACCCAGAACTATAATTGGTATAAACTTGAATTGATAGTAGCACCGTCCTGTTGGGTTGCCCTCAAACATAGCAATTGGACAAGATGATTTTTTGGAGAGAGAGGTTAATTTATTATTTGATTGATAAATTGAAATAATTGATTTATTAATGTATTATGAAAATAATATATCAATTATACATCATATTATTTAATTAATAGGTGATCATAAATTAATTAGAATTAATTTTGGGATTAATTGTATTAATTAAAAGTGTAGGGGCTATTTGGTAATGTATTGTTATTTAAGGAAAAGGGCTCTAGAATCTCCTTGAAAGAGGTTGGACGAAAACTTCTAACAAGGGCCTAGAATTTTCGTCCAAAGGCTCTTGGATGGAGGTTCATGGGCTGCTTGGTCACCAAGCTAAAGGATTTCTTCCTTAAACCCTATCTTTGGCTCTAAGCTACCTCACCTATATAAAGGGACTTAAACCCTCTCAAATTCGCACCTCAAACCCTAGAGAGCATAGGCCGAAAATTCTCCTCCCTCTTTTGTCCTCCTCATCTTTCTTGCTAGCATGGGTGTGAACCATTAAAGGCACGAAAATTGTGGTGCTTGCTTCCAAATGATCAAAAGGTATGTTTTCTTTCTTTGTTTCTAATTTTAGAAATATCTAGGTATTCGTAGGTTTCTTATTTGATATTTAAGGTTGTATGTTTAATTATAAAAAACATAGATCAAGATTAGGGTTGCATGCACACTTAGGTTTTTTTATTTCTTTTGCATAAAACTCATCACTGGTATCAGAGCCTTGGATTGTTTTCTATTGAATTGATTGTAGTGGTTGAATTGATCAATTAGTGTTTATGGCAATTAAACTGTCTTGGACAAGGTTTCGAATTTCGGGTTTCTTAGGCTCTAAGTTTCAAAGTTTAGGAAAGGGTTGAAACCCTTTACCTTTCCCTCCAAGTTTTTGATTTGGAGAGGGCTTCCTTGCCTCTCAGGATTTCGAAACTAAGGTAAGGATTGAAATCCTTATCTTCCTCCCAAAGCATGGTTATTTCGAAAATGGTATTCTTTGGATAGGTTTTTTTTTTTTTTTTTTTTTTTTTTTTTTTTTTTTTTTTTTTTTTTTGGTAATTGCTTGTTTTTCTAATTAAATAAGATAACTATAGAATTGGTTTATCCCTACCCATTATTTTCAAAATTTAGGGGGAAGGATTAGGCTTAAATTATTTTGATTAATTTAATTGAATAATCCTCAATTGATTTAATAAAATTAATTAAATGTTTAATTAATATATAATTATTAAATCATTTGGTTTAATTTTAATTTTAAATTATTTTTTTTAATTTTCGAAATTTAAAAGTTTAAACCTAGTGTTTTGAAAAGTTTAAAATACACCTTATACTATATATAAAATTAAAAGATTAATTATTACTATATGTATAAGAATAAGTCAGTCGAACCGCTAGTATGCATCATTCACGAAGTCATACTATAAGCAGAGTTTAAGGAAGCGTCCTATAAAATGACCGACATTGGGTATCCGCTCTTTCCCACCACTCTCTTGTATGGTGGATGGTCGTTAGCCGAACGGGTTAGATAGGACAAATTAATTCTCATTAATAATTATAATGAATTATAAAGTAATTAAACTTTAAAAAAAATTCAATCATAGTTACTTTAGGAAAAATGTGAATTTGAACGCTAATCCATGAAATTGCACATTCCACTTTATAAGTCGTTAGTGGAGCGCGTGTGGTTAACTGGCACACTAATAAGGACAAATAAAGAGTGACAATGGGTGTCTCGAAAATTATCATTGATTAATGGAGCGCGTGTGGCTAACCGGCACATTAATATGAGATGATAAATGACATCAAGAGTACCAAGTTAATTTACATGGTTATTCACATCTTGTTTGTGATCCTCGGTATCCTAGTCACAAATGGAAGAGAATAATCGAGATTAAACACACCATTGAAGAGTTTCAATTTATCTAAAAAAATCTAGGAATTTCATTAATTAAAAGCTAATTCGTTCAAATTTCATTTTTCAATGGTGAAATTGATAAATTGTCATTTACCTACCTCTATATAATTTACAATTAGATTACAAAATCCCTTTTCTAAGTTGTGAATTATCTAGTTAGATCATAGCCTTAATACTTCATTTTGGGTGTTATATTAAGGATTATTCTTATCAAACTAAAACTATCTTCTTTTTCAGATTTCTATTCCAACTGATGCTTTTGGTTCCTCATCCTCCTCCAAAAACAACTTTTCCTTGTTGAACATCTACTCTAAGGTACAAGTAGATGGTACCAACTACAATGATTAGATGCGCAACATAAAGATGTCCCTTCATTTTGGGGATAAGGAATATGTCCTCGAAAGACCATTGGATGAGATCGATGAAGAGAAGGCCACTCCTGATGAAATGGTCACCTACAAGAAACACTACAATGATGCCACAAAAGTTGTGTGCATCATGGTGGCCATAATGACTCCTGACTTGCATAGACACTATGAGGATTAATGTCCGTACAAGATGAACAATGACCTTATGGAAAAGTACCATAAGCGAGATCGTCAAGAAAAATACGAGGTGGTAAAGTCCCTCATAAGAAGTAAGATGAAAGATTGAGAGTCTGTGAGTAGCCACGTGCAGAGGATGCAACGATGCGTGGATCGTTTGACCAAGCTCAATGTGAACTTTGATGAGGAATTGACTATTGATATATTCTTTCAGTCTCTACCTAGTTGTTATGATCAGTTTATTTTGAGTTATCATTTGAACAACAATGAGACAACCTTGTCTCAACTACAAAACCTCCGGCAAACAACTGAAGCAGGAATTAAGGGAAAGGGTGTTGCCTACACTCCTCCTACTACTCCAGTTATGGCCATAGGTCAAGGGAAAGGGAAAAAGAGGAAAGGTCCTCCTAAGAAAAACTGGAAAGGGAAATCACAAGCTAGGTCATCAGCAATGGACCCAAGGGAAAATCTAGTTCTGATGCTCCTCCTTTCTCTGATCCTAAAGAGGCCAATTGCTTCTATTGTAATGACAAAGGGAATTGGAAACAAAGCTGCCCAAAATACTTGTAGGATATCAAGGATGGAAAAGTAAAGCCAACCCTGGTAGGTACTTACACTATCTTATCTAATAACTTATTACATTCTCATTCTTGGGTCCTTGATACAGGATGTGGATTTCACATTTGTGCTGATTTGCAGGGGCTAAAAAGAAGTGAGGATGTGGAGCATGGAAGGATGAACTTGATCATGGGGAATGGGCTATCTTCAGTTGTCACCAAGATTAGAGTTTATGGCTTAGTGTCGTTTGATAGTTGTTGTCTGGGAAAGTGTTGTATGGGAAAGTGTTGTCTGGGAAAGCTGCATGACTGGAAAAGAAACCATGCTATTTGATTATAGATCTGATTGACTGTGCTGAATGATGAAAAGTGACCATATTATCCTTCTATTCTATACTCTGATGGATTAAATTGCTGAATAATTATAAAAATATACAAATTGTAATACAAAATCAAAATTACACAATAATCATTTAAAAATCCAAATACAAATTGTCATACAAAGTAATTAAACATAAGTCGATTAAAATCCAAATAGAAACATATTGAAATTGAAAATAACATACTAATTTGCATACAACTCTAAAGTAAACCAGGTGAAAGTAGTTGATTAGCAATTTGCTCACACAAAGTAGCCATGTATTCAATAGCTTATGAACCCCATTCTATGCCGTGTGTATTTTCACCTTCAATTCCCCCACCTTGCACATCAGGATTGACCATAACGTTGTCTTCAAAATTTGCAAATAACTCATCTTGGATATTGTATCTCCTTATAAAATTATGGACCGCGACACACACAATGACTATGTCTCTTTGTATCGGAAAAGGATAAGGAGCCATTTGTTATAAGATTGGGAATCTAGCCTTCAATACACCATAAGCACGCTCAATAACATTTCTAAGTTGTGCATGAGCATGATTGAAACTTTCTTCTTTAGTTAAAGCCCGCCGTCTTCGAAAATTAGCTAACCAATACCTAGTATCGTGGTACAGAGCCATGAACCCACGAGTGTTGGTATATGCGACATCACAAAGATAATATTTATCTGTAGGTGAGTGACATTTATTATATAAAGAATATAGATAATAAAACATATATAAAGAATATAGATAATAAAAATTATATAAAGATTGTAAATCTGGTGGAGGGAACGGAAATCCGGAAGTCGGATTGAACGCAACTTCTTTCAAAACTCTTGATTCATGTGCTATGCCCTCCCATCCAGCCCATACAGAGGTGAACATCATCTCAAAATCACAAATTCCTAATACATTTTGATAACATTCACCTTTTCCTCTTCCCCTATACCGCGTTTATTGATCAACGGGCACAAAAAAACAGCATATATACACAAAAAGAACACACACACACACACACACACACACACACATATATATATATATATATATATATATATATAATTCATAATGATAGTACAAAAACAACATATAAACACAAAATTCAGCATATACATTGCTAAATTCAGCATGTATGTGGAAAAAACAACATATATGTTCAAAAAACACCAAATATGCACAAAAAAACAACATATGTGTTCAAAAAACAGCATATATAAACAATATGTGTTCAAAAAACAACACATGTACACAAAAAAGAACATATGTGTTCACAAACAGTATATATACACAAAAAAAACAGCGTGTATGTTCAAAAAATAGCATATATGTTCATCATGTTTGAACAAATATCAACATGTTTCAAAATTTCGAAATACTACTCTATAAGTTACCCACAAAAATAGCATATATGCCCACAAAAAAGTTCTAATATTCTGAAGTATTACTCTCAAATTTCAAACATCACAAATTCTAAAAAGCTACTCTCATACTTCAAAAATCATAAGTAACAAACTATGAAACAAACTATTGAACCAGGTTCATAGGTTGGAAAGAAACCATAAGAAAAAAATCTAGGCCTGATAGAAATCGATTTAGAAGAACAGAATCAAAAAAAATATAAGAAGAAGAAGATGATGATGATGATGAACCTGGTCGGAGCTGTGGGGTGGACACGATGACGAAATGGATTAATCAAGAATAATTGTTGATTTTCGATGAAGGGAAGAGCCAATGATGATCTTAAAAAAAAAGAATGATGTTGGAGGCGCAGATGGAGACGAGGGCAAGACATTTTTTTTGTTAGGGCAAAATTGTCCCACGCGTGTTTCTTTTCCATCTAGACTTGGGCTTCTACCTTTGTGGGAAAGACCAATCATATTGGGAAAGATGGATTTTTTATGCTAATCAAACATCTTTCCGGCCTATTCAGCCGAAAAGATCTTATGGGCCTGGAAAGATGTTTATCAAACAAGACCTTAGGTTTCATTTGATAGTTGTTGTCTGGGAAAATATTATATGGGAAAGTTGTTTGACTGGAAAAGAAACCATGTTGTTTGATTGTACATCTTAATAATTGTGTTGAATGATAAAAAAATGACCATATTACCCTTCTATTCTAGAATATGATAGATTAGATTGCTGAATAATTATAAAAATATACAAATTGTAATACAAAATAAAGATTACACAATAATCATTTAAAAATACAAATACAAATTGTCATACAAAGTAATTAAACATAAACCGATTAAAATCCAAATAAAAACATACTGAAATTGAAAATAACATGCTAATTTGCATACAACTCTAAAGTAAACTAGGTGAAAGTAGTTGACTAGCAATTTGCTCACGAAAAGTAGCCATATATTCAATGGCTTCTGAACCTTATTATATTCCTTGTGTGTTTTCGCCTTCAATTCCTCCACCTTGCACATCAGGATTGACCGTAACGTTCTATTCAAAATGTGCAAATAACTCATTTTGGATATTGTATCTCCTTATAAAATTATGGACCGCGACACACACAATAACTATGTCTCTTTGTATCGGAAAAGGATAAGGAGCCATTTGTTTTAAGATTAGGAATCTTGCCTTCAATACACCATAAGCACGCTAAATAACATTTCCAAGTTGTACATGATCATGATTGAAGTTTTCCTCTTTAGTTAAAGTGCACCGTCTTCGAAATCCGGCTAACCAATACCTAGTACCGTGGTACGAAGCCATGAACCCACGAGTGTTGGTATATACGGCATCACAAAGGTAATATATATCTGTATGTGAGTGGCATTTATTATATAAAGAATAAAGATAATAAAACTTATATAAATAATATAGATAATAAAAATTATATAAAGATTATAAACCTGGTGGAGGGAAGGGAAATCCGGAAGTCGGATTTAATGCAACTTCTTTCAAAACTCTTGAGTCATGTGCCATGCCCTCCCATCCAGCCTATACAAAGGTGAATATCATATCAAAATCACAAATTCCTAATAAATTTTGATAACATTCACCTTTTCCTCTTCCCCTATACCGTGTTTGTTGATCAACGGGTACGACTGCATGTACAGGAGTTTTGATAAAATCACAAATTCCTAATACATTTTGATAACATTCATATTTTCCTCTTCCCCTACGTCGCATTTGTTGATCAACGGGCACAAAAAAACAGCATATATACACAAAAACAACATATATATAATTCATCATGGTTGTACAAAAAACAACATATAAACACAAAATTCAGCATGTATATTGATAAATTTAGTATGTGTCACACCCCGAAAACCAAAGGCGGAAACATTTCCGGGGTTGACTCCACGTTGAGCATCAAATCCAATGTAGATAGTAAGTAAAGTGTAACAAACATTACATTACATATTAAAAGTTTTACAATTTGTTTCAAAAGACATTGTTTATACAATTGTGATACATAGTATAGATATGAACAAAACGAACGAGCCTTTCACGCACACCGTCCTGGATCAAGTAAGTCTTCGAGTACCTGTACAATCGTTGACCTGAGAACACAAGCGGTTTGAAAATCAGCATAACGCTGGTGAGTTCATAAGTAGTTTTGTTTTGTAAAAAAAATGTTTATGTTTCCTTTCTGTTTCTGAAAATGTAACATACGCCAAGAAAATCCTACATTTTCTTAAAAGTTGGTTGTTGTTTCACAAAAGTAAGGTATAGTTTTGGTTATCCAATTTCATTGTTCTATTCCGATTATGTACCATTGTATTCCCAGGAAAGTCCCATACTTTCCTGAATGTTAGTTATTGTAAAAGATGTAATGTTATTCAGTTGGTTACACTTTTCTGGTTATGTAAATGTTTACCTAGGAATGCCCCATGTATTCCTGTATGTTGGTTTTCAATGTGAAAGATGTATTCTGCTAGACCTGGTTATGTACAGGGTTTCCCTGGAAGGTCCTATACCTTCCTGAATGTTGGTTATCATTGTAAAAGATGTATACGTGTTATGTTTGATGTTCTCCCCAGGAAAGTCCCATACTTTCCTAAATGTTGGTTACCTTATGTAAAAGATGTAAACCGAAACCTGGTTATCTGTAAAGTGCGTAAAATGGTTTATTATTACTATAAGTAAATCTCTGTTATCCTAGTTGCGAGTTCCATAACCATACTATAGACTGAACCTGTGGCAATAAGTAGTCCACAACCTTGTGGCAATAAGTAGTCCACAATCCTTATGACTTTCGTCACCCTTCAACCATTTCGGTTCGGCTGTAGCTAGCAGCCAGGTGTGGGGTAGCCAGGTGTCGCGTATCTCTATGGAGTGTTCGCCGAGGACGTGTCTCCAATCATACAGGAATAACAAATTTACTAGTAATAATAAGATAATCCTCCATTCGCGTATCTCTGTGGAATGTTACCGAGGACAAGACAATGTACAAATTATATTGTTCATGTGTTCTAATGTCATGATTTTAACTGATAAAATGTGGAAACCATTTGTGAAATATATAAAACATAACGGTTTATAATACTCATTTCACAAATAAATGTTTATGTGATCTATATGTTCTACCAATTATCAGTTGCGTATATCAGTATTAAAAGCATATAAATTGTGAAATACACACACGAAAATAAGTTTTGAGTACAAGAACCCTTGTACTTTGCTTGTGTTCCCCCCTGAAAACAGTGAAAATCAGTGAAAAAGGTAGGGGTATGAACTCACCGAACTCGGAAATGTGTCAGTTTTGGATACTAGACATTGGTTCGGGGATTGTTTACTCGCGATGTCCCTATGTAAAATGAAATAATGCCCATATATAACTAATTAGACTTACAATCACTAATTAATTTGGACATTACACTCCAACGAGGTTTAACACCTCAAAATGTGCGTTTGGAGTGACCCGGGTGACATCTACAGACTTGTATTGGCACTAGGGACTTGGGACTTGAGTTTACTCTCCAAATGTAAACATTTAAATGAGTTTACAACCACAAAACACACCCACACATGAGTTTACGGCCGTAAACTCATGTTGGTGTGATTTTGAGGGTTTAATGGCTTGAATGGACTTGGGGATTGCTGGAATGGATTTCTAAAATGCCTTGGAATGGATTAAATGTAATTATACCATTTAAAAGGGAGTTTACGGCCACACACTTGGAGTTTACGGCCGTAAAATCACCCATGGTCTAGAATGATTAATTTGAGCTACAAAGGACAATCACATGTGATTCTAACTAATTTTCTAAGGCTTGGTATCAATTTTTGGCTTCAATTAACACCTTTGTATGAGTTTACGGCCTAGATACATACTCTCTAGCCGTAAACTCTAGTATGGTTGAGAAAAATTAGATTTTGATGTTTAAAACACTCATATGTAATTCTAGAAATTTTTCCAAGCCTTAAGGGTGAATTAGGAGCATTTTTGGCATCACTTTATGAGTTTACGGGCATAGGCTATGTGCTTAGGCCGTAAACTCCAATATTTATGACATTTGATGTGTTTAAGGTCTCCAAACCATTTTTAGATGATTCTAGGATTTACCACAAGGCCATTGGTTAAGTTTCAAGGCATTTGGACACGTTTAAAGGCATTAAATCCCCATTTTAGAGGAGTTTACGGCCCAAGAACAAACCTTGGCCGTAAACTCTCTTTTGTCCCTTATAATTCATGTTTAATGTGTTCCAAGCCTAGATTTGCAAGCCTTAAAGTCATATCTAAGTCCCAACTATGATTTGGAAGGGTAAATTTGGCTTAAAAACCCCATTTTGTGGAGTTTACGGCCCAAGCTTGCTCCTTGGCCGTAAACTCATGTTCTTGGTCCCAAAACTTAATTAAATCATCAAATTGAAGGCTAAAGATGATGAATAACATGTTAGAGATGATACCTCTTTGATTTGAAGCCCTAAATCTTTGTTTTGGACCTTTGATTATGGATGAGGAGAGAGGTTGGGAGAGTTTTATGAGAAATTGGCCAAAGGCTTCAAATGAAGTCTTAAAACACTTTATATAGTGCTCGGGAATTGGACACGACAGAATTCTACCCGATACCGACGTTAGACGAAGCTTTTAGTCATACCCGACCAATTTGTCGTGACACGATATGGTCGATTCTAGAATTATTCCGATAATTACTATGGGGTGTTAGAATGATTCCTAATGGCATTAAGACACCCCTTAAGTCATTTTAGGTCAACACAAAATAATGACTTAATAAAATGGCGAAATCGGAAACGAATTTGGAAACGACGTTTGGTTGGTCGAATTGGATTACAATTGAGTTACAAGATGTGATATGAAATTTCGGGTTGTTACAGTATGTATGTTCAAAAAATGGCATATATGTTCAAAAAACAACATATATCTTAAAAAAATAGCAAATATACACAAAAACAGCATATGTGTTCAAAAAACAACATATATTCACAAAAAACAGCATATGTTTTCAAAAAACAGCACATATACACACAAAACAACATATGTGTTCACAAAACAACATATATACACAAAAACAACATGTATGTTCAAAAAACAACATATATGTTCATCATGTTTGAACAAATATCAACATGTTTCAAAATTTCGAAATACTACTCTATAATTTACCCAAAAAATAGCATATATGCCTACAAAAAAAGTTCAAAAATTCTGAAATATTACTTGCAAATTTCAAACATCACAAATCTGAAAAGCTACTCTCATACTTCAAAATCAAAAGTAACAAACTATGCAACAAAATATTGAACCAGATTCATAGGTTGGAAAGAAATCATAAGAAAAAAAAACGAGGCCTGATAAAAATCGATGAAGAAGAAGAAGAAGAAGAAGAAGACAAACCTGGTCGGAGCTGTGGGGTGGAGATGATGATGAGTTGGATTGATCATGAATGATTGTTGATCTTCGGTGAAGGGAAGAGTCGATGATGATCTTTAAAAAAAAAAGAACGACATTGGAGGCGCAGATGGAGACGAGGGCAATATTTTTTTTTGTTAGGGCAAAATTGTCCCACGCGTGTTTCTTTTTCATCCAGACGTGGGCTTGGAGCTTTGTGGGAAAGACCCATCTTACTGGGAAAGATGATTTTTTTTTATGCAAATCAAACATCTTTCTGGCCCATTCAGCCGGAAAGATCTTTATGGGCATGGAAAGATGTTTATCAAACATGACCTTAGTTCTTAGTAGAGGATTAATATTAGATTTTATAAATTGTTGCTACTTGTCAGAGATGACACGAAAAATCATTTATTTTCATGCATTGTTTAAACAGAGTTTTACATATTCTTTTAATAATGAAAATTGTTCTATTTCTGCTTTTAAAAATGGAGTTTTTTATTTTTTTTTATTTTGAAGCTTTACCTTGTGATCGTGTGTATGAAACTTTGATGATTGTAGACAATTTAGGTAATTGTATTTTTCAAATTGATTCGCCTAATGGTTTAGACAAAGCATGCTTGTGGCATTGTTGTCTTGGACACGTTAACAAGAAGCTCACCGCCCAAATCCAAAAGGATGGAGTGTTGGAATCATTTGATTTAAGATCAGATGATACAATCAAATCTTGTTTATTGGGAAAGATGTCAAAATTACCTTTCACTGGTTTTTGTGAAAGAGGTGAAGGATTGTTGGATCTCATACACATAAATGTGTGTGGGACCTTTAGATCCACCATAAAGGATGCAAATCGATTCTATGTAACTTTTACTGATGATTATAGAAGATATGGCTATATCTACTTAATCAAGCATTAGTTAGAAGCCTTTGAAAAGTTCAAAGAGTTTAAGCAAGAAGTCGAGAATCAATTGCGCAGGAAGATAAAGATGTTTAGATCCGATAGAGGCAATGAGTATCTTAGTATTGAGTTCCACGACTACCTCAAGGAATATGGAATAGTTTCACAATTGAATCCTCTTAGGACACCACAACTTAATGTTGTGTTTGAGAGGCCTAATCGAACCTTGTTGGACATGGTTCATTCCAATATGAGTCGAGCTTCTCTTCCAATCTCATTCTAGGGATATGCCTTAGAGACCTTCGCCCACATTCTTAATCTTGTCCCAACAAAGAAGGTTGCCTAAACACCTCACTAGATGTAGGCAGGGAAGGTTCCCTCGTTAGAATGCAACCTGGGTTGTATGGTTTCCACATCACTACAGATGGTGATATATTTATCAATGATAGTACACTGGTAAATTTGGATGAATTAGCTAACTAAAAGGAAGCAATGGCAGACCCTGAGTCAGCCAAGTGGAAAGAGGGAATGGACAGCGAGATCAAGTCCATGTATGACAATCAAGTTTGGAATTTGGTTGACAATGTACCACGTCGTAAGACGGTTGGGTGCAAATGGATCTTGAAGCAGAAGACCGACATCGATGGTAAGGTACACACCTTAAGACTCGACTAGTTGCAAAGGGCTTTACTCAAACTCCAGGGGTTGGCTATGATGAGACTTTCTCACCAGTAGGTAAGATGAAATTGATACATGTTGATTGTACTAGTTTTAATCCTACTAACTTAAACACAAAGACAAACACATGAAAGGCAGTGTACCTATTGATTAGCTGTTTAGTTCAGGTAAGTAGGGTATTGAACACAGTGACTAGTAAACAATTAAAATTAATAATAATATTATCTAAATAAAAAATATTTAAAATGGGGTTTTTCTCTAGTTTTGCAAGAGTAGAAACTTAAGCAATTACTAAACACTTAAACAAAGGACAATTAACAACTCAAAGAAAAGCAAAAGACAACTAGATTCAATAACATAAAAGAGACTTCCATTTAGATTCAATTCACTTATTCCTATGGTTGATTTCGTGGCAGGTGCAATGGATTAATATATCAATGGTAACTGATTTCTAATATGATTAGGTTCATGTTCACTATTATTGATCCTTTAGCAAACAAGTTAATTTAAACAGTGGCCAATTGATCAAACTAATAGGTTTCCTAGTGTTTAGTTCGAATCAGGTAAGACTTGTAACATTAGTTAACTAAATTGGTTGATTCAATTAAATCATATGTGGTTGGTGATCACACCTGCTCACACATTAACTTACTTATTTTCTTGTTAACCCTAGGTTATGTTCGCAACACTAGACGTACAATCTTGTTTTCACAATACTATAAGATTCAAGCAATCATGAAGATGTTCATGCGACTCAATATACTTAGTCATTAACAGCAAATAATTATCATTAAGACATAAGGATCTTTTAACAAGATTAACAAGATAAATAACCAAATCAATATAATCCAAAGCCACTAATCAAACCATATTCATAAGATCATCTAGTCTAAACAGAAGTATGGAGTTTTAGCCCATAACTTCAACAAATAAATCCATAAAACCGAAATTCATCAATGTAGACATAATGTAAACAAGTGAATTAAGTAAATTACTAATGATTTTGCCTTTATATCTCTTCAATTCCAAGCATCTAATTGAATTTCGAAAACCACAGCTTCTAAGAACCTCTCTAACCTCCAAAAGTTGCAAAAAGCCTCTGGAAAAAGTTAGGGTTTCGAGTGAAAACGATCTATAAATAGATTCTGAAAAAAACAACTCAACTCGTCGAGTTTTATGACCCAACTCGCCGAGTTTTTGACTTAAATCGTGTGTATGGAAAGACACTAATTTGTCGGGAATCTTCTAAGAAACCCATCGAGTTGATGAAAAAACTCGCTGAGTTCTTCTTCATTTTTTCCTTCTTCCTTCAAAATCCAATTTCCATGCTTCCAATTGCAAGATCCGCTTCCTTTCACATCCGAGCATTTCTTTGTTGCTGAAAATGAAATTTTAAACTAATTAAGCACCTTTTGTTCATTATTGGAGATAATATTAACATAAAGTATTAAGATCATGCATGAATTTTATGATTTAATATGCCCATATCAAAATACCCCACACTTGACTTTTTTTTGCCCCCAAGCAAAAATGAATTTTAGCACACCAGTATCACATAAGACAATCCCAAACGAACCCAACCATTATGCCAAGATTGTAACGAATACATTTGTGTCTAAATTTTTCCTAAGGACCCCCTAATCCTACATACTAACGATCCTCATAAACACTCGTCCACTTCTTTTGCACAACGCTCATTTTATGCATACCTCCGAATCCATCCCCAAAAAACTTTCTTAACCTCAAGGGATATTTGGTTAACCCCCAAGCACACATACAGAAAAATAACATAGAAAAGAAAATTACAATAAAAATAAAAATACAACTTTCGCTTTGAAAATTTGATACTTTGTAACTCTTCTTCATGTCTTCATACTTATTGATTTTTTCAAGTATTTCAACACTCTTTTTTTTTCAACCGCACTTTTTTCACTCAAACTAAAACCTAGAAAAACATATGCTTACGCAAGAGGATTTAACTTCATCCTTTATTGATTAAAGGCATTAGTCTCATGTGCAATGACTACTTAAGCTTTCCTGGATACATCTCAAGTACACGATGTCAAACATGTTGCGTCCCTCAAACTAAGCGAGGTTGTGTTTTGTCCAATGATTTCATTAGAATAATGGCGGCCACAAATGCATTATAATGTATGTTGGCTCAACTAAACATTTAGGTTCTCAAGGAATCATTAAACATAATACTATCATGAAATTCTAATTGCTTTTACCATTATTTTCTAAATTAATCCTAGCAATTTTTATGCAATTTTTAAAATTAACCTAGGATTCTAATTTAACTGATGTAACCAACCCCATACCCTACACTTAATTTAGGCAATGTCCCCATTGCATGTTATGCATGATAAAGAACATAAAAGTAAAGAGAGAATTGGAATAGACTCCCCTAGGAAAGAAGTTGCGAGGATGATATTCTTCATTTTAAGCTCCATCTTCAGCCGACTTAGGAATGGGAACAGCTCATCCACACCTTGGGGGTTAAATCTATCGTGTGGTTGACAACTCTAAATATGCTGGAAAATGCTTCTTGGAAAACTTCAAAGATGGATTTCAAAACTATAGCCAATGCCCGCCTTGAATGGAATCAAATCGAAAACTTGAAAGAAAATTGATTGAGCAACTCACCGAGTTGAAAGTGAAGAGTCGTCGAGTTGAATCGTGACTCAGGTAGAAAAACGTGAATTTCCTCTGGAACTCGTCGAGTTCAGATGTGCACTCAACGAGTTTAAGGTGCTGAACATGAATTTTCTTCTTTCTGCTTCAATTCTGATTTTGTGGTTAAAGAGGGTATTAAGGTAATACACCTCCTTATATTGTTCAGTGACGAGACTCCTTTTTAACCATTATAAACACTAGACTCAAAGTATCACTTGAATCTTCAATTCTTCTCGTTAACGACTCGACCCCTCACTTTAATTCCCTCACGCTTTAATTATTAGATCAACTCTCACCTTAAATTCTGCAAAAAGCAAAGAGAAAAAACTACATAATAACAAAAGAAAAAGAAATATTAAAATTTAAGTTCCTACTTCATCCTAATTACTACAAGTTTTAAAAACTAACAAACCAAACAAATAAAAACACATAAATAAAAACAAATAGTCTCAACCACTCAAACATAAATCGAATAAAAAGGATAATCACTTATCATCTTCGTCTCCTCTTTCGACTCCACTTCCACCGGCTCCATCTTGTCTTGCTCTCCAATGGTCCTCCCAGCTATGAATGTATGGATAAGCGGAAACAAAATCGGGGGGTTAAATATGCATTTGACCCATCATATACTCCAAGGTCGTTTGGAGGTGATTTATACCACGAGCCACACTATTTTGAAATTCCCTATTTGTTAGGCTGCACGAGTCCATGGACAACTCATCTTCCACCAGAATCACTGGTGGGTCCTCGTGCATGGGCATAGGTCGACCCCAAACTCTTCTTCCCGGTCCCTCTGGTGCCCCCACCTCATCATTATCGGGAATATAAAAGTTTCCTCCACCATTATCATCAACACTTTTAGCCCTCTTGTAAAGAAGCAATCTAAAAGGCTTTGCATTCACCATGGTAAGAAAATTCCCAGCCTCGTCTTCAGAAATACCATATGACCTTGCCAATTTAGTCACAAACATCCCCCTACAAATCCTTGAGGTCTTCCTTTCCTTGACTCCCCCCTCTGTTAGATACTTCGCCAAATAGTAAGGTATGTTGCAGAAAGTGTTTGGTGTAATAATGCTCCATAAGTAAAATAGATCAAGGCGCAGGACCTTATCATCATCCTTTCTCATGTTAATGGAGCATGAGATGAATCTATGTATAAGCCTATGTATTGGCAATCTGATATCTCCTTTTTTAGCTACTGATGAGATATAAACTCCATTGGCGATTGAAGTCCACCAATTTTCACTATTAACCCTATTGGGAAATTTCCTATGACAATGATCTAGAAACACACTAAAACCTTCTGTCATCACCTCTGATTGGTTGTACATTGGTTGTACAGGTCCACCCTCTAAGCTAGTTCAACCATGTTGCATTGTCTATACTCTCCCATAAGACAAAAAGTCAAGATGTGAGCATTAAAATAATCATCACCACCCTAAAATCCAACCGTAGCATAGAACTATAAGCACAAGGCTTTGTAGACTGGTTCTTACAATTGAAACAATCTCCTCCATGCAGAACATGTAATCATAACCCCATCATTTACAAAGACCTTCGTTAGGTACGGTTTCATTGCTTCCACCAACCCAACTTCTTCTAACCATGCCCAATTCACTTCATTTGCCAAATAGAACTCCTTCGTTTTCAATGTCTCTAACTTCTTTTTCCATTCAACTAAAGTTCTTTTTGATACCACTTGTGGAAAGTTATACCAAGGGAAATCCCCTTGGTCTCTTGGAATTTGTTGCCCTCTACTACCTGTTCTTATTCTCCAACACAAACAACATAGGAGGCCAAACAAACAACAAAAGAGGTCAAAAATAAATTTTGAGTTGAAACTGGGCATTCTAGAAAAACAACTCGTCGAGTTGTATGAACAAATCGGTGAGTTCTTTGAACACTTCGAAAATTCAGATCCGATTCAAGGCAATTCGACCATATAAACTTAAAATCATTCCAAGGGTTTGTATAGGATACCATATCATGTATTAAATTACAAGAAAAACCAGTTAAAACAACCTAATTTGCTCAAAATTGAAACCCTAGAATTTATGTCAAGTTCAAAATCGGGGGGTTCTTTCAACTAAATCAAACATAACACTCATAAAAGTCTTTACTTTGATAGAATTGAGTACTAAAAATCATACATTTCTTGGGGAAATTCGAGTAAACTGGAAGAGATGAAGATTGTTGCTCCTAAGAGGAAAAACACGGCGAGCCTAAGTTGTGGTGGGTGAAATTGCCGACTTTGCCTTTTAGGGTAAAAACCCTTATTTCATTGAGTTTAAAAATCGGTTTTGTTTTAGGTAAAAAACTCAGCTCGTCGAGTTCGGGGACCCAAACTTGTCGAGTAGAGACCGATGCTGAACAAAAGTTGCGAATTATCGCCTCAACTCGTCGAGTGCACAACTAATACTCTGCGAGTTGAAGATTCTGAACAAAAAAAAATTTAATTCACGATACCCCACACTCAAACCTTTCTTGTCCTCAAGCAACATTTTAAAAATATTAGAAGACTAAGAGTGACAATCCTAACAAAATACTAAAATATAAAGGAAATAAAAGTCGAAAAATGAAAAGAAAGAAAAAGGGAAAAGAAAGCAAACTCAAACTATGGGTTGCCTCCTGCAAGCGCTTCTTTTTGAGGAGTCATTAGTTGGACTCCTTCCTGCTCTACGTTGTAGCGGCTTTCTCCAGATCCATGCCCTCTTCAATCTTCTCTTCGCTCAACATTCCTTCTTCATAATGTTTAACCCTATACCTATTGACTTTAAAACTTGATCCATCCTTGTTCCATAGCTCAATCACCCCATAAGGATATAAATGCTTAACCTTGAAAGGCCCGGACCATCGAGTGTGTAATTTTCCTGGAAAAAACTTTAACCTCGAATTATATAAGAGAACTTTCTGGCTAGTTTTAAACTCCTTATTCCATTTCAATCTTCCATCATGCCATCTTTTCGTCTCATCCTTATAAATCAACGAGTTAGTGTATGACTCGTTCCTCAATTCATCTAAGGCATTGAATTGCAAGAGCTGATTGGAACGTAACTCACTTGGTTCTAAATTGCATGTTTTAAGGCCCAAGAAGCTTTACGCTCGAGTTCCACCGGTAGATGATAGTTTTTCCCATAAACTAACCTATAGGGTGTGGTTCCAATGGATGTCTTGAATTCAGTCTGGAATGCCCGAAGTGCGTCATTGAGTTTATCCGCCCAATCTTTCCTATTACTACCCACCGATCTTTCCAAAATTCTCTTAAGTGCTCTATTTGTGATCTCGGTTTGCCCATTTGTTTATGGATTGTATGATGTTGAAAACCTATGGCGTACGCCATATTTTGTAACACCTTTGCTAGTTGATCATTAGCAAAATGGGTTCCCCTATCGCATATTAATTCTTTTGGCACTCCAAATCTAGAAAATAGCTTTTTTAGGAATTTCACAATTTCCCGTGCATCATTGGTGGGTAGCGCCTGTGCTTCTGCCCACTTAGACACATAGTCTACCGCTATAAGGATGTATTTATTCCCTATAGATGATAGGAATAGTCCCATGAAACCTACACCCCATACATCAAACACTTCACAAACTTGGATGTTTCTTTGTGGCATTTCATTCGTTGCAGAAATATTCCCCGACCTTTGATAGGAGTCGCACTCTCACACGTAAGTGGCAACATCTTTGATGATTGTTGGCCAATCAAACCCTGCATCAAACACCTTCTTGGCCGTGTATTGAACCCCATGATGTCCTCCTATCGGCCCATTGTGGCAATCCTCTAGAATGTCATGAATCTTCATTCCAAATATGCATCTTCTAATGATCCAATCTGCACAACTTTTAAAAAGATAGGGCTCATCCCTTAAATAATATTTGATTTTTGAAAAAGTGTTTTTTCTTTTGCTGGTGAGTGAGTCCTATTGGAAGAAAGTTTCCTTCCATGAAGATTGCAATGTCAGCATACCAAGGTTCTTCCCCCATTATCATCATCAAGTACTCTTCTGGAAATCTATACCCAATACCCTTGTTGTCCATCTTGTCCCTAACTTGATTTTCCAATCTAGATAAGTGGTCGGCTGCTCCGTTCTCCATCCATTTCTTGTCCTTGATCTCGATTTCAAATTCTTGAGGTAAAAGCACCCATCGGATCAATCTAGGCTTCACATCCTCCTTGGCAAACAAATACTTGATAGTAGAATGGTCCGTAAAAATAGTTGTTTTGGACAAAATAAGGTAGGGGCAAAATTTGTCAAATGCATAAACCACGACCAACAATTCTTTTTCAGTAGTGGTGTAATTTTCTTAGGTCGGGTTTAAGGTCTTGCTTGCGTAATAGATGGGTTGAAAGTGCTTATCTCCTAAGGCATAGTCACTTGCTTCGCACATTATCTCAAAGGGCAAGTTCCAATTTGAGGTGATAATGATCGGGGCATTAGCTAATTTTTCTTTCAAAATCTTGAAAGCTTCTAAGCATTCTGTAACACCCCATTTGAAAAGTACTTTGGTTGTGGTTTTGGAGGCCCAGGGTATAAGCGATTCAGTTGTTTATGGGTCTCGAGTTCTATTCGAAAGGTTTTAAGACTTGGGTATGTAGCTAGGAGTGTAAGGATTTTCGCCACCTTTTCGTGGATATAAAGTTCGTCGGAAAAGGATTTAGAACGAAGGAGTTATAGTACTTTGAAGTTATTGGCATTAATGGTCCCTAATGGAAATGTTTGGAAAGAGAGTCCAATGCATGCAAGGGAAATATGCACTTGTTTGGCTGGGTATGCCTAGCAAAAGCCGGGAGTACGCCCAACATAGTGGAGTAAATGATCATGGGTGTAGGAGGAATACGCTCAACGTATGAGAAGTACGCCCAACGTACTCTCAGAGACCTAAAACCCTAATTTTTAGGGCACGCCACTATATAAGGAACATTATGGCTCAAACCCTATCCCCTTATCAGCCTCCCCAACCTCAGGAAAACCCTAGAACGCCTCATACCTTCATTCGTGTGTAATTTTGATCTCGAAAATCCCATTTTGGTGGTTTTAAGCTTGGAAAAGGAAAGAAGAAGTTGGCAAGGAAGGACTTGGGAAGTTTGAGCTCATAGATCTGGGATAACATCATCATTTGGGACTATTTGGAGGTATAAAGTTCATAACTTTACATAACAGTGCTTAGATCTAGTGTAGCTTAGTTTTGAAGTCATTTTGGTCCAAAGGATGAAGCTTTATAGTCCAAATCCGATTTCTAGGCTAAGGGTTGCCACCCTTGGTGCTAAATGACTCCTTAGGTCAGAAATTTGTCATCTTGGTGGTCTTAGTGGATTCATGCAAGAGTTGAGACCACTTTCATGGAAGTAGAATATCGTTTTTGGAGTTTGGACTTGTTTGGGGTATGCAAAGCCACCAAATCAGTGACTTTATGGATTAAGACGTTGAAAAGGACTTGGATCCGTGATTGTAGCTTCTGGATCTGAGTATTAAGCACTTATTTGGAAAATGACTTAGCAGGGGAGTACGCTGAACGTACATGCAGGTACGCCGAGCATACACACCATTTGGCTAGTACGCTAAGCGTACATAGAAGTACGCCCAATGTACTCATCATATTTGGGTCTTGAGAGTTTTGGGCCATGCAAGGGATTTTGGTCCTTTGGACCTTAGGGGTGCCATCAGGAGTCAGATAATGCGGGCCAAGAAGATGTTTGGGCTTTGAGTAAGGCTCATTAGAGGGATTGGGTCCAATTTAGCAAATTGGGCCATTAGTGGGTTTGGGAAGCCTATTTAGTGTTGGGCCTTTGTATGTTATGATTTTGAGCCTTAGATATGGACCAAGTCGGACTAGCTCTAAAATGGTAATTTTACCCTAAGGAGGATTATTGATTTGGATTAAGTGATATTTTGGGTATTGATAGCTCGGGGAGTCGAAAGATCAGCAGTTCGGGGATCTGCCAGTTAATAGTTAGGGGTTATTCAGAGGATTCTACAGTCAGCCTTGTGAGGTGAGTTTTCTCCAGTAGGAACGGGTCTAAGGCACCAATGTCGGCCCGTTTGTGTATGTTAGTGTATACCGGATTTAGATCCGAGGTCGGGGTTAGCCTGATGCAGTTTATATGTTCTGGATTTTGATCCGATGTCGGGTGGTACCCGAGGCAGTAGTGTATGTTTAGTTATACTTGTTGTCTTTATGTTACTTGTATGTGCCTGGTAAGGAGATGAGTGTGGGCGGGGGCCCGTATCTCATCACTAGTTGAGTGCGGACGGGGTTCCATATCTCATTAGTAGCAGAGTAGGGGCGGGGCCTTGAGAATAGTAGTTATTGAATAGCGATTGTTTGTTATGTATTATCATGAATATATGATAGTGTTTGTACATGTATAGCGGGCGGGGCCTGGAGACAGGCGAGGCCTAGTAGAAACATATATGTATACTTAGTGGGGCTCGATGCCAGGAGGGGCCTGATGTTGGATTTGTTTGATGCCAGGTAGATTAGGGAACTCACTAAGCTTCGTGCTTATAGTTTTCAGTTTTGGTTTCAGGTACTTCCGGTAGCGGAGGGAAGAGCTCGAGATGACTGCATGGCGCACACCAATAAGTTTTTAGCCTGGGATGTTTACTCTAGGGGTGACCATTTGGACCGGTGGACCGGACCCGACCGGACCGGACGGTTTTTTGGACCCTCGGTCCAGTTCTCTGTTCTATGATTTCTATCCAGTCTGGTCTGGTTTTTTTCCCGATTCAGTCCGGTTTTTACCGGGTTTAGAACCGGTTGGACATGTTTAATATTTCTGTGACATTTTTTAAACACTCATAACTCATTCGTTTTAAGTCGGATTGACCTGCGGTTTTTTCCAACATTTAGTTTACAGTTTGTAGATGAATTTAGACTATGATTTTATTTATTTTGGTATTATATTCACTGAGGTATAATCCTTCAAAGTAGAGTTATCAAAGCTGAAAAAATTCAGCTTTTCAGCAAGATTTTGTAATCTGTGACATTTTTTAAACACCCATAACTCATTCGTTTTAAGTCAGATTGACCTGTGGTTTTTTCCAAAATTTAGTTTACAGTTTGTAGGTGAATTGAGACTATAATTTTGTTTATTTTGGTATTATATTCACTGAGTTACAATCCTTCAAAGTAGAGTTATCAAAGCTGAAAAAAATTCAGCTTTTCCGCAAGATTTTGTAATCTGTGATGTTTATTAAACACCCATAACTCATTCGTTTTAAGTCAGATTGACCTCCGGTTTTTTCCAACATTTAGTTTACAGTTTGTAGATGAATTTAGACTATAATTTTGTTTATTTTGGTATTATATTCACTGAGTTACAATCCTTCAAAGTAGAGCTATCAAAGCTGAAATATTTCAGCTTTGTAGTATTATTTTATACTGTAATTCTGAATTTTATGTATCTTTGACAGATAAATCATATGAAAGGGATCTGGGTAGAGTACCGGAAAATTATGACTTTGAAGTTGTAACCGAAATGGTAAAGTTCTTTGAAAAATTCAAAACAAAAACTGAGCTTGTTTCGGTTACATCAAAACCTTTGGTAAATCTTTTTATCCGGGAAGTCTTAGATGTGGACATACATCTAAGAAAGTGGTCAACAAAACCAATGTTTCTCGATATGGTAAAAGATATGAAGATAAAATACGAAAAGTATTGGGTTGTATACAACAAGATGAATGATTTTATGTACTTTACGGTTTTACTCGCTCTTATCACCAAATCACCTTTTTTATTACATGCTTTTATAACAAATGATCGGGTACATGGAACCGTCATTGACCCCCGCGTGCATAGACATAAAAGCACGTCAAATGGTCTGAGAGGTTAAGAATAGGATGGATAATTTGTTTATGACCTACTTGGAACTATTTGACAAAGGTGGATCATCTCAACAAGAAGCAAGTCAAGTAGTTATTGATGTTGATGATGATAACGATTTTTCGGTGATTATCTTTGTACGGGAGGTAGCAACTCAGATCCAACGGATTACGAGTTACGAACTTATTTGAAAGAGAATATAGTTAATTATAAAAAAGATTTCTCAATTCTCGGGTGGTGGAGAGTAAAAGCGATTAGATTCCCAACAATTGCTCGGATGACGAAAAGTGAATACTTTTTTTTAGTCTTTCATAGTTTCTTTATAAATTAATGTTGTTACAATTTAATTCTTTGTTGTTAGACATATTGGCGATACAAATCTCAAGTGTAGCTTCTGAGTCCGCGTTTAGCACATGTGGTAGAGTTGTAAGTGAGTATCGGACTAGTTTATCGACGTTGTAGTTGAAGCTTTGTTATGCACCCAAGATTGGGTGAGAAAGTATACAAATTCGATAGTTGACAACATTCATGACATCTTGAACGATGATGATATTGCTTTGGGTAAAAAAATTACAATCTTTGTTCTTTTTTATACAATTATAATTTATTATTAAATACTAACAACATTTTCATTTGTGTTTATGTAGAGATTGCACAAGCATTAAATATGTTACATATGGATGACAATGATATGGGGAAGTGGCCAATCGAAGATTAGATTATGAGTTTATGAAGTTTGTTAGTTTGATTGATTTTAAAGTTTAAACTTTGATTTTTGTTGTTACGGTAATACTTTTGTATATTTGTCTTAAAATTGTTTAACTTTTGTTGGTGAACTTGATTTATATGTTAGTTGCTTTTATTTGGAAAATTAATTTTTGCAAATTGCAAGTTATAATATTATACATCAATGTAGATTAGTTATGCATGAAATGGAAACTTATTAATTTTTCAAGTTATAATATTATACATCAATGTAGATTACTTATACTCTATGCAATTAAAGTTGTACCGGTGCAAACGTGTCGAAAAACAAGAAAACGCGGACCTGGACCCGGACACAGACACGACTCATCCGGTCCGGTCCATGGTCCACGAAATTCTCCATAACCGATCCGGTCCAAGAGCCGGTCCGGTCCAAATGCTCACTCTTAGTTTACTTTGATAAAAAGGAATATGTTTTGGATATGATACTCGAATTTGATATAACGGTTTTTATTTATGAATGAGATGGTTGATAATTATGGTTTTATTAATGATTTAAAACAAAATTTTTGGTCTGGATTTTGGGGATGTTACAAGTTGGTATCAGAGCCTTGGTTTGAGGGATTCGGGCATACTCTCGGGTGTGACTGAACTCAAACTGAGGACTTGGTAAGAAATTTTTCAAAAGAAAATCATTTTTATAAAAATAACCTTAAAGAAAAAGCAAAGATCTTTGAGAAAGAAGAAAAGGGTGTGGTGCATGCAATCAGCCGAGCTCGAGTATGTTCTCCCAAATTACCCATACATGTTTGTTTAGATATGATACGCTTATGAGAACTGCATGCTAGACTAAGGATCTAGGAAGGTTGCCTTAAGTGCCTGTTATGTGTATGAGCTTTATGAGTTGCATGCTAGTAGATTCCTGATATGTGGATAAAATTACTTGATTATGTTTTGTTAGATTTTCCTTTTGTCCAAATGCTACTTGATTTGTGCTTTGTGGGACTCTGAGTGATGGGAGTTAGCCATTAGGTGAATACGTCAAGTCACATGTGGCAGGGTTGAATAATCTCACAGTAGTGGAATTGGCCCTATTATGCAGCTCTTGTCTGAGTATAACCGTGGTAGGGATGAGTCCTTTACTCGATGGATTATCTGAGCCTTGTCACATGTGATGGTATTCAGGTAGTGGCTAATTAGCCTTACGAATATACCTTAAGTAGCTGAGGACTGGATTGGGTTATAGATTTCCCTAGGGTAAGCCTAGGATGAGATTAGTGTTGGGAGCAATAGTAGTAGTGCAAGGGACTTGGTGGAGTCGAGGCAATTCTCAAGGAAAGTATGGATAGATGTGGAAGGTAGTATGGGCCTGTACTACTGAAAGTAGAGGATCCGTTCTCAAGCCGAGAAGGGCTAAGAAAAAACTGTGTAACTTTTAGTGTGTGTGAGATCCCTCGGTATTGATGAGTAATATGATGATAGTTATGTTATTTTGCAGAATGGTGACATTATGTGAGAAACCAATAGGCAGTTCAGGCGCCGACGAGGGATCAGGCTCGAGTTCAAGAGCTGAGAAGCTCGGGGAGCAGATGAGGGAGTTTATATCAGCTGAGATTACGCGCAATATTCTAGAGTAGACTCCTGTGATCTTTGGTACGGTCAAGGAGGGTATATTGTAGATTTTGGATTAGAGGTCGGGAGCCTTCCTCGCTAAGATGGTGGCCATGATGGGGGCACGTACACCAAAATTCCGAGAGTTCAGAGCTAGTAGTAGATGGTTGACAGATGTCGCCAACGTTTTTCGCACTAGCCGGTGTCCCGAGGGGGACAAGGTCCGACTCGCCTCCTGTCTCCTGAAGGATAGAGCGCGTGATTGGTGGGATGAGTGTAACGCCCGGGTTTCAGGGCTAAGCATATTTGTCAATGTAATATTCTAGGTAAATTATTTTAACTCTTTTTGAAGTAATAAAGATGAAATATTTGAGTATTATGTGAATTATGTGTGTTGTTGTGCTTATTATTTAATTACAAATGTATAATTAATAAAGAATAAAAATATGCGTTAAAATTAAAGTGTGAGATAAACCCGATATCTCTACATAAAGTTGTAGTGGTCAAAACAAGGATTCCGGGGATATAAGGAACGCCGAAATCTGAGTTATAACGAAGAAGTTATGACCCGTCGAAGTTTCACGACAGAACCGACACGATACCGGGAAGCGTAAATAGTGAATTTACGATAGAGCGAGATTTAGCCTTAGCGATCTAAACGAAAGTCGTAGAATATGTTAAACTAAGAACATCGATAAAAATAACGCCCAAATCTGAATTCGTATGAGGAAGTTATGATTTTTCTAAGATTTAGCATAGCAGTGCACAGCCCGAAATCTGAATTTTAGATCGGTCGATTTTTAGCCGAAGGGATTTAAATGAAAGTTGCAGTACTCGTAAATACCAATGCGTGGATATAAAGAACATCGATAATAGAGCTCGTATGCGAAAGATATGGACGAAGCTTAGTCCCTACTTTTCGAGCACGGCGAATTCGATACAGTTTTGTAAATCCGAGATAGAATGAGAATTAGCTAACGAGGTCTAAATGAAAGTTGAAGATCTCATTAATAGGAACTCAACAGTAAAAAGATAGACAAAAACGGAGCTCGTATGTGAAAGTTATGGACGAAGCTTAGTCTCTACTTTTCGAGCGCGGCGAATTCGATACAGTTTTGTAAATCTGAGATAGAATGAGAATTAGCTAACGAGGTCTAAATGAAAGTTGAAGATCTCATTAATAGGAACTCAACGGTAAAAATATAGACAAAAACGGAGCTTGTATGCAAAAGTTACGGACGAAGCTTGGAGACTACTTTACTATACACTTCCTATAAATAAGAGATGAACTCTTCATTATTTCCTCACACCTTCAAACCTTTCTTTCTCTCTCTAACTTCTCTCTAACCTCCCTAAACCCCTCCCAAGTCTAGGGAACCTCCCTATCATGAGAAGAAAGTCCCGGAGCGCCCGACAGCTCCGAGAAGAAAAGCTTTCGGCTCGGAAACGCTGCTCCAGCGAAGCCCAATTTTTAATAAAATCCCGCTGTAAGTGAGTTACGCCTATACTATATTTAATATAGATTTTATTTAATTATAGTAACATTATTAGGACCTTAAAATAATTATTTGGGCTATTATGATGAGTTATATTGAGTGTTATTTAACGCTTATATAATAGTAATAATAGCTAGACTATTAATTATTCGAGATTAACGTTAAAACTAAACTCTAGTGGTATTAATACTAGGTTTTGGTCAAGGAAAAATTGTTTTAATAAGTAACGAAGAGCTGTCCGAGTGCCGAGTCACCACCTTACCAGGTGAGTGCATAGTTACTTTCAGCTTTCACATAGATATGAAGTATTTTATATAAATTACGTGCTATGTGTGCATATTATCTGAACACTTGCTATCTATGATGGATGAACATTGTTATACATGTTTTCAATGATTTAAACTGTATATGTATTTTATATCTACGAAAATGTTGGGGTAAAACATGGGTAGATCTAATTGGTGATGTGTGATAAAATGGTGAGAGGCCTCGATGTTGATGTTGTTGATTCTGTCATCTAGCGGAGTATGGATGACGACCACGGACTCTTCTAGACAATCCAGTGGAACACTAGCAGGCTCGCAACCTGTAGGTGTTTGTGAACGATGTGTTCACCGGTGTACTCCATCCCCTACATGGTTGCCTTTAGGACATTTATTGTTAAGGAATCCCCTTAGCAGTAGTGTCCATCCTGATGATGATCCTTAGACTAGGTCCCTTATGATAGGTGTTTAGGGACGTAAAGTGAGGATAACGGGAACGGGTAATTGGGTTATTGTTGATTGATGAAATTAATAAACTTATTTATTGTGGGTTGAGAACCCTATGTGCTCACCAGGCTCCCAAGCCTGACCCACACAGTTTTATGTATTATAGGTAGTGGCGCTTGAGCATAGATATGATGTTTGGACGAGGGATTACAGATATAGGCATGTAGATATGAAATAATATAGTAAGGCTTATATTCTACTATTTATGCTTTTGATCTGTACGAACATGACATCCCAAGTATTTTAATGAAATACATTTCTATGGAAATGCTTATGATAAGTCTTTATTATATTTTGTTTTGGGACAATTTCCGCAACACTTTTATTTAAAATGTTACTCTGATTTTCAAACAAAGCATAAACAAAATCGGTCTTTTCTGGCCGTGAAAATGGGGATGTCACAGTTGGTATCAGAGCATTAGTTTAAGCGAACTAGGAATTTGTAGGATTTCTAGACTTAAAATTAGAATGCTAAGCGATGATTGTGAGGTGTGAGCACCAGCTTATTTTAGGAATTGTGCCTAAAATGCTTTTATGTGCTAAATGCTTTGTGCATGATATGCTGTTATTTGTTCGGATCTATGGTCTGTTGCTGACCGGATCTGGAAACCTTATGTGTTTAGGATTCTAAACGTACGACTACGATATTAGAACTAGCATGTAAACGTTTCGGAGTGATAAGGACGATTTAAACATCTATCCTAAATAAAGATCTAAATTCACCTTATTCGGTGTATAGAACAAGATGGCAAGGACCCATAACGGAAACGTGAACGCAAATGGAGATAGGAACCAACCCCCAGTGGTTCAGAAATACCTGTTGTTGAAGAAGTTGCACCTGAGCCAGTCACGATGGCTGGAGTGCAAGCGATGATCCGGGCGATGTTGGATTGTCAAATGGAGGAAACTAGACGTTTGCTCCAGCAAAATCGAGAGGAAGAGACTATTCAGATCAAACAACCCGAGTTGAACGAAGAGCAGACTGAGGAGGGAAACTATAGTGGGACTGTTGGTCAAGCCAACCCACCGATAGTTAGGCAAAACCACCAAGATGGAGGAAATGACGGACGTGGATGCAAATACAAGGATTTCATGGCATCCAAGCCACCGAGTCTATCTGGAAGCCCGGCACCAGTTGAAGTCATGAACTGGATCTCTGAAATGGAGACAATGTTTGAGAGTTGTGAGTGTAGCAACAGGCAGAAGACCGCTCTCGCGGTTCCTCTGTTGAAATCTGGAGTACTAAGCTGGTGGAAGCTACTAGTTGATTCAATGCCCAAAGGTGAAGCAAGGAAGATGTCGTGGGAGGATTTTCTGGTACAGTTGAAGATGCAATACTGCTCTGAGCAGGATCTTCTGGAGATCAACAACGAATTCCAGAATCTGAAGAAGGGAAGAATGAGCGTTACTGAATACGCTGCAAGCTTTACTGAGAAAATGAAGCTTGTTCCTTACCTCGTTCCAACTGAACTCTCCAAGGTTAACAAATTTGCCCTCAGATTACCAGCGGACTTCGGTCCAATGGTAAAGCAAACTACCACTCTAAATGCCGCCATCTAGGCTGCTAAGAATGTGGAGACCCAAATACGAGAGAAGGGTCTGGATAGAGTGGAGGTGGGAGAGAAAAGGAAATCTGACGGATCTTCGAGGTACGGTAAGAAGGGTAGATTCTCGAAGTCTGGTTTGAGAGGAGGAGGATCAGAAGCGAAGTGGCGTGACAAGTGTAAGAAGAAGCACTCTGGGAAGTGTGATGGAGGGGTCAATTGTTTCAAATACGGAAAGCGTAGGCACTATGCCAACGAATGCACATTCACTAAGAAGGTCTGTTATGAGTACAACGAGGAGGGGCACATTTCAAAGGATTACCCGAAGAAGAAGGAGGCAGGAAGACCCAACATACCACCAAAGCCGAAGTAGAGAGCCTTCCAAATGACGCTCGAGGCTGCGAAGGAGGCAGCAGACGTCGCTTCAGGTACCTTTCTTGTAAATGGTTTGCCTGCGAATATACTATTTGATTCCGGAGCCAACTACTCCTTTGTGTCGCATAAATTTGGTGGGAAATTAGCATTGCCTGTAGAAAAACTAGATAATACCCTGATTGTAGAAGTTGCTAGTGGCAAATTCGTACCTATTAGTAATCGTATTAGGAACATCATCATTGACCTAAACGGAAACGAATTCCACGAAGAGCTATTACCCATAGAGTTAAACGGTTTCGACATCGTTTTGGGTATGGATTGGCTTAGCGCCAACGATGCTGAGATTCAATGCCGAAAGAAGATAGTAAGGGTGAACCCACCCGGAAAAGAATAATTTATGGTGTACGGGGACAAGCGCAGAGTGAATTCTGGAATCATATCCCTGATGAAAGCCAGGAAATTTTTGTCCAAAGGATGTGCATCGTACATGGCATTCGTAATCGATACTAAGAAGGAGAAGAAAGAGGTGCAGAATATACCAGTTGTGTGTGACTATCCGGAAGTCTTTCCCGAAGATCTTCCCGGATTACCACCTGATAGGCAAGTGGAATTTCGTATAGACTTGTTACCAGGAACAAAACCGATAGAAAAGGCACCTTACCGATTAGCACCGACGGAGATGAAGGAGCTTATGACGCAACTTCAGGAGCTGTTGGACAACGGGTTCATTCGACCTAGTTCATCACCCTGGGGAGCTCCGGTGTTATTCATGAAGAAAAACGACGGAAGTATGAGAATGTGTATAGACTACCGAGAGCTAAATAAGGAAACAATGAAGAACAAGTATCCATTACCGAGGATTGATGACCTATTCGATCAGCTGCAAGGTTCAAGCTACTTCTCAAAGATCGATCTTAGGTCAGGATATCATCAGCTGAAGGTGAGAGAGCAGTATATTGATAAGACTGCATTCAGGACAAGATATGGACACTATGAGTTCTTGGTTATGTCATTTGGACTAACCAATGCTCCTGCAGCATTCATGGATTTGATGAACAGGGTTTGTAAACCATTCCTCGATAAATCCGTGATAGTATTCATCGACGACATTCTCATCTACTCGAAAAGCCAAGAGGAGCATGGCAAGCATCTACGGGAAGTATTAGAAGTGTTAAAGAAGGAGAAGCTTTTTGCAAAGTTCTCCAAGTGTGATTTTTGGATCCGAGAAGTTCAATTCTTGGGTCATGTTGTTAACCAGGAGGGAATAATGGTGGACCCCGCAAAGATCGAGGCTGTGATGAAGTGGGAACGTCTGAAACGTCCCACGGAGATTCAAAGCTTTCTAGGATTAGCCGGGTATTATCGACGATTTATCCAAGGCTTTTCTTCGATAGCTGCTCCGTTAACAACTTTGACCCATAAAGGAGCTACGTATACGTGGAGTGAAAAACACAATGAGGCATTCGAGAAGCTAAAGAAGAAGTTATGTGAAGCACCGATACTTTCTCTACCCGATGGAGTTGAAGATTTCGCGGTTTATAGTGATGCTTCTGGAGTCGGTTTGAGTTGTGTTCTGAACCAAAGAGAAAAGGTGATAGCATACGCATCTCGACAATTGAAAGAGCACGAAAAGAACTACCCCACTCACGATTTGGAGTTGGCGGCGGTAGTTTTCGCTCTAAAGATATGGAGACATTACCTTTACGGCACGAAGTGCAAGTTGTTCACTGATCATAAGAGTCTCCAGTATCTCTTTAATCAGAAAGAATTGAACATGAGGCAACGACGCTGGCTAGAACTACTCAAGGACTATGACTGTGAGATACTATACCACCCAGGTAAAGCAAATGTTGTTGCTGATGCTCTCAGTCGGAAAGTCAATCTTGAAAGGAAAAGGCCAAGAGCGTTGAGAATTGAAGTCATCTCGACGATTGTGGAAAGTATCAGGAAAGCTCAGGAAGAAGCTTTAGAGAAGAATGACCGAAAGGAAGAATGTTAGTGTTCGGTACAAACAGTCGAGGACTGAAGGTATTCCAAGATCGAATTTGGGTACCTAAGACGGGAGGAATAAGAGACCTTCTGATGGAAGAAGCACATAAGACCACGTACTTAATTATTCCCGGTATCACTAAAATGTATAGGGACCTAAAACCCTACTACTGGTGGCCGACGATGAAGCTCGATGTTGCGAAGTATGTGGCCGAGTGCGTAACATGTGCAAAGGTTAAGGCACAACATCAAAAACCGTATGGGAGTTTAGAACCTTTACCTGTACCCATGGGTAAATGGGAAGACATCACCATGGAGTTTGTGACCAAACTACCCAGGACAAAGAGCGGTCACGACATGATTTGGGTGGTCGTGGATCGTTTCACCAAGAGTGCACGCTTCATAGCAGCCAACGAGAAGTGGTCTATGGATAAGCTTGCAAATGCTTACGTAAAGGAAATTGTAAGACTTCACGGTGTTGCTCTTACAATTGTATCAGATCGTGATAGTCGTTTCACATCAAGGTTTTGGAGGAGTCTACAAGAGGAGTTGGGTACAAAGTTGTGTTTGAGTACTTCTTACCATCCGCAGACTGATGGTCAGAGCGAAAGAATGATTCAAACACTGGAAGATATGCTGAGAGCATGTACCCTCGAGTTCCAAGGGAATTGGGACGAGCACTTACCTCTGGTAGAATTTTCCTACAACAACAGTTTCCACTCGAGCATCAAGATGGCACCTTATCAAGCATTGTATGGACAGAAGTGTCGTACGATGTCTTGTTGTCTTGAAGCCGGAGAGAAGCAGTTTATGGGCCCCGAGATAGTCCATGAGACTGTTGAGAAGTTGAAAGTGATTAGGGAAAGGATGTTAGCATCCCAGGATCGTCAGAAGAGCTATGCTGACAAGAAAAGACGATCGATAATCTTCAAAGTTGGGGATTCGGTTTTGCTAAAAGTTTCACCATGGAAGGGACTTATACGATTTGGGAAACGAGGAAAATTGAGTCCAAGGTTTATTGGACCGTTGAAAGTTCTTCAAAAGATTGGGAACCAAGCTTACAAGCTGGAATTGCCCGAAGAACTCAATGGTATTCATAACACCTTCCATGTGTGTTATTTGAGGAAATTCGCGGAGATGTTCTCGACATAATTCCAATCTCAGAGTTAAGGATTGATAAAAATAAAACGTTGATCGAAGAGCCTGAGGCAATTGTTGACCGTAAGACTAAGAAGTTACGACGCAATTTGGTCGACTTAGTGCTAGTCCGATGGAAACATTCGAATGGGCCGAATCTCACTTGGGAAACAGAGGACGACATGATGAGTCGCTATCCACATTTGTTTGTTGATGCATGATTCCGGGACGGAATCATCCTAAGGGGGAGAGAATTGTAATGTCCGGGTTTCAGGGCTAAGCATATTTGTCAATGTAATAGTCTAGGTCAACTATTGTAACTCTTTTTGAATTAACAAAGATGAAATATATGAGTATTATGTGAATTATTTGTGTTATTGTGCTTATTATTTAATTATAAATATACAATTAATAAAGAATAAAAATAAGCGTTAAAATTAAAGTGTGAGATAAACCCGATATCTCTATATAAAGTTGTAGTGGTCGAAACAAGGATTCCGGGGATATAAGAAACGCCGAAATCCGAGTTATAACAAAGAAGTTATGACCCGTCGAAGTTTCGCGACAGAACCGACACGATAATAGGAATCGCAAATAGTGAATTTATGATAGAGCGAGATTTAGCCTTAGCGCTCTAAATGAAAGTCGTAGAATATGTTAAATTAAGAACATAGATAAAAAGAATGCCCAAATCTGACTTCGTATGAGGGAGTTATGATTTTTCTAAGATTTAGCATAGCAGTGCACAGCCCGAAATCTGAATTTTAGATCGGTCGATTTTTAGCCGACGGGATCTAAATGAAAGTTGTAGTACTCGTAAATACCAATTCGTGGATATAAAGAACATCAATAATAGAGCTCGTATGCGAAATATATGGACGACGCTTAGTCCCTACTTTTCGAGCACGACGGATTCGATACAGTTTTGTAAATCCTAGATAGAATGAGAATTAGCTAACGAGGTCTAAATGAAAGTTGAAGATCTCATTAATAGGAACTCAACGGTAAAAAGACAGACAAAAACGGAGCTCGTATGCGAAAGTTATAGACGAAGCTTAGTCTCTACTTTTCGAGCGCGGCGAATTCGATACAGTTTTGTAAATCCGAGATAGAATGAGAATTAGCTAACGAGGTCTAAATGAATTTTGAAGATCTCATTAATAGGATCTCAACGATAAAAAGACAGACAAAAACAAAGCTCGTATGCAAAAGTTACGGACGAAGCTTGGAGACTACTTTACTATACACTTCCTATAAATAAGAGATGAACTCTTCATTATTTCCTCACACCTTCAAACCTTTCTTTCTCTCTCTAACTTCTCTCTAACCTCCCTAAACCCCTCCCAAGTCCAGGGAACCTCCCTATCACGAGAAGAAAGCCCCGGAGCGCCCAACGGCTCCGAGAAGAAAAGCTTTCGGCTCGGAAACGTTGCTCCAGTGAAGCCCGGTTTTTAATAAAATCCCGCTGTAAGTGAGTTACGCCTATACCATATTTAATATAGCTTTTATTGAATTATAGTAACATTATTAGGACCTTAAAATAATTATTTGGCTATTATTATGAGTTATATTGAGTGTTATTTAACGCTTATATAATAGTAATAATAGCTAGACTATTAATTAGTCGCGATTAACGTTAAAACTAAACTCTAGTGGTATTAATACTAGGTTTTGGTCAAGGAAAAATTGTTTTAAGAAGTAACGAAGAGCTGTCCGAGTGCCGAGTCACCACCTTCATAGGTGAGTGCGTAGTTACTTTCAGCTTACACATAGATATGAAGTATTTTATATAAATTACGTGCATATTATTTGAACACTTGCTATCTATGCTGGATGAACATTGTTATACATGTTTTCAATGATTTAAACTGTATATGTATTTTATATCTACGAAAATGTTGGGTTAAAACATGGGTAGATGTAATAGGTGATGTTTGATAAAATGGTGAGAGGCCTCGATGTTGATGTTGTTGATTCTGTCATCTAGCGGAGTATGGATGACGACCACGGACTCTTCTAGATAGTCCAGTGGAACACTAGCAGGCTCGCAACCTGTAGGTGTTTGTGAATGATGTGTTCACCGGTGTACTCCATCCCCTACATGGTTTCCTTTAGGACATTTATTGTTAAGGAATCCCCTTAGCAGTAGTGTCCATCCCGCTGATGATCCTTAGACTAGGTCCCTTATGATAGGTGTTTAGGGACGTAAAGTGAGGATAACGGGAACGGGTAATCGGGTTATTGTTGATTGATGAAATTAATAAACTTATTTATTGTGGGTTGAAAACCCTATGTGCTCACTAGGCTCCCAAGCCTGACCCACTCAGTTTTATGTATTACAGGTAGTGGCGCTTAAGCATAGATATGATGTTTGGACGAGGGATTACAGATATAGGCCAGTAGATATGAAATAATGTAGTAAGGCTTATATTGTACTGTTTATGCTTTTGATCTGTACGAACATGACATCCCAAGTCTTTTAATGAAATACATTTCTATGGATATGCTTTTGATAAATCTTTATCATATTTTGTTTTGGGACAAATTCCGCAACACTTTTATTTAAAATGTTACTCTGATTTTCAAACAAAGCATAAACAAAATCGGTCTTTTCTTGCCGTGAAAATGGGGATGTCACAATGAGGTTGGACATGCTATTAGAGATGATGATGTGTTGGACGCGATGACATGGACTGACTTCTTGGATAGGTTCAGGACCGACTTTGCACCAGTTATTGAGGTGCAACAGCTAGCTTGGGAGTTTCAGGACCTCCGACAGACGACTGAGACTGTGGCGTAGATTACCGCTAAGCTTAGGGAGAGGGATCTTCTTGTCCCGCAGTATGTCGCAAACGAGGAGATGAAGAAGGCCCGATACCACGAGATGCTGAGGTCTAACATCAAGGAGTTTGTGAGCTGGTCCAGTTGCAAGACGCTGGAGGATATGATTGCTCGATCCAGGGAATGGGAGATCGACCTAGAGCACCTCAAGAAGAGGAAGCTGGAGGAGATTCAGGTAGCCGTAGGTTCAGGAAAGTGACCCAAGGGGTCAGACTCGAGATCGAGGGACTATCAGAGCCGCAGCCGATGCGGGAAGAGTGGCAGGACGCACGAGGGTCCATGCAGGAGCGGTAGTGGTGGTGATTCTGGCTGCTTCAAATGCGGCCAGACTGGTCATTTTAGCAGAGATTGTACAACTACTACCACCCGGGGATCAGAACTGATATGCTTTCATTGCAGTCAGCGGGGCACAAGAAGGCCCAATGTCCGAGTTTGCTTTCAGCAGGATAGGTGATAGCACCTGCCCCTGCGACTTTGAGGATCACCGACGGCCGCCAGGGCCGGGCAGGGGTGCCTACGGCGGGGAGCAGGGCTTTCCAGTTGATTGCAGAGGAGTCGCGAGCAGCCCCTGATGTGGCAGGTACATATCTTTCATTTTCCTATCAGCTTTTATTTGTGATTTATTTGTTATTGTACTGCATTGATGTTAGTTAATGTACTTTGGAATTATGTTTTTACTTATGATTAAGATTATATGTCATCTGCATACCTTGGATGTTAGAGTAGTAGTTCGAAGATGTTTCTCTTAAAAGCAGGTTCTCAGGATGTAGTCACTGTAACAAGTGTCAGCGGGGCTCGGGCGGTGTTCTTTGAGTCTTCAAGAGTAGTTCAGATTTGGTATTGGTTAGTTTTGGAGCTCTAGCCGTGGTGAGCATTGTTTGCCAGCAAATTGACCCTTTAGATGGAGAGAAGGATTGGGAATCCTTACCAAGCTGGGAGCTGTAGGGAGCTAGTTGAATTGAAGTGGGGGAGAACTATCCCAGAGGTCAGGAGCAGAAGTAAATGCAAAATTGGGATGAGTTCACAACTTTTTGGGAAGGAAAGCAGCCCAAGTGGTTGTTTGGATAGAGAAGCGCGTGAGTTGAGAGCTTGGGAAACTTCCCAACATTAAGTTCGTGTATTCACGGTAAATGATAACTGGTTGGAACCAAGTAGAAAATTTTCTCATCAGGATGTGAGTTACTCAGGATGTAAGACGAAGGGATCTCTGTAGCATTCCCCAACAGTTAGGCAGAACGGGAAGAGTAGTAAGGTTGTGGGATAGCCGTAGCATTTCGTAGGCAGCTAGTTAGAGGAGTGTGGGCGAGGGCCCGTATCTCCTAGCTAGCGAAGGTGGGCGAGGCCCATACCTTCTAGACAACATGATAGAGACCGAGAAAGGATAGTCCGTTGAGTTTCAGGAAGGAGTTGGTCCTGCATAGCCCTAGATAGGTGGGACCTATGGGGGAGGCCACTCCGAGATATAGTTTGTGTGAGACCCGTGGGCGAGGCCTGTGTGATTATAACAGCGCAGGTGGGACCTGGTAGAGACCTTAGGGTCAAGATAGGGATCGAGGATCCCAGGACTTAGGGAGCTAGAGTGGAAAGATAGATAAAGCAGTTTTAGATAGCCGAATTTTCTTCGGAATTCACTGGGAACGAGTGAAAGTTTGAGCTTGGGTTCAGCAACAAGAGGAAATCCGGTGTTCCAGATAGTGGACAGATAGGTTCGGACCTGGGAGGTCCCGGTTCACTTGGAAAGAAGGCAAGGGGAAGCATGGTGTTCGAGCAGAAGTGTCTATCATGAGGGTTCTTGTGTGTGACAACCCGAAACTTCTATCTTGTAAAGCCATTCAATTCAATCAAAAATAAACCTTGTTCCTGCTATCTTTTAGCATTGTTAAGGGTATATTTGAGTGTTCTAAGCCTAGTACATTCAAGGATTGGGTGTTAGGAAGTATCTACTAGAGTTCATTGTGCACCATTCAAGCCAGAAAACTCCATCACAAGGAGTTTACGGTCGTAAACTAGAGCTTACGACCGTAAGCTCTTGTCTAGCCGTGAAATATCTCCTTAAGTATGATATTCCTTCATTTTTCTTCACTTCTCACATATCCAAGTCAAGAACACTCAATTCTCTCTCAAGTATCATCAAGAACACTTCCATTTCTCGTCAAATTTGTAAGTGATTGTTTCATTTATAAGTTGATATCCTTCTTAATCTAGTAAAACCCCATGATTTCATATGTGAGTTCATCTCTTTTTGGGGTTAGATCTCCAAGAACACCAAGAACACACACTAGTTTCTTTGGGCCGTAAACACCCTTTCATGCTTCCAAATCGTAAGTATCCATTTCAAATACTAGTTATCTATTAGAAGCTCTTGATTAGCATCCAAGAATCAACCATTTTGTCAAGTACATCAAGAGTTTACGGCCGTAAACTCTTCATATGGCTGTAAACCCTTCTTACTTCATGTCATGGCCGTGAACCCTTCAATTCATAGCCGTAAACCCTAGCTATTTCATTTGTTGGCCATAAACACCTTGGTTGTGAACATCCCTTGGCCGTAAACACACCCTAGTGTGGCCGGGAACACCTTTTATACAATCATTTATGATTGTAACACTTCATTCCAAGTGTTTTCCTAGTCCCTAAGTTTGTTCCCTAACTTAGTTAGTTGTTATATACACTAGCCATATACATATATATGTCATTATTTGCTTAATAGGATCCGTTTGTGCTCGAGAATTGATTTGACACTTAGCATCCTATATCGATCTTACATTCGAATCACTCACTGCAGGTGAGTTCATACCCCTAAACTTATATTTTAAATTATTTTAAATACTTTAATGGGGGGAATACAAGTAAAAAACATTACAATTATTGTATCAATCACATGTGATTAATAACTATTAAACAAGTGGATTTCTTATACTTCAAAACTGTGTTATTAAGCAAACTATTTTATAAACTGACATCAAGTCATTTGTAACCATTCAAATGGTTAAAACTCTTTTATACGCTAAACTCTTTATCAAGCTCTTTTAAACTTATATTGTCAAAATCATGTCTATATAGATATAGTTATATAAATAAGGGTGAAAGGGTTAGGACTGATAACTCGCTTTATTTCCTGTTCCTTGTTAAGTTGTGGACTTAGGGTATCGGTTGTTTGTCCGAGTGTCGTTCGGATCTTAGTTATATATTATGTATATGTGTATAGATATGAAAGTTCTTCCAATCAGTTCAATACGTTTGGGTAGCAAAGGTGTACAAACATGATCAGTCATTAAAACAATAGTACTAGTAAACTATAATAGGTATAGTTTAGAGGATTACTACTCGCTATTTCTAGAACAATGAAACTTACAAGAGTCTGTTCAAACATGAGTCGTTTCAAACATACTGTAACAGGAATAGAAAGAATATACTATACACTAAAACAGAGAGAACATACTATACACTAGAACAGAGAGAACATAGTATACACTAGAACAGAGAGAACACACTATACAAATATAAGAAAAATATAATATTAATGTGAGCCACTACTTCATGGCATGGCTATATACTACTGTGTCATGCTTTGTAACCAAAGTCTCCTGGAGGGAGAGCGTGACTTTGTGTATAGATCTATACGGGATATACCATCTACACCTTGCTGCTAGCTACACTAGGACCTGCAGGTCTACGGGTGACGAATGTCATACCATTTCGACGTCTTTGATCGTCGTTTTTTACTAGTCAGTCAAGTATGGTTATAATATCATCACATTTTACCTTAATTAAACAATTGGTTTAAGGTAGTTAGAACAATGGTAGTTACTATACATACAATACTACAGTACATCTTATTTTTCCCATTACATTCATATAGTGATCTTCTCACATAAACGGTAAGGTAAACTATTTTCTGGTAATGATAGTCATACTTGGGAAAAACACTCACTTTTACAAAAGAATAAACATACAAAGCAGTTGGGTCTTGGTAGAAGACTATTTTTCATTATAAGTAGAAAATATAGGATTTTCTAGGAGATACAAACAATTACATCAAACACTTACAAACATTTACATCAAACACTTTCATCAAACTTATACAAACATTGACACAAAAATACTTATGAACTCACTAGCTTAAATGCTAATCTACTCTTTCAAAATAACTTGTATTCTCAGGTCACCAGTAGACAAGTTACTGGACCAGGTTTTTGAGAAGACAAAGCACATTCGAGACTCGTCTTTTATTTTGATTCATATTTTGGTGTCTTCCAAATATACACATAAAACACTTGTATTAAATAATAAATTATATTATTGTGCATTGTTATGATACGGTACATGACGTCCTCCGCCCCCGAACGTTTCCGCCGTTTTGGTTTGGGGGTGTGATAGAGTGGTATCATAGCTTTGTTTATAGTGAATTGAGTATATCAACCCATAAAATATATACAACTATAAACACATCAGGATTAAAATACTATGACCAAGACAAGTAGTCTTGGGGACATATGATCAGATCTAGGAGTGATATATCCTGATCAACTATATCTTTCCGAGAAATGATTAGCATGTGCCTAGGAATGGTTGTGGTGTTGCAGCAACTCTAAAAACTTACCAACACTACTACAATGCAGACTTTAGAACAAAACATAAACTGAAAATACTATAGGAGTATTTTGTGTTACTATAATTACTTATTTGAGAACTAAAAGGTCTTTATTAGTATGACAATAGTTGTTGAGTGGATACGCTAAGGTTATCTGTGACTAGGGTGTCATGGACTTAGAATCTGTGATCCTTGCTTTACTTCTTGTTCCTTGTTTGGTTGTGGACTTAGAGTTAGGGTCACTTATTCGAAGGTCTATTCTGTTTTGGTTACGTATGACTGGTATGCACTATGCAAGTATTGAAGTAACTGGTAAGGATCATCCTATAATTATCTTAAGTAGTACGTCTATTATATGATTCTTACATCCCTTTTCTCGTTCAGACAACATGGCTAGATTTTATCTCCCAGGTGACCCGTACTTTCCCAACCTAGGAAATGATGGATGGCTCGATGTAGAGCCAAAGGAGAATCATGCAATTCCTTTAGATGATGACTTCACAAAAAACTTCCCATAGGATTCTGACTCCGAGCCAGAAGTCAATGATCTACCCCTGGTGGCTCCAATCCCAAATCCTAACCCTTGTCCGACTTTTCAAGGCCCGACGCCTCTATGAGCTGAGAACTTGGGTAGATGGAGTCAAGAGCAGCGTCAAACCTTACCCTACAACAGAGACCGAAGCTTCTACAACATAAACGAGGAAGGCTCTGCAGACAAAAATCTTCCTATCTTGGTTTGCCGAGTGGCTCGAAATGTTGAATGGGAATGACAGCCATTCAACAGACCGTGGAGCTTGATGCGGACATGAACGCCAATACGGATCGTATTTGCAATGTCGAATTTTCTCATGGGAGGACTATGAGTGACAATGAAGCTCTGCTGCAGGAACTGGCTGCAACTCTAGTTGAATTCATAGAACTCTGAGCACGCCAGACCATGTACGAAAGACACCTTCTTGATGTGGAGCGTTAGCTGGCAGGTTTGAGGGTTCACCCGAGGGGTACTCGTCACCGGTAGAAGATGCTCTACTAATCCTTTCTTTTGGTTTAAGTAATATCCTTCTTATCTATGCTCTAGGTAGCACTTTCCCCTGTAATATTCCTATACTGCAAGTACTGTTTCACTAACTCTTTATGCTGTCAAAAACTTTCTCTTTATGGTTTAATGTAAGACCTACTCCTAGGTCATATTTTTCGAACTTTTTATATTATTAATGCCAATGTTTTTGAAAGACATCTAAACTCATGAGAAATCATTATCCAAATGCTTACACCCATCTATTGTTAGATCTCTATTTCAATCATACTCTCATAATTTTGTTGAACTATGGCAACTTAGTTAATGGATCACTCTCATTATTCTTACTATCATCTTCATCTTTGTAAACTTTTAGTTGAAACATGCCTCCACGTCATTCTCTGAGAAATAACCCTCCGATAACTCCAACTCAACCACCACCTCCTCCACAATACGATCCTGCAGCTCTCTAAGTTGCGGTAGTTGAGGCTGTTATGACAGCCTTAGCTCAATTCAGTGGTAGTGGTACTAGCAGGAGTGGATCATCTATGCATTCTACTCAAGGTGATGCTCTAGTGCGCTCTAGAGAGTGCTCGTATAAGGACTTCACCAACTGTAAGCCCAGGTCCTTTAACGGGAATGGTGGAATCAATGCCCTCTCTCAATGGTTCGAGAAAACGGAGTTGATCTTCGAGATATGCTCCTGTACGGAAGGGAGCATAGTTAAATTTGTTGCGTGTACCTTCACGGACAGAGCCCTGGCATGGTGGAATAGCCATGTCAAGTTACTAACCCTGATAGTAGCTAATGTTATGGGTTGGGAAGCTCTTAAGGAGCTCATGATTGAAGAGTACCGCCCGAGGGGCGAGGTTTAGAAACTTGAATAGGAACTCTGGAGCCTAACCATGAAGGGCTCCGACATAGTTTCCTACACTGCCAGATTCAGCGATCTAGCGTCTCTATGTATGGGAATGGTCCCTACTGAGGGAAAGAAAGTCAAGAGGTATATCTGGGGCTAGTACCTCTACTTTAGGGGAATGTCTTAGCTTCAAACCCCACTACCTTCGACAGTGCCAAGCGACTGGAACAACAGCTCATCGATCATGGAGTTCGCACCCCGACAATGACAACAACACTGGCCATCGCAGAACCATCCAAGGCTGCTGGCAACAAGCGGAAGTTTTGGGATAACAAGACGAACAAAGCAGCGCAAAACTCTGCCAAAAAGCAGCAGGTCGTGGCTGTTCATGCTGCGATAACATATATTGCTATTGCGCCAATGAAGCAGTATGTGGGAAGCTTGGCCAAGTGCAATAAGTGCAACTTCCACCATAATGGACCCTGTCGGGAAATGCAGTGCGCTAACTGCCGGGAAATGCATGGTCCTTTTGGGTTGCCTTCACCAAAGAAACTTGATAGGATGAATTATAGAGAGAAAGGATTAAATATGATTTATGAATATATTATGAGAATAATATATTAAAGGAGAAATCATATTGTTTAATTAATATTAGTCAATAATTAATTGGTAATTAGTTTTGTGACTAAAAGAGATTAATTAAACTTAAGGGACTGGAATTGTAATTATAAGATAATTGCAATTTGGGCCATGGATTGCCTTATATTAAGGAGTGGACGAATTCTATGGGGAAACCCAAGAAGAAATCGTCCAAGGTCTTAAAGAAAAGAGTCCATGGGTTGCTTAGGGCTTAACCATCCAAATTAGGGTTTTCTTGTTCTATAACCCTAATAGCCTCCTATATATATAGATCCCTTATGACCCAAAAACGTGGCTAAGCATCCTTCTAGGGTTTCACACGTTTTAGGGCAGCCTCCTTCCTCTCTCCTCTTCATCCTATTGCTCTTGGTGTTTGTGAACCATTAGAGGAGTGACATTTGTGACCCTAAGCTTTCTAAAGTCATTACAAGAAGGAATTATGATTGTTATTGCTATATAACAATCAAGGTATGATCTAAACCCTAATTATATGTTATATTGGTTATCATATTCTAGATCTAGGGTTTATAGTCTTGGATAACTTGCATGTACAATAGAGAAACCTAGATCCAAGCATTAGGGTTTGTATGAGCACATAGGATGTTCTTACGACCAAAACTCATCAGTGATATTAGAGCCTAGATTGGTTTCTATTGTATTGATGCCTTGTATGTTGAAAAAAAATTGTTTTTTGTGGTTCTACTTGCTGAACTCGTCGAGTCCCTAGATGAACTCGCCGAGTTCATGCTAACTCGACGAGTTCATGCCTGACTCGACTAGTCGGCTGGTCAGAATGAGGGAAAACCGGGATTTCTTGCTGTTTTTGCTTGAGGATACTTGACTTATCATATTAGATCAGTATAAATCCGATTTTTTTGATATATATGACTATATTCTTGATCTAATTGAAGATATTTATCAATTAATAATATATTTGTTTCCTTATGTGATAATTGATTAATTATTTTGATTAAATTGTTAAATTGTTTTGCAAAAAATCATTAAATAAACCAAATATGGATAATTATGTGATTAAATGTTAATTTAGATTATTTGTTATTTGATCCTTGTGTTATGAAATGTTTCATATTTTCCCCTTTAGGTTTTATAGTTTAAATTTGACCTCAAAAGTTTGGTTGTTTTGAAATTTAAATAGTTGAAACCCTAATGTTTTGAAAAAGGTTTCAAAACTTGCCCTCAAGTTTTGGAATTTAAATTTTGATTAATTGTTTAATTTTGATGTATATTTAAATTCTAAACCCTAATGTTTTGAAATGTTTCCAAACTTGCCCTCAAGTTTTGGTATTTAAAAGTTGATTAAAGGTTTAATTTAGGAATGTTAAATTCTAAAACCCTAGTATTGTTTTTTTGAAAAGTTCATATCACACCCTTATGGTTTTATTAATTAATTAAGGCGTGTAATTAAAAGAGGTTTAATAAATCCATAAAAGTTTTGGTTTACAATTTAATTGAATTAAAAGTATAATTATTAAAATTGACCACCTAGTATAGTAAACGTTGTAAAATACACCCTATACTATATATATAACACTAAAAGTCTAACATTATATATATGTATGAGTAAAAGTCAGTCTTACTGTTTGTAGGCCTCATTCACGAAGCTAGTCTATAACGGGTGTTTAACGAAATTGCCTATAAAATGGCGATTGAATGGTATCCACTCTTACCCACCGCACTCTTGACTAGTGGAGGGTCGTTAGCCGAACGGGTAGGATAGGACGATACCTTCCATTATAAGTATAATAAAGTATAAAAGTAACTAAATGTTTTCATAAAATTCCCAATCTTAGTTACTTAGGCAAAAGTGAATTGATGCAATTCCATGAAATTACACTTTGTGCCCTTGCAAAGACGTTAGTGGAGCGTGTGTGGTTTACCGGCACACTAAATGGTTCTAAGCAAAGGTAGCAAAGGGTGACTCAATGTTTGTCATAGTTCGGTGGAGCGTGTGTGGTTTACCGGCACATCGAATAGGTGACTGTAACATGTGAGGGCACCATCTAGTTTGCATGGTTATTCACACCCGCTTTGTGATCCTCGGCATCCCAGTCACAAACAAGAGGGGCATATCCAGATTTAAACATGCCATTGAAATGTTCAATGAATCTCAATGGATCTAGGAGTTTTCATAGATTTAAAACTTATATTTCCTTTTCATTTTTCATGGTGGAAATTAGTGAATCGTCATTCACTTACCTTCAAATGTTCTGCAATTTGGGTTACGGCATCCCTCTCCCGAGTTGTAGCATATTGTGTTGGGTCCTAGCCCTAGTATCTCATTTGGGTGATTTACTAAGGATTGAATCAATCAACTAACTTGAATTTGTTTCTCCTGTTTTGTAGATGTCTAAGTTCGACAACTATGGTCTTCCCAAATCCCGTGGAACAAGCATTCCGCATGAAGATGGTATTCCACAATTCGATCGAGGAACAAGAAATCATGCTTCACTTCCTCCACCTCCTCCAATTGTTCTCCCTAACCCACAAGGTCGAAGAATTGAAAGGTTCAATATCACTAAAGCCCTATTGGAAATGAAATATGAAGATGGTAAACCCATGTGTGCCCACGTTCTAAGAATGAAATCACACATCGATAGGTTGGTAATGTTGGGTACGTCATTCCCCAATAAGTTGGCTGTGAACTGGGTTCTGCAGTCACTTCCTGAATCATATAATGAGTTCAAAAGAAAGTATTATATGATGGATCATGACGATAACCTCATTGACCTAACTTACATGCTCATTGCTGCTGAATCAGAAATGATTTGGCGAAGTAATGGAGCGTATTTGTTGGGAGTGTCAACTGACCATGCTTCCAAGGACGTTATAGAAGAACCGACCTGCGTTTGCTGCCAAAAGAAAGGGCGTTGGATACAAGTCTGCCCAAGGAGCTTGAAGAGTCCAGAAGATGGGAGAGTCAAAGAGTATGGCTGCACTTCAGGTAAAATCCACTATCTAACTCCGTTAAGTTCCTATTCATTGATTCTTGATACATGATGTGATAAGATTGCATTTGAATGTTTTGCAAGATCGGTGAAAAGAAACGAAGCTTGGTGAAAGAGCAAGATGAATCTAAATCACAAGAAATGGATCTTGATTGCATGGACTTGAAGATTAGATTTTGAGCTTAGATAGTTATGATAAAGTTGTTAGAAATTTTCCTTTTGAAATACATAGTTTTCAATGGATTTTGCATTGTAAGGACAAATGTTTTCCGCTGCTTTTATAAATAAAATAAATTTTGGTTTGACTTATTTATTTATTTGTTTATTTCCTTGCAATGAAATCGTTATGAAAATTGGTGTTTGCATATTTCTACAACAAATGGATATGATTCTTATTTATGGTGTTTATGGAAAAGTCGAGAATTTACCAAATAGGGAGAGTTTCTCATCGCCCAAGTTTCAATTGGACAGAAACTTGGAATCATGCAACTTGGTTGCACGAAGAATGAGAAATTTCATATTTGGAAATTAGACTAATTCATTGACATAGTGTCATGTGAAGGACTAGGATATCGAGTACACAAAGTCGTGTGTTGGTCAAAATCCACCATAAGATTAACAAGATATTCGTCATGGTTTACTAAAAGTTCAGTAAATATGATTATACTTATAAGATTAAGTGTAATTCGGAATTGATTAAAAAGGTTTAAATCAATAGCAAAACGAATAAGAAGAATCATGTAGGCAGAAAGATAAAAGTTTCTCCATTCTAAGAAGAAGGGAGAGTAGCTTTTATGTTTTATGATAGGTCTTAATGATTAAGAACCATATCTCAATTGATCCTCTAAGTGAGTCTTAGTACAATTGTATATCTAAGGAAGAGGAATCAAGAATTGAAGAAATGGTTAAATCGAAAAGTCAATCATACTTCGTTCCAAAACAAGTCTCAGAGTTAAGATTGTGACATCTAGTGATAAGTATAAAGAAGGTTTATAACATTCATTAAATGTGGAAAGTTGTGATGTCTTGGATAAGACAAAGACCAACTAGGACCAATTTATGAAGTGTTTTGATAAAAGCTACACTAACTCTTGAATATTTGTTTGTCAAGAAATAGTTATTGACAAAAGAATCTTATATGTCAAGGAGTCAGTGGGAGTCTTAATGGTCTTGAAAGGTTTCAAGAACAAATCAAATAAACCTTATCGATCATCACTAGCACACAAGTTGAGGTTTACAGCCTATCGTGATGACATTATTTTGTTTCTATGCCAATCCAATCGAGTTAATTATGCATGTGAGTTCTATGAGTTCTCATTTTGAACGCATAAAAGGAAAAGCACCTTAATCAATGAAAGGTACATTGATAGGAAAAGGTGAGCTGCTTAACTACTTGGAAGACATGATGGGCAGCTGTGTTACCACAAGGCAAGAAATCAAGATTAAGAAAGTTCGATCCATATAAGTTTGAATTTGTCGTAAACCTTGGTTTTAACAAATTCACATGGATAGGAACACATACACTGTTTAAATCTAAGTGTCATAAGATTTCCTCCTTCATGAAAATGATTGTGAGGAAATGCTTTCACTAAGAATGATTTTAAGAAGATAGTGATTGTAAAATTGCATTCTCGAATTCGATTATGGTTACAGTATCCCTTTCCATAATTTGAATTGTGAGGTTTAGCAATTAGTCTTAATTGTTTAGACACACATATGAACTATCTATGGCAAAGGTGTATAAGTTTAAGAGGCCTTGATAAAAGATTATCAAAGCATTAAGTATTAGAAACATGGACTTAAGAAATTCAATAGGTATTGTTTTTCTGAAAGTTAAGATGTTTATGAATACACATCGAATCTAGTGGGAGCATAAGTGTTATGTTTTATAATAATCATCATGATAGTGGGAGCATAAATGTTATGATTGTATGATTATTAAGGCACGGATTGCAAGTTGGCAATATTAATTATAGAAAACAAGAGTTATACCTTGCAAAGTCGTAAGGGTTGTAAAGTTGTTTTGCTATAATTAAGGGAGAGAATATTATGCTTCATTTCAAATCTAAAGGCTTAGGTTGAGAAATGTTAATAAATTTAATCATAGGTACATAGTGTGTTCTTAAAATTTCGATTATGATTACGGCATTCCTCTTCACAATTCGATTTTTGAGAACATAGCAAATAAAACATTATGCATCGTGTCTCATACGCTTCGGGTATAGGATTGATTGCAAATGCTTTAATATTTTACCATTCTAAAATTTTCCAAATGTCTTGCGCATTTAGAGGGAAAAGGGACTAGAATCGGTTTTGACTAAGATTAGTAAACAACTATCAAAGGACAATCCAAAGTTCGCCGAGGATTGGTCGCTTGTGAGTAGTTGGAAGTATAGTATTGGAAAATATGGAAATGTTTCCATATTGGATGAACCATATTGACATAATTATGAATAGATAAGATTCTATTAAGAATAAGTTGTCATATGGAAAATATGGAAATGTATCCATATTGGGAATTGAATATTGAAAAATCTATGACTAGATTAGAAACTTTTATGCAAAAGGATGTTCAAAGGAATGTACTTTGAGTGAGACATCATATCTAAGGAATTGTCTTGTAACAATCCCCGATAGAAGACTTTGTAATATCATTGGCAATAGTCTTTGTGACTTTGGTGCAGTGACATTACGAAAGGATCGTTGCATAGAATATTAGAATCTAGCATATTCTATAAGTAGCAAGAATTTGATATTCTTTCACTTATGAAAAAGGATTTGGAGTTGTGAAATGAGAATGATTGGAAGTGTGTTCAATTTGATCTATTTCACAAAGTAAGAACCATAGGTAAACATTGTGTGCATGCTAGGAGCATGGGACAAGTGTAATAATTTAAGTAAGAAGTTGATTACCCGAAACGACAAATAATGAGTAATCGGTATGGTGATAAATAAAAGGAGTTTTATTTATACTCAAAGGTTTGAGGCCATATGGGATTAGTATTATTCTTGTGTTTCACTTTGCATGTTTTGACTTCCAGAATAATTGAGTTTATTAAGAAAAATCGAATTATTCAAACAGGCCATAGTCGTTCATATGTTGGAAGTAGATATGAAAGAAGACTGTCGTGAATTGGTGTGTGGATTGTCTAAAGTGTATTAGACATAAGCAAATGTTTGCTGCAATGTTCATGAGTGCTTATGAATATGATTTGAGCATTGGATTAAACCCACGCTCACTTGGATCACTCCATGAATTGTATCACGAGTGATTGGTGAGACAATAACATCTTATATTCTTGAAACCGAGATGTGTGAGTTGTATCTTGCAAATCGGTTGCACATTGATAATATGTAAATGCACCAGTAACTTGGTGTTATAAAACATATTGTTGTGTGTGATTCGGTGAGTGAGTGCAAGCAAGCATTATATCAAATTTTATCCGTTCCTTTTATCCAAAGTAGGATAAAAGCGATATCTTTGGGCCCCTCGATGATTTAGTGATGACAAACGTAAATGCTCGGCCGAGCTAGGGCTAATTTGATTTGTTCAATTAGTCAGTCGTCATAAATCGGGAATCGAGATATAGTACAAAGAGAATGATTTGAAATCATATCTCATATGATATCTAGAATGGAGGAATATATGATCCCTTATCTAAGGACGTGCGTATCTGATAGGATCAGAGTTGACAGCGGCTTTGGAAAGCTACGATTGCAGATCAGGATCTGAAGTCATACGCAAAATAGTTATTAGACTTATCCAAGTGGGAGACTGTTGGATTAGTGTCTAAGTCCATAACTATTTTGGTATGTACTTGACCCGATGGTGCATGGTCCTTTTGGGTTGCCTTCACCAAAGCAACTTGATTAAAGAAATAAATAGAGAGAGAGAGAGGTTATTATGATTTATTAATATGTTATAAGAATAATATATTAAAAAAGAAATCATATTTGTTTAATTAATATTGGTCAATAATTAATTAAGAATTAATTTTGTGATCAAATGTAATTAATTAAACTAGAGGGGCTGAATTGTAATTATGTGATAGTTACAAAATAGGGTAAGGATTATCCTAAGGATAGGTTGGACGACTTTGAGGTGATAAGGCCTTAGAATTCGACCATGATAAGGACTCAAGGCTTATCTTATGGGTTGCTTGGTGGGCAAGCAACTAGATAAGGATAAGGACTGAAACCATATCTCTACACCTATATATAAACACCCCTTTGGCTCATAATTCGTCCAGACCTTCCCAAGGCTTCTTAGGGACAAATTCTTATACCTCCCCTCTCTCCTTATATCTTCTCCATTTGCTCTTGGTGTTTGTAAGCCATTAGAGGAGTGACACTTGTGACTCTCAGCCTTCTAATGTCAATACAAGGAGATTCGGAATTGTTATTGCAACATAAGAATCAAGGTAACATCTTAAACCTAATTATATGTTAATATCGATTTCCATATGCTAGAATTAGGGTTTATAGTCTTGGATAACTTGCATGTACAATAGAGAAACCTAGATCCAAGCATTAGGGTTTGTATGAGTACATAGGATGTTCTTAGGACCAAAACCCATCATGTATCACCCTGGAAGGGCTTGATACGCTTCAGAAATCATGGAAAGCTAAATCCAAGATACGTAGGGCCTTTTGAGATTCACACTAGAATCAGCCATGTAGCTTACAAACTCAAACTACCTCACGAACTTAGTAACATACACCCTACTTTCCACATTTCGAACTTGAAAAGTGTCTATCCGATGAGACTCTTGGAATCCCACTCGACGAGATCGAAATCAATGAGAGCCTCAAATTCGTGGAAGAACTAGTAGAAATTATGGACCGAGAGGGCAAGCAAACGAAGCAAAGCCGTATCCCGATAGTGAAGGTTCGCTCGAATGCCAAGCGGGGACCTGAATTCACTTGGGAGCGCGAGGATGAAATGAAACTGAAATATCCTCATCTTTTCGCTTAATCTATTTGTATTTGCATAAACTCTAATTTTGGGACGAAATTCTCTCTAACAGGGGGATGATGTGACAACCCGAAACTTCTATCTTGTAAAGCCATTCAATTCAATCAAAAGTCAGACTTGTTCCTGCTATCTTTTAGCATTGTCAAAGGTCTGTTTGAGTGTTCTAAGCCTAGTACATTCAAGGATTGGGTGTTAGGAAGTATCTCCTTAAGTATGATATTCCTTCATTTTTCTTCACTTCTCACCACTCCAAGTCAAGAAAACTCAATTCTCTCTCAAGTATCATCAAGAACACTTCCATTTCTCATCACATTTGTAAGTGATTCTTTCATTTATAAGTTGATATCCTTCTTAATCTAGTAAAACCCCATGATTTCATCCATGAATTCATCTCTTTTTGGGGTTAGATCTCCAAGAACACACACTAGTCTCTTTGGGCCGTAAACACCCTTTCAAGCTTCCAAATCGTAAGTATCCTTTCCACATACTAGTTATCTATTAGAAGCTCTTGATTAGCATCCAAGAATCAACCATTTTCGCAAGAAGATCAAGATCTTACAGCCGTAAACTCTTCATGTGGTCGTAAACCCTTCTTAGTTCATGTCATGGTTGTGAACCCTTCAAGTCATGCACGTAAACCCTAGCTATTTCATGTGTTGGCCGTAATACCTAGCTATTTCATGTGTTGGCCGTAAACACCTTGGCCATGCACATCCCTTGGTCGTAAACACAACCTAATGTGGCCGTGAACACCTTTTGTACAATCATTTGTGATTGCAACACTTCAGTCCAAGTGTTTTCCTAGTCCCTAACATTGTTCCCTAACTTCGTTAGTTGTTATATATACTAACTATATACATATATGTGTCATTATTTTCTTAATACGATCCATTTGTGCTCGAGACTTGACTTGACACTTAGCATCCTATATCGACCTTACATTCGAATCACTCACTGTAGGTGAGTTTATACCCCTAAACTTATATTTTAAATGATTTTAAATGCTTTAATGTGGGGAATACAAGTAGAAAACATTATAGTTATTGTATCAATCACATATGATTAATAACTATTAAACAAGTGGATTTCTTATACTTCAAAACTGTGTTATTAAACAAGCTATTTCAAAACATTTTACAAACTGACATCAAGTCATCTGTAACCATTCAAATGGTTAAAACTCTTTTATACACTAAACTCTTTATCAAGCTCTTTTAAACTTATATTGTCAAAATCATTTCTATATAGATATAGTTATATAAATAAGGTTGAAAGGGTTAGGACTGATAACTCGCTTTATTTCCTGTTCCTTGTTAAGTTGTGGACTTAGAGTATCGGTTGTTTGTCCGAGTGTCGTTCGGATCTTAGTTATATATTATGTATATGTGTATAGATATGAAAGTTCTTCCAATCAGTTCAATACCTTTGGGTAGCAAAGCTATACAAACATGATCAATCATTCAAACAATAGTACTAGTAAACTATAATAGGTATAGTTTAGAGGATTACTACTCGCTATTTCTAGAACAATGAAACTTACAAGAGTCAGTTCAAACATGAGTCATTTCAAACATACTATAACAAGAACAAAAAGAAAATACTATACACTAGAATAGGGAGAACATACTATACACTAGAATAGTGAGAACATACTATACAAATACAAGAAAAATATAATATGAATGTGAGCCACTACTTCATGGCATGCCTATATACTTCTGCGTCACCCTTTGTAACCAAAGTCTCCTGGAGGGAGAGCGTGAGTTTGTGTATAGATCTGTATGCGATTGACCATCCTACACTTTGCTGCTAGCTACAGTGGGGCCTGCAGGGCTACGGGTGATGAATGTCATACCATTTTGACGTCTTTGATCGTCGTGTTTTACTAGTCAGTCAAGTATGGTTATAATCTCATCACATTTTACCTTAATTAAACAATTGGATTAAGGTAGTTAGAACAATGGTAGTTACTATACATACAATATTACAGTACATCTTCATTTTCCCATTACATTCATATAGTGATCTTCTCACATGAACGGTAATGTAAACTATTTTCTGGTAATGATAGTTATACTTGGGAAAAACACATTTTTACAAAAGAACAAAGATACAGAACAGTCGGGTCTTGGTAGAAGACTAAATTTCATTATAAGTAGAAAATATAGGATTTTCTAGGAGATACAAAAAATTACGTCAAACACTTAGAAACATTTACATCAAACACTTACAAACACTCTCATCAAACTTATACAAACATTGACACTAAAATACTTATGAACTCACCAGCTTAAATGTTGTTCTACTCTTTCAAAATAACTTGTATTCTTAGGTCACCAGTAGACAGGTACACTGGACCGGTTGTTTGAGAAGACGGAGCACATTCGAGACTCGTCTTTTATTTTGATTCATATTTTGGTGTCTTCCAAACTATACACATAAAACACTTGTATTAAATTATATTAGTAATGCAGTGAATGATGTTGTTGCTTGTTTACTATTGTGCATTGTTATGATATTGTACTTGACGTCGTCAGCCACACAACGTTTCCGCCGTTCTGGTTTGGGGGTGTGACATTGTGTTCGAAGTAGCTGGCGGATCGGAAGTAACAAGCCACGTGTAGCGGGATTAAATAATCTCAGAGTAACATATTTGACCCTGTTACGCAGCTCTTGTTTGAGTCAAACTGTTGCAGGGATGAATCTTCTACTCGAACGATTATCTGAGCCTTTTCTCAAGTATAATTGACCGACAGATGGTTGTGCAGGAGTAGTCGGTCGGAGAGACAGACCGGTTTGGGATTCAGACTTTAGGAAGACAAATGTGGTTTGCGGAAGTTTGAAGTTCGTTTTCTTCAGAATGGAAGACCGATTTGGCTTTCAATCTTCTTGGGGATATTATTTCATGCATAGAGTCATCAGTTGCGTTCCTCAAATTTGTTGTTGGGAGATAGGTGTTAGAAAGGATAGACTTCGAGGGTGAAGTCTAGTTTAAGTGGGGGAGAGTTGTAACACCCCGTTTGAAAAGTACTTCGATTGTGGTTTCAAAAGCCCAGTGTATAAGCGATTTGGTTGTTTATGGGTATGGGGTTCTATTCGAAAGGTTTTAGGACTAAGGTATGTAGCTAGGAGCGTAGGGTTTCTCGCCACCTTGAATTTATTGGCAATAATTGTCCCTAATGGAAATGTTTGGAAAGCAAGTCCCATGAATTCAATGGACACATGCACATGTCTGGATGGGTACGCCCAACGTAAGCTGGGAGTACGCCTAGCGTAGTCGAGTAAATGGTCGCGGGTGTGGGAGGAGTACACCCAACGTACGAGAAGTACGCCCATTGTACTCTCATTGAAAGGCCCTGTATAATGGTTTGGTCTAGGTATAATAGTTAGTGATATGGGTTGTGTATGAAAAACAATTTTGTATTAGTTTGCGGTTGTACTTGAGTTTACGGCCGTAAACTCCTTACGGTCGTAAACTGCTCACGGTCATAAGGCCTATAAATAGGGTGTTGTATCAGATGTTTTAGGTTGTTGATGCCTTTCATATTTTCGAGTTCCACCAAGTTGTATCAGACGTTTTAAGGCTATAAAGCGTATGCAAGCTTGGTTTGTTCTTTCTTTGCTTATTATTTCGTATTGTGTGGTTGCTATTTGTCTTTGATCATTGGTAGATCCGATTTTTGGACTTTACAATTGGTATCAGAGCAGGACTAGCGTCAAAGGCATCTTACAGTTGCGTATTTGTGCTTATCGTTCTTCACAGCAAAAAAGGGTTTTTGTTCCAGTTGAAATCTAAGATTTAAGAAGCTTTCGGTCCAAGCTTACGGCCGTAAACATCGAGTTCACGGTCGCAAGCTCTTCAAGCTCCTTCACCGCAAACGGAGTTCTTTAACAGTGAATCGAGTTTTGATTTAAGGCGGCTAATATTAAAGATCATATTTAATCACATTAAATCATTAAAAATAAAATAAAATTTTGACAGTAAACAATTGACCGTAAATCGATTTCTAATTAATTACCGTTGAAAATTTTGTTCCGAAATTTTGCCGAGTTCACGGTCGTAAACAAGGAGTTTACGGCCGCAATCATTTTTCGACAGTAAATTGAGTTTTGCTCAACAGTAAACAAATTTTCGGAAGTTAATTATTAATTTTCGGAAGTTAACTATTAGCATCAAACGTTTTTCCGAAAAATAATTTTTTTTAAGTAGCAAATTAAATTTTATTTAATAATTAATTAATTTTAATTTAAATAAAAATGGAAGCACAAAATCACAACCAATATCAAGAACTCGATGCTGTGATGGGTACAACCACGCGCATTCCCAGGCTTATGTCCGCTGATGGTTTCCCTGAGTGGAAATATAGAATTGAGAAATACATAAAGATGAAAGACTTCTAGATTTGGAAATGTGTCATAAAGGATCCAGTCAGAATCACCACTACAGTTGGGGGGCACGTGGTTGACAAGAAAATTGAAAACTACACTGATGAAGATTTTAAGAGTATAGAAGAACAGGAAAAGGCATTGGCCATTTTAACTATGGCTCTCTCACCAGACATCGCTCAAGGATTCAGAGAATATACTTCTGCTAAAGCATTGTGGGAAGCCCTGATTGAGGTGTATGAGGGAAATGAGGACATGCGACAGAGTCGCCAAGACATGCTACGACAACGGTTTAACATGTTCAACTATGTTCCTGGAGAGACTCTTGAGGCTCAGCTACAGCGATTTACAACTCTTAACACGGAGATGATTGTGGTAGGGATCTTATATACAAAGTCAGAAATTAATAAGAAGCTACTAAATGCTCTCCCAAAATCTTGGGACATGAATGTAGCTGTCATTAAAAAGACTAAGGATCTCAATCGCCTTTCTCTAGCTGAAGTGATGGCTGTCATCAAAGCGTGTGATATTGATGACAAGCAGCAAGAGATCAATCATGTGAACTCCTACTCAGCTGCCAACCTTGGCGTTTCAACTAACAATTCTCTTTCTTCTCTCTCCTATTCCTCTGCAGGTTTATCTTCCTCTGCACCAGTCACGCCCTACCCACAAAGTCAATCATTCTTGTCTACTCAAACTGCTCCATCTTCAAATGTGGCCTCTTCTTCAAAAGGAAAGGAGGGTGATGAAAACCTTGTCTTTGCAGCAGGGCTAGTAAATTGCTACAATGCACTTGTAGCTGGGGAGCTTCCACCTCAATTGTCATTTGGAGATCTTGATCAAATCCATCCGGAGGATGTTGAGGAAATGGACATCACATGGCAAATTGCCATGGCAGTATTTAGGGCAAAACAGTTTGCCAAAAAGACAGGGAAGAATAATTGGGGAATGAGCGCTGATAAGAAGGTTGGATTCAACAAGGGAAAGCTTCAGTGCTTCAATTGCCACGAGCCAGTTCATTTTGCTCGTGATTGCCCACATCCCGATAGAAGGGCTAATAATGACATAAAGATGGTCGCAGTTGGGAACAGCCGAAGCAGTGGTCAAGCAAACAATGAAAAGGCTATGGTTGCGCAATCTTTCGACTGGGATGATCAAATACAAGCTCTCAACTTATATGGACCAGAAAATGCTCATCTGGCACAGGTAAGGGATGATGCTCCAGCAGGGATTGTAATAGCTGAAGACAGTGTGATGGAGCTACAGTTTGCTTTGATGGTATCATCTTCTCATGAACCTAATTCTTCCAAGGTAAGTCTTCCATCATGCTCTAAGGCTTGTATAGATTATGTAAAAACTTTACATGACAAAATTGAGACATTAGGCAATGAAGTAGAAAATCTTAGGATTCTTCGTGAACTTAATGAAAAATTAATAAGAGACATAGAAGACCTTAGATATGAAGGGTACCAACTTCGAAAAGGACAAAAACCACTCAAAGCTCAATTGGAATCGAAAATTAAGGACTTTAGGAGACTCCAGGAAGACTACAGTAACAAATGTGAAAACTATGATTATGTAATCAAACAAAATGCTGAGCTAGTGGCTGAAGTTGAATCTTTGAAAGGAAAGTTTGAAACCGCCAAACTTGATGATAGAAAATATGATTTCTCAATTGAGGTGGTTGCAAATATGATAGACCAAAGCATGTAGTTTAAAAGGAATCAATCGAAAGGTCTAGGGTATAACCATGTACATCCTCCCTTCAATCATTCATATGTGTCCAAGCCTTTGTCCAAAGAAGAGATTGGCAATGAATCATTTATGGTTTATGGCAAGCCCTCAGGTTTTATTTCGGGAGGATTTATTAATGTTGAAAGTACTAACATTTATACTTCTCCTGCAGATCAATCCTTGAATCAGTCAAAGCACGAAGTTGAAGGATGTGTTTCTGATAATAAAATCGAGTCTAAAGCTGAAGCTTTAGTTTTTAATAAAGACAATACGTTTTCTGATATTTCTAAAGACAATGTTTTTTGTGATGGTGTTTTTATGACTTCTAACACTAGTTTGAATGTTTTGAAAAAGTCTGGTTTGAAATTTGTGGTTGACAATTTTAATGTTTGTGATAAAGATGTTGAAACACCACTAGTCCCACAACCCTCCCCATCTAACGCACCCTCACTTGCCTCACAACCTAATAATGTTGCTTGTTCTTGTGAGAAAAGCAAGGGTGCAGATAGGGAAAACAAATCTGATCAATGCAGTACAAGTTCTAAAAATAACAAGCAGATTTGTTTTAATTGTGGCACTAGTGATCATATTGCTAGAAATTGTCTAAATCGTATGTTTCTGAGGTATAATCTTCCAAGAGGGGAGAACGAGTTCAGAGGAAGGCCTTTAAATAGAAACTCCTCTAGAATTCGTTCTCGAAATGATGATTGGGCAGATGAACGAAATAGAAAACAGGCTATTTTTCAAAGACATAAAAAGGTTTTTAATCACCCTGTCTCAGGCAGTCTGCCGAAAACGAGCACAACCAAGCCAAGATCAAGCTCGTCACGAAGCAGCAGTGGGTCTTCAACCAACTCTCGTAGAAGTCACACACGTTTTGAGCAGACTATCAAACACTCAATGACTAAATCAACTGGGACTTTTAGAAAACCTAATTACAAATGATTGCCCAAACCTGCTCCCAATACATCATTTGTGTCCTAAGAAAAATTTAAATGTAATAAATCTGAAAAGGCATCGGGATCACCCAGGAAGATAATGACCTGGGTGCCCAAATCTAATTAAACCCGCACATTTTGCAGGGATAGTTGCGGGGAAATGTTGTCAGACCCTGGTTCGTCGACAACGGCTGTTCCTGGCATATGACGGGAGATATCGACCAACTGCACAACATTCAATCATTTAATGGGGGATATATCTCTTTTGCGGGTGGAGATGGTGGTAAAATCACTCAAAGAGGAACCGTCTCAAATGGAGTTTTAAGTTTCGAAAACGTCAATTTTGCTCCCAAGTTGAAACATAGTCTGTTAAGCGTTTCTCAGATCTGTGACAAGGGCTATTCTACGCATTTCACTAACAAGGAATGCATGATTCTAAAGCTAGGCTTTGTCATCTTTTAGAAGAATGGATTCTTGTAAAACCAAAAAGGGACGGGAACGCCTATATCATCGATATGAATAGCAATCTTCCAGAACAAGTTACGTGTCTTTTCTCAAAGATCTCCGAGCAAACTGCCATGCTGTGGCACCGAAGATTAGGTCATGCTAACGCCAAGAACCTAAATCGTCTTGCGAAGAATGAGATGGTCCGTGGGCTACCCGTCAAGGACTTCATTACGTTTGAGAAATGTGTGTCGTGTGCTCAAGGAAAGCATCATAGAAAGCCGCACTTGCCAAAACAGGTCAATTCAATTAGCCAGGTCCTTCAATTACTTCATATGGATTTGTTTGGTCCAGTAAATGTTCTAAGCATAAACAAAAGCTCTTACTGTCTGGTTGTGATTGATGACTTCTCTCGATTTACGTGGGTCTTCTTTCTATCCAACAAAGTTGGCGTTTCTGAATTGATCAAGAAGTTCATAGTATTAGTTGAGAACCAGACCAACAATCGGGTGAAGGCGCTTCGTACCGATAATGGAACAGAGTTTAAGAATTCTATTCTCGATTATTTCTGCGTGGAAAGGGTTATTTTGCGTCAATTTAGTTTGGCTCATACACCTCAGCAAAATGGTGTTGCTGAAAGACGGAACAGAACGCTAAAAGACGCTGCAAGAACAATGTTGTGTGATTCAAAGCTGCCAGTTTTCTTCTGGGCTGAGGCGATAAACACTGCTTGTTATGTTTAGAATCGAGTGCTTATCAACAAAGCTCAGATGAAAACTCCGTATGAAATCTACTATGGACACAAGCCATCAGTCAGTCATTTCCGTGTATTTGGCTGTCCTTGCACTCTCCTTCACTTAGATGCCAACCCGAAGTTTAATGCCAAGGCCGATGACTGCTACTTTGTAGGGTATGCTGCTCGCACTACCTATAGAGTCTACAATAAGAAAACCAAATGGATTGTGGAATCCTATGACGTGCGTTGGTTGGAAGAAAATGAGACAGACGCTAGAGTGGGTCCGGATTGGTTGTTTGATTACACGTCACTTTTCAAATCATTGAATGTGTCCTCAAGTAATCCATATATATCTGATTTGTATTGGAAGAGTATTTTTGAAGAGGAAGACGAAGAAGTTGTGTACAAGCTGATATCCACATCCTCTACTTCATCGAAGGGGAAGTCTAAAGTTTCACTTGAGGGGGAGTCCTCTGGCTCTCAGAAGGAAGGATCGATCCCAAGCTATGTCTGAGGGGGAGCCCTCCGCTGCACAAGAAGGGGAGTCTTCTACAACATCTTCGGGAGAGTCCTCTGCCACAACTCAAAGGGGGTCGACTTTACTTTTCGATAGTCCTCAATCTTCAGTCCAGTCTGATTCTCCTGATGCTGATACTACACCTCATATGTCAATGGAAAAAGAGTCAACTCCTAATGATGGTTCCGCTATCTCTACAGCTTTTATGGAGTTACTCTTTCCTGATCTTATCGCAGATGAGTTTGTTGCAGAACCATCTGGTGTTGCTCAACCAGTAAATGAAGGAGGTATCAACATTCACACTCTTCCTATCTCTCTAAATGACATCAGCCACAAAATACCTTCAAGGGTTCAACGCGATCATCCGATCGAAAATGTCATTGGCCAGCTAGATGATGGTGTGAAAACTAGAAGTCAGAGTGGAGACGTGAATACATGTCTGTACTCTTGCTTTATTTCTCAAATTGAGCCCAAGAATGTAGAAATGGCTCTAAACGAACCTAGCTAGGTGGATGAAATGCATGAGGAATTGCACCAATTTGAAAAACTCGGTGTTTGGAAGTTAGTTGAGTTACCGAAGGGCAAGAAGTCTCTTGACACACGATGGGTCTATCGCAACAAGCAGGATGATTCAGGGGTTATTGTGCGAAACAAAGCTCGATTGGTAGTTCGTGGGTTTCGAAAAGTCGAGGGTCTTGACTACACTGAAGTTTATGCTCCAGTAGCTCGCCTGGAGGCTATTCGTATCTTCCTAGAATATGATTCTTATATGAACTTTACCTTTTTTCAAATGGATGTCAAGACTGCCTTCTTCTATGGCAAGGTGAAGGAAGAAATCTACGTTGATCAACCCCCTGGGTTTGTCGACTCAAAGTATCCTAATCATGTCTACAAGCTGGACAAAGCGTTATATGGGCTGCATCAAGCTCCTAGAGCATGGTATGCGACCCTAACAAAGCATTTGCTCGAACATGGTTACTCTCACGGCACTATCAATCAAACATTGTTTATAAAGCACGTCGACAAGGACCAGATACTCGTACAAATATACGTCGACGACATCATCTTTGGATCAACCAGTCAACAACTTTGCTAGGAGTTCGAAGGTGTAATGAAGAAACGATTCGAAATGAGTTCTTTGGGAGAAATGACCATGATATTGGGACTTCAGGTTAAATAGAATTCAACCGGAATCCTACTACATCAACCCAAGTATGTGGAGGATATTCTTGAGAAGTCCGCGTTTCATGATGCTAAACCTACGTCAACACCGATGGCTGAACGACCTCTTCTGACTCCAGATCCTGAAAGTGAGTCCGTAGATCAAACTCTTTATCGATCGATGATCGGATCACTTATGTATCTTACTGCAAGTCGACCTGACATTATGTTTGTTGTTTGTCAATGCGCACGCTATCAGGCTAATCCTAAACTTTCTCATCTTATTGCTGTCAAAAGAATTTTTCAGTATATCAAAGGATGCCCTAAATTGGGTCTTTGGTATCCGAAGAATTATGAATTTGTTCTTTATGCTTTTACTGACAGTAATTATGGAGGTTGTGAGCTTAACAGGAAATCTACCTCAGGAGGATGTCAATATCTAGGTGACAGGCTAGTTTCGTGGCAATGCAAGAAGCAACACACTGTCTCGACTTCCATAGTAGAGGCGGAATACGTTGCTGCATCAGCGTGCTGCTCTCACGTTATCTGGATCCAACATCAGCTGTTGGACTACAGTTTGAATTACTTTGAAACCCCTATTTATTGTGATAATGAAGCGGCAATTCAAATTGCTAAAAACCCAGTCCAACACTCTAAAACCAAGCACATCGACATTAAAATTCACTTTATCAGAGACTGTTATGGACGATCTTTAATCCGGCTAGAACAGGTCCACACTGATAATAATGTGGCAGATTTGTTCACAAAGCCATTTAACAAAGCTCGTTTCGATGTGCTTGTGGGATTTCTGAAAATGATACGTTTTGAGGATTAAGTTTTTTTATTTTTTTTATTATTTTTCTTTTCTTAATTTATTTTTTATTTTTTTATTTTCATTATGACTTCTTGTTTTAGGATAGTTTAAATTTGCGCATTTTTAAAATTTTTATTTCGTGTTCTCACCCATGCACAAATTTAGGGGGAGAAATAAAATAATCCAAAAACAATAAAAAAATTAGAAAATAAAAATCCAAAAATAGTGTCATTTATGTTCAGAAAATTGAAAAATTATTGTTGACGGCTTCGGTTGTAGGTATTGTGATGGGAAATGAAATTAACAAGTGATAACGGGCAACTTGAATCGGCGTAACGTACCTAAGTTGAATCGTCTATGCTCTGTACTCGATGTGCTGGTAGGCACGAAAGATTTTAAATGGACTTGACTAGGAAAGTTGAACCTAATGAATTTAAGGACTTGACAAACTTTGACCTAGTTAGATCCGTTTAACCTGATGTCACGACGCTCGGATAGGTTGAGCAGGGAGATATACATGAGAATCTACTCATCACATTATTTGAACCAGTACTTGGAACCGTGGCTTAACTTTTCCCCAATGTGCGAATTCTGTCCTTAATTTCGGTTGGATGGGGCGACTGGTAAATTCCAATAAATTAGGTCTGTAGAATATCATTTTCTTTCTTTCCGTTTGTTAGCCATATGTTGTCTCCTTTGCGCGACTTCTAATCCGACCTGGTACACAACATATGTAACTCTATTTCTCTGCAGGCTATATATGTGTGTGAAATACTTCTTATCTGTTAGCCATACGCTGTCTCCTTTGCGCGACTTCTAATCCGACCTGGTACACAGCATATGCAACCTTCTTCTTCTCAACCCCTCTGAAGTAGTTAGTAATAGAATTCTGAATCTCTCCTCTCTCTGAATGGTTATCTGCTCACCCGATGTAAGAGTACTCTGGAAGTTCTTGATGGCTGGGGCATATCAGGAAGCGGGAAACACGTTCTAGTACACTTAAAATTGAACATATACAGATTTTCTGTAGATCTCGCTGCTCGATTTAGGTGGACAACAGTATCCCTTGTTGTAGTCAGTTAAATGGTCATAAGGTGAATTTATTTAAGATTTAGGAGTTATCGAAATAACAGAAATTTACAATTAGATAAATGCCTGAATCATGTCATTGGTAAAATGTCCAAAAATATCACAAATCTTTCGTGTTTAAGTGGACCACAATACTGGCAATCGGTCAGACGAAGATGTGAAGATAAGGGTACCGACAAGTGGAATAAGGCTGTCCAACAACTTTGATCCCAGCATCACAAAAAGAGTATTAATGGTTAAAGTTTTGTTTTGTCAAATCTTTTAATTTGAGTTTTATTTTTCTTTTAAAAATTTATTTTTTATTTTATTTTATTTTTAATTTTTAATTTTTATTTTTATTTTTATTTCGTTTTATTTTTTTTCTAGCAATGAAATTTTGTTTTGTTAGTTTTATTTTTATTTTCGAAATTATTTTAAAATTAATCCTCAAAGTTTTTTTTTTAAATTTTAATTGTTGGAAGTTGAAAATACTGGGTAGTTATCAGGTAAAAGGGTAAGTGAGGGTGAAAAAAGGTAAAAAGGAGTTCACTGCCGGAATCTCCTCATTCACGAGATTCCGGCCGCAAACACTTCTTAAACCCTCTCAAAAAGCTCAAAAAATTTTCTTTGATTTTCGGAAAACCGCTTACACCATCACAAATGTAATCACTTCTAGATCACGAATATGTGTTTTGTTTCAATTTTCACCGAGCCATTTTGTCGGAAATCGCGAAAAAGGGTTCGACGGAGCTTACGGCCGTAAACTCTGTTTCGCTGTTGTTTGGATTTGTTTTGAATTTATTTTGATGCTAGTAATCCCTACATTTGCATATATCTATGTGTTATACATCAATTCATCGTTTAGATATGTTTTTCGTGGTTTTTTCGATTAAGTGTTCATCGGCCGTAAACTCGGTGTTTACGGCCCAAGAACAATTCGATTGCTGCCCTGAAAATGGATTAAATAAATACATACTTTCGATGTGATGAGTTTGCAAAAAGATTCTTAGGCCGTAAACTTCGAGGTTACGGCCCAAGAACTGAGTTTACTGCCGTTTTTTTTAAAAAATCAAAAACTCGAGATTTATTGTTTATTTCGGCTGTAAGCTTATTTTTCAACTCAATTTTTAATAAAAATTTTGTTTTGATTATATTTTAATTAAAATAATTTTGGGGTCAAAATTAAATTTTATTTTTCCTTACAGTTTGTGTTTGAGTGCAGAAAATGGGGAATTTGAAATTTGCAGACATGCACAACCTTGCAATCGTGCTTGCAGACCCTCCGGCAATTCACTCTGATATGCGCTCGATGATTCATCGGTTGCGGGAATGTTGTTTAGCGTCCACGATCACGGTCAATCCAGTTGTGTATCAAAATTTGATTCGCGAGTTTTGGGCGACCGCTAAATCGAACATGGATGATGATGGGAACTTTACTGTGAAAGCCAAAGTTCAGGGACGAGAGATTGTGATTGATGAAGGTTTCATTCGCGAGGCGCTGCTCATTGACGATCAACCCAATTTCCCAACGGAAATCGGAATTGAAGAAGCTCAACGAATTCTACGCAGAATGAGTTATGAGGGAAATTTTCCGCCAACACTGAAGAAGTTACTGCATCCATTCTGTAGGTTCTTAGCGCACGTTTTTGTTAGCTGCATTACGGGAAGAAGGTCTGGAGCCGATGAGATCTCATAGCGCACAACTGGTGCACTAGTATCCCTTGCTGTTGGCATAAGATTCAACTTCTCGAAGTTCATCTTGGATGAATTTGTCATTAACATCAGAGCCTCTACCTGAGATACTTTTCTGTTGTATCCTCGCTTTATCCAAGTGTTCATCAACATTCAGTTTCCTAATGTAAGGAAGGAGGGCGATACTCTTGATATGAAGTCCTTGGGTCCACACACGGTGGGACTCATCAAACAAAATCGTAAAGGCAAGGTTATCTTTCAAGGACTGTATCCTCTACAGAAATTTGGGAAGTTTACAGAGTTAGATGAACCAACGGAGTCATACGATTCGTCTGAACAAACCTCGTCAGAGCAGGCATCTGCAGAAAAATCTACTCCGAATAACATTCTTATTGATATATCAGAGGATGAAGGAACTGAAAAGGATAACACACCAAATCCTGATGCTCAATTCGCCTCAGAACTTGAAAAGGAGTTGAGCCATGATCAAGATGGTGCGGAAATGCATGTCGGTGAAGAAAGAAACGATTCATTCAGTGATCTTGATTTAACAGGTTTTGATCGTGATGACATTGTGGCTTCCTTAGCCAGCAGTGCAAATGTTGTGTCGCATGAAAACCTTGACACGATTTTCAACAATGTCGATGACGTTGTTCTACCAACAACCGAGACTAGGAAGTTAAGTGAAACGTTTGAAATTCAAACTCCAACATCAAAACAAATGGTGTCTGCTTCAATTCCCATGGAGATGGTTATAGGATGTTCCCCTCCTGTATCCACTTCTCCTACATCTGAACCATTTATGAGTGTATTTACCCCAAATTCTGACCAACTTCAGTCTAAGAGACAAAGACTAGACATGAGACAATCTGAGCTAATCGCAAGCTTGATTAGCGGTCTTCCTACCCCTCCTGTCACTACTGCTACCACTAGACTCACAACCACCAAGATGATTCCAGCAGGTCCGAGTTTAGCATTTACTGTTGGTGGTCCCTCTGCACCGCCTGGTTTCTCAGTTCCAAGATATAATCGAGATGCTGCTTCTAAAAGGTTGGCATTGCACATGGCTGAAGAACAACTTCTATTGCCAGACCCTCGAGGAAAAGGTGTTTCCATTGAAGAAGGTGGTGCTAGGGATGACAATCTCACTCTTTCTAGTTTGCAAAAGGAGATTTCAGTTCTAAGCCAGAAAAATATTGAGTTAGATATTCAGGTAACGGAACTTCGTGCTAAGAATGTCAACCTTAGTATTCAAGTTGCAATCAAATAAGTCTAATCTTGGAGTACAAGTGGCCGAGCTCAAAAAGGATAAAAAGCTGAAGACTAAGCAGATTTCCGACTTGCAAGATCATTTCAATCTGCTAACTTCAAGCTACTTTGAACTGAAGAAGAAACTTGAAGTAGACCTTGGAGACAAATATCAAACGTCTATTGAAGAACAAAGGATCAATCTTCACGTACAAGCTTTCCCGGTTGACCTACCAGTTGGTCAGTCTTCTGGTACTGCTGACCGTGTTGTGGATGAACCTCCTCTGGCTCCACAAATTACAGAAATCATTCGTCGTGGTCAAGAAGAAGAAGTGAAGAAAGGACAGTTGATGCTCAAGAGGAACTCTAATCTGAATGCTTCTCGGGGTGAACCGTTAATCACAGTTACTGATTTTGAAGTGGTTCGGTTTCGAGATACGTTTGGAGACAGATCGGGAGTTTCTTCTTGGGGATTCCATGACCCCCTTAAGATGTGGATAGTCATTTGCAAGAGCGGTAATTTTGAGTTGTACAAGAATAGTCATGACTTTATCTCATTCACGAGGATTGATTTGGCAGAGCTGTCTCGAGCTCCCTTCATCAATTTAATGAATGATCCACAAGTTACTCAACTTAAGCACCTCCTTGATCATCAATTCAAAAAGGGGTTTCCGTCTATGCCAACAGCAGAATCTGTCATATTTGAACATTCAGATGTCTTGGAACCGTCCACCGACAAGCCGTTACAGGTAGTAATGTGGCCTGCAACGAAACAAGTTAAGCAGTTTCTGGTGCTTCAAGGCTATTCAGATGGGTCTCTTAGTTCATTGGAGTGCTGGGTTTTTGATGAAACTACTTCTGGTGTTGTCATTAAGCTTAAGAATGGGTGCATCAGACTCTATGATCGTAGAGACTTGTTACAGTTCAGGAAGTGGGATATTCACTATCTCAGCAACTTTCAGATTAAGGTTGTTGAAGATATATATGAAGAAGGTGCTAAAGTGTACACGATAATGGTGGCTGAAATTTTGAGCAAGCGTATGTGGAATGGAGCCATGGGACAAATGGACGTTATGATTGGCAACAAGGGGATGGCCTCGAGCTAGTCCAAACCAAGGGGGAGATTGAAAGGCCCTGTATAATGGTTTGGTCTAGGTATAATAGTTAGTGATAGGGGTTGTGTATGAAAAACAATTTTGTATTAGTTTGCGGTTGTACTTGAGTTTACGGCCGTAAACTGCTCACAGTCATAAGGCCTATAAATAGGGTGTTGTGTCAGATGTTTTGGTTGTTGATGCCTTTCGTATTTTCGAGTTCCACCAAGTTGTATCAGACGTTTTAAGGCTATAAAGGGTATGCAAGATTGGTTTGTTCTTTCTTTGCTTATTATTTCTTATTGTGTGGTTGCTATTTATCTTTGATCATTGGTAGATCCGATTTTTGGACTTTACACTCTTAGGCCCAAACCCTAATTTTTAGGTCATGCCACTATATAAGGAACATTATGGCTCAAACCCTAGCCCCTTATCAGCCTCCCCAACCTCAGAGAAACCCTAGAACTCCTCATTCCTTCATTCTTGTATAATTTTGATCTGGAAAAGCCCATTTTGGTGGTTTTTAGCTTGGAAAAGGAAAGAAGAAGTTGGGAAGGAAGGACTTGGGAAGTTTGAGCTCATAGATTTGGGATAACATCGTCATTTGGGACCCTTTGGAGGTATAAAGTTCATAACTTTACATAAGAGTGCTTAGTTCTAGTGTAGTTTGGTTTTGAAGTCATTTTGGTCCAAAGGATGAAGCTTTATAGTCCAAATCCGATTTCTAGGCTAAGGGTTGCCACCCTTAGTGCTAAATAACTCCCTAGGTCAGACAGTTGTAATCTTGGTGGTCTTAATGGGTTCATGCAAGAGTTGAGACAACTTTCATGGAAGTAGAATATCATTTTTGGAGTTTGGACCATTTGGGGCATGCGAAGTCACCAAGTTAGTGACTTTATGGATTAAGACATTGAAAAGGAATTGGTTATATGATTGTAGCTTCTAGATCTGAGTATTAAGCACTTATTGGGAAAATGAATTAGCAAGGGAGTACGATGAGTGTACATGCAGGTACCACCAACGTACACACCATTTGGCTAATACGCTTAGTGTACATAGGAGTACGTCCAACGTACTCATCAGATTTGGGTCTTGCGAGTTTTGGGCCTCGGTTTGGGCCATGCAAGGGATTTTGGTCCTTTGGGCCTTAGGGGGGCCATAAAGAGTCACATAGTGTGGGCCAAGAATATGTTTGGGCTTTGTGTAAGGCCCATTAGAGAGATTGGCCCAATTTAGCAAATTGGGCCATTAGTAGGCCACTAGTGGGTTTGGGAAGCCCATCTAGTGTTGGGACTTTGTATATTATGATTTTGAGCCTTAGATATGGACCAAGTTGGACTAGGGGTAAAATGGTCATTTTACCCTAAGGAGGATTATTGATTTGGACTAAGTGAAATTTTGGTTATTGATAGCTCGGGGAGTCAAAATGTCAGTAGTTCGGGGATCTGCCAGCTAACGACGAGGGGTTATTCGCAGGATTCTATAGTCAGCCTTGCGAGGTGAGTTTTCTCAAGTAGGAACGGGTCTAAAGCACCAATGCTGGCCGGTTTGTGTATGTTAGTGTATACCGGATTTAGATCTGATGTTGGGGTTTGCCCGATGCAGTTTATATGTTCTGAATTTCGGTCTGATGTCGGGTGGTACCCGATGCAGTAGTGTATGTTTAGTTATAGTTGTTGTCTTTATGATACTTGTATGTGCCTGGTAGGGAGATGAGTGTGGGTGGGGGCCCGTATCTCATCACTAGCTGAGTGTGGACGGGGTTCCATATCTTATTAGTAGCAGAGTAGGGGCGTGGCCCAAGATAGGCGGGGCCTTGAGAATAATAGTTATAGAATAGCAATTGTTTGTTATGTATTAGCATGATTATATGATAGTGTTTGTTTTGTGTATAGCGGATGGGGCCCAGAGACAGGCGAGGCCTAGTAGAAACATATATGTATACCGAGCGGGGCTCGATGCCAGGCGGGGCCCGATGTAGCGGGCTAGGCCCAATGTTTACAGTATGTGAATATGTGTATGGTATATGGTAGATCGGGGAATCACTAAGCTTCGTGCTTACAGTTTTCAGTTTTGGTTTCAGGTACTTCTGGTAGTAGAGGGAAGAGCTCGGGATGACTACATGGCACACACCAAGAAGTTTTTAGCCTGGGATGTTTACTTTGATAAAAAGGAACATGTTTTAGATATGATACTCTGATTTGATATAACAATTTTTGTTTATGAATGAAATGGTTGATAATTATGGTTTTATTAATGATTTAAAACAAAATTTTTGGTTTGGATTTGGGGATGTTACACATTCTTTAGAAAAAAATTAAAAAGTGCATCTTTTAAAATTAGTTAAGTTAAAGGTCTACTGATTTTAGAAAAATCTTTAATAAAACGGCGGTAATAACCCGCTTGACCTAAAAAACTCCCAACGCCCTTCACATTGGTTGGTGGGGGTAATTTAGCAATAGTGCCAATCTTTGCTCGATCCACCTCAATCCCTGATTTGGACACTTTATGGCCTAAAACGATGCCTTCTTTCACCATGAAATGACATTTTTCCCAATTTAAGACAAAATTGGTCTTTTCACACCTAGCAAGCATCAAATCAAGGTTAGTAAGAAAATCATTAAAAGAAGAGCCAAATACGGAAAAAATCATCCATAAATACTTCAATGAACTTCTCCACCATGTCATGGAATATTGCCGTCATGCATCGCTAAAAACTCGTCGGTGCATTGCATAACCCAAAAGGCATGCGTCAATATGCAAATGTTTCACTTGGAAAAGTGAAAGTCGTCTTCTCTTGATCATTTGGGTTAATAGGAATCTGAAAATAACCGGAAAATCCATCGAAGAAACAATAATACAAATGTATAGATACTCACTCAAGCATTTGATCAATAAAAGGAAGAGGGAAGTGGTATTTGCAAGTGGCATCATTTAGCTTGCGATAATCGATGCACACCCGCTAATTGGTTACCGTCCATGTAGGTATGAGCTCGTTCTTCTCATTTTTCATGACTGTCATCCCTCCTTTCTTTTGCACTTCTTGAACTGGACTAACCCATGGACTATCAGAAATCGAGTATATGATCCCGGCATCTAAAAGCTTGACGACTTCTTTCTTAACCACCTCTTGCATGTTCGGGTTCAACCGCCTTTGATGTTGCACTACTGGATTTGGTCCTTCTTCAAGTTTAATTTTGTGTGAGAAACAAGAAAGGCTAATTCATTTTATGTCTGTAATTTTCCAATTGATGGCATTCTTTCTTTTCTTCAAAACCTTCACGAGGGCTTCCTTTTCAGATGGTGCGAGGTAAGAAGCTATAATCACAAGTTTTTTTTTATCACCCTCTTCCAGAAAAGCATACTCCAAGTGTTCCAGAAAAGTTTTCAGCTCTAATGTCGTGTTTTGAACACTGAACATGTCGAGTGAATTAATGGAACTCGTCGAGTTGTGGTCATTTTTCCCATCAGATCGCGTATTTTCGTCCCAACTCGCCAAGTTGAGTTTTCAGCATTTTTGGTTAATTCGTAGTATTCGCTTTCTTCGAGTAACATTTCTATCTCCTTTAGTTCTCTTTCAGCATAAAAGTCATCTTCTAATACAAGGGTGGATTTACCCAACTTGTCTTCTTTCCATTCCTCGAATAGTTCTTCCAAAATGTCCACCGAGAAGGTCGTGTCGTCACTGAACCTCTAGTGCTTCGGCTTGATCCACTCTAAATGTAACTGAATCATCTCCTACCCGAAGGGTAAGTTTAGATTCTCTTATGTCTATTATGGCGCAAGCGGTGTTTAGGAAGGGTCTTCTAAGAATGATCGGCACTAGATGGTCTTCTTCCATATCTAGCACTATGAAATCCAAGGAAACACGAACTTATCGACTTTCACTAATAGATCCTCGCATATTCCCCTTAGAAACATTACCGTATTATTTTCTAGATGAATCACCATCAAATCATTCTCGGCTCTAGAAGGTTCAACTTCTTAAAGAATGAGTATGGCATAAGTTTACACTTGCCCCTGAATCGGCCAATGCATAACGTGTAGCTAAATTTCCGAATTGGCATGGCAAAGTCGAACTACCTGGGTCACCCATCTTCTTTGGCAATTTATTCAACACTGAGGCTGAAAAATTCTCATTAAGGACCACCTTAGATGCCTCCTCCATCTTCTTCAAGTCTTTCAAGAATTTGGCATACTTGGGCATTTGTGCAACCGCCTCGATGAAAGGAATCTTAATTTGAAGGGATTTGATGTGCTCCATGAACTTTTGATATTCTTCATTCTGTTTGTCTTGTCTAGCTCGGCTTGGGAATGGCAATGGAGGTTAATGTGACTTAATTGGAGGGTTATTTTTCTCATCAGAAGAAAAACTCGTCCAGTTCTTCTTCTCAACTCGCCAAGTTAAGTCGTCTGTTTTCTAGTTTCGGGTTTTCTTCCTCTGCTTCTTGCACCACTTTTGGATCTTCATTCGGGATCGAGGTCAGAGGAGTGACTATTTTACTGCTCCTAGTCTTCATAATATTTATGTGTGCTACCCTCGGGTTTTTCTCGGTGTCGCTAAGAAGTCTATCCCGTGTTCATTCGTTGAATTGCTTGGCAAGTTTCCCGAGTTGCTTTTCAATATTAAGGAGTGAAGCTTGCTGATTCCGTAGTAGATCCTATAGATCTTTCATCATAACTTTGTGCTCTTTCATTATAAGTTGTTGATCTCTTATTGCAGCATCAGACTCGTCATGTCTTTTTTCAGATGCACTTGCAAAACGTGCACGCATGGCTTCAAAATTCCTTCTTTTCTTGCACTGGTTCTTCCTTTTGATAGAAATCTCTTGCCTTTTGCCTATACTTTTCCTCCTTCGACTTCTTGTATACTTCATATGGTAGCCATTCCTTTTTAGGTTTCCACCAATCTGCATCTTACCTATCCCTGCTTGAATAACACACTTGAGCTTTACAGTTTCCGTTCTCGTCGAAGTCACAATATTTGGTAAGGTGAGGCCCACTACAATTGTCACAACCCACTCGGATGGCTTGGATGGATTGGTCCATCTTTGTCATCCAACGATCCATGCTCTCTAACTTATCCATCATTGCTGCCATGTCATCAGAAACTGAATTCACCACTCCTTTAATTGAGTCATGTCTCGGGTTATGATATTCTCTTGAGTGTTTAGAGAACTCTTCAATCAACTCTTTTATCACCACGAGTGCCTTCTTCGTGAGTGGTCCTTAGGAGTCAAGGAGATGCCTAGTTGTCACATTTACTCCATCATAAAAGATGGAGACCTCTTGTTGCATGTTTAGGTCATTTTGAGGGCAGTTTCTTACCAAACCCTTGTATCTCTCCCATGCCTCGTAGAGTGATTCTCCTCCTATTTTCTCAAAGGTGGCAATTGATTTCTTTAATTTTGAGACCTTTGAGGGAGGACAAAAATGTTGAATGAACTCTTTGTGCATCTTGGCCTATTATGTAATTGATCCTGGAGGTAGTTCCTTCAACCAATCTTTCGCAGCTCCCTTGAATGTAACTAGTAGCATCCGAAGTAGCATAGTCTCACGTGGCACGTTGGGGATGTTAAAGTAGTTGGCTATGTCGTTCATCTCATCAATGTGTTTATAGGCATCTTCGTGATACTTCCCGTAGAGTGGGATCTCCTTCAGTTGAGCGAGAATGTGCCATTTCAATTCAAAGTTTGTAGTTGCTGGAATGGCGGGTTGAACAAGACCCGGTTCGGTATCCTCTCGCATCTTCTTCTTGTACTCCTCCATGGTTATATTTGCAATGTTTTCCATCTCTTCTTTTAGCTCGATGTCACTTTCTTCTTCAGATTCAGGTGCTTTGGGCTCATGATCTACCACCTTCTCATCTTGAACTTTCTCAAAACCGCTTGATCCCTCGATTGCTTTGTCTTTGTTTTTGCGAATAATCGACTCTGGATCTTCCACAGGTGGCACTAATGTAGAACTAGAGCCTTGGCTCATAAACTTACTGAAACAAAACAAAAATTCACTTGTAAAGTGAACAAAATGAAATAAAAAACAAAACTTGAAACGCAACTAACTCGTCCAGTTTAGATATGCACTCGATGAGTGTAACGCAATAATAGAAAAAATAAAAATGAAAATTAAAAAAGAAAAACTTGTAACTTTATGTGAGATAAATCTCACACAAAGGATCGATAACACTAGCAAATAAAATTAACTAATCGGAATTGTTCCCCGACAATGGCGCCAAAAACTTGATACGTGTTGATTGTCCTAGTTTTAATCCTACTAACTTAAACACAAAGACAGACACACGAAAGGTAGTGTACCTATCGATTAGCAGTTTAGTTCAGGTAAGTAGGGTATCAAACACAGGGAACGGTAAATAATTAAAATTAATACTAACATTATGTAAATAAAACAATATTTAAAAGGGGGTTTTTCTCTAGTTTTGTAAGACCATAAACTTAATCAATTACTAAACACTTAAACAAAGGAAAATTTAGTAAATTACTTACGAATTTTCCTTTAGATCTCTTCAATTCCAAGCCTCTAGTTGAATTTCGAAAACCACAGCTTCTAAGAACATCTTTGGCCTCCAAAAGTCGCTAAAAGCCTCCAACAAAAGTTAGGGTTTTGAGTGAAAACGATCTATAAATAAATTCTGAAAAACGGCTCAACTCGTCGAGTTTTAATACCCAACTCACCGAGTTTTTGACTTAAATCGTGTGTACGACAATGCACTAATTTGTTGGCAATCTTCTAAGAAACTCGTCGAGTTGATGACTAAAATCGCCAAGTTCTTCTTCATTTTTTCCTTCTTCCTTCAAAATCCAATTTCCAAGCTTCCAATAGCTAGATCCACTTCCTTTCACCTCCGAGCATGTCTTTGTTGCTGAAAATGAAAATTTAAACTAATTAAGCACCTTTTTTCATTATTTGAGATAAAATCAACATAAAGTACTAAGATAATGCATGAAATTTATGATTAAATATGCCCATATCAAAAATCTATTAGGGTAATGTTGGCCATAGCTGCCTTTCATGACTATGAAATCTGGCAGATGGATGTCAAAATTGTTTTCCTTAATGGGAAACTGGTTGAAGGTGTTTATATGAGTCAGCGAGAAGGTTTTGTGGATGCAAAATATCCAAATAGAGAGTGTAAGATTGATAAATCAATCTATGGATTGAAACAAGCTTCTCGCAGATGGAATCTTTGCTTTGTCGAGAAGCTTAAAGAGTTTGATTTCTCTAGAAGTGATGATGAGTCATGTCTATATTTCAAAGCTAGTGGGTGTATATTAACCTTCCTAGGTGTATATTGATGACATACTTCTTATAGGAAATGACATTCCAACTTTGCAAGAGGTTAAGATGTTGGCTTGGAAAGTGTTTTGCTATGAAGGATCTGGGAGAGGCTACTTATATTATGGGGATAAGGATTCTGAGATACATGAGTAAGAGGCTAATTGGAATTAGTCAAACTACATACTTGGAAAAGGTACTAAAACATTTTAGTCTGGAAAATTCCAAGAAAGGATAGCTACCTATATAGAGTAATACCAACTGAGTAAGACTCGGAGCCCGAGTATTGATGCATAGATAGTATAAATGAGTAGAGTTCCATATGCTTGCACCGTTGGATCTATCATGTATGCTATGACACATACTCGCCCTGATGTGGCTTTTACTTTAAGCATGGTCAGTCATTATCAGGGAAATCCAGGTAGAGCTCACTAGATAGCAATTAAAGATATTCTCAAGTAACTTGGTATAGTGATGCCAACTTTCAAACAGACATAGACAACTTTCGTTCTCAATCTGGTTGGGTGTTTACCCTTAATAGAGGAGTGGTAACCTGGAAAACTTCCAAACAGGAGACGGTGGCTGATTTTACCTATGAATCAGAGTACATAGCAGTGAGTGAAGCATCAAATGAGGCAATTTGGTTGAAGAACTTCATCGGAGGCCTTGGATTTGTTCCAACCATTAAGTAGCCAATGGAGTTTTTCTGTGATAATGAAGGGGTGGTTGCCTTAACAAAGGAACCAGGAGATCATGGCAGATCGAGACATATCGACATAAAATATCATCATTAGACATAGAGTAGAAGAAGGTCGGCTCATTGTAAAGAGGGTGTCATCTGAAGAAAATCCTGCAGATCCCCTCACAAAGGGTCTGAGTAGGGTAAAGCACGTTCAGCATGCAAGGAGCATTGGTCTGAAAGATGATATTGATTTTAGTAGTTAGATAGTTATTTTTGAAACTTGTAACAAGTAAATGTAATTGACTTCTGGTGATCAAATAATAGAGAATTATTTATGAGTTTGTTTACTACCTTTTGTCAGTTATCTATTATTGTATTTTATTTTGCATGTTTTACTTCCCAAATAATTCGATTATTCAAACATCCACAGTCGATCATACTTTTTGAAGTGAGTACCAAATTAATATTGTCATGAATTAGATTGTAGATTATCTAAAGGGTTTTAGACATAGAAATAGTATTGCTACAATATTCATGAGTACTTTTAAATGGAGATTTAAGTATTGGATTAACCCACGCTCAGAGAATTACTTCATGGAACATATCACGAGTAATTCTGAGACAATAATAAGGAGATATATGAGTTGTGGTTTACAAAGCAGTTATGCTTTGATAATAGGTAAACGCATCAGTAACTGGATGTTATAAAACATATTGTTGTGCATGATTTGGTGAGTAGATAGTACAAGCATATAAGTCAAAGTTTATATGTTTTTTTGCTCTATTGGGAAAAGCGATATATTTTAAGCCCCTCAATGATTTGGTGTTGACTTATTGTGTCGGGCCCGGCCAGGACTAAATTGATGTTTTCGATTAGTAGTTCTTTGTCATTACAAATCAGAAATCGGGAAACAAAGTAATGGACAATGAGATTGATTATGTTCCATTTTTCATATCCGAATGATATCTTGCAGAACGGAGGATTATGTAATCACTTATCTTAGCACACGTATCTGACTGGGTTAGAGTTCGACAACGACTCTTAGAAGCTACAATTTGCTTATTGGTTTAGAAGTTGTACAAGTCGTTATAGTTATTAGACTTATCCAAGTAGGCTACAGTTAGATTAGGTGTTCAAGTCCATAACTATAATTGGTATAAACTTGAATTGATAGTAGCACAGTCCTTTTGCGTTGCTCTCAAACCTAGCAATTGGACAAGATGATTTTTTTGGAGAGAGAGGTTAATTTATTATTTGATTAATAAATTAAAATAATTGATTTGTTAATGTATTATGAAAATGATATATTAATTATAACTCATATTATTTAATTAATAGTTGATCAGAAATTAATTAGAATTAATTTTCACATTAATTGTATTAATTAAAAGTGCAAGGGCTATTTTGCAATTTATTGATAGTTGAGGAAAAGGGATCTAGAACCTCCTTGAAATAGGTTGGACGAAAAATTCTAGGAAGGGCATAGAATTTTCGTCCCAAGGCTCTTGGATGGAGGTTCATGGGCTGCTTGGTAACCAAGATAAGGGAGTAGGGTTTCCTCCTTAAACCCTAGCTTTGGCTCTAAGCTACCTCACCTATATAAAGGGCCTTAAACCCTCTCATATCCAGCACCTTAAACCCTAGAGAGCATAGGCCAAAAAATATCCTCCCTCTTCTCTCCTACCCATCCTTCTTGCTAGCTTGGGTGTGAACCACTAGAGACACGAAAATTGTGGTGCTTGCTTCCAAAGGATCAAAAGGTATGTTTTCTTTCTTTGTTTCTAATTTTCAAAAATATCTAGGTATCCTTACGGTTCTTATTTGATTTTCAATGTTGTATGTTCAATTATAAAAAACATAGATCAAGATTACGGTTGCATGTACACTTAGGTTTTTTATTTGTTTTGCATAAAACCCATACTATATATGTTCTGTTGTCTAGGGCATTTTGGGGGAATCTCACTAAGCTTTGGCTTAATGTTTGAGTTTATGGTTTCAGGTACATTTGAAGATAGGGGAAGGTAAAGGCATGTTTGTGCACATTATCCTTGATATTTACTTGACCTATGATTTTGGGATACTCTGATTTATGATTATGACTTTTGGAAACTATGATTTATATGATTTATGGATTTTGATATAGTTTTAAAAACAATTTTTTTTTCATGGTTTCTGCGATGGGATCCCAGTCTCAAACTAAGGATCTGCAAAATATTTTTCAAAATTAACTCTAAAACGACTGAGACGGATGTGATGTGTACAATCAGTTGGAGTCAAGGAAAGTGTTCCCCAAGATACCCATACTTGTTTTGTGTATTGATAAAACTTCATCCTAGTTTGTAGGCTATGGATCCTTAGGAATTGCACGATAGAACTGTCTGATTTATGATGCCTGATAGCATAGGAGAATTTCTTTTTTTGCTTTATGGAACTGACATTATGACAGCAGTTGGTTAGTGTATGCATCATTGTTTTACATAACAAATATTTTATTGCTTGAGAATGTTTGATTTATCCTTATTTCATGTTCCTTGTTTGGTTGTAGGCTTAGGTTAGAATCAAGTATTCGACTGTCTATCGAATCCAGTGTTATGTATGATTAGCATGCATAAGTAACTATAGGAATAGTGGAAGTTTCATTAGTGATAGTTAATAGGCATCGAATCTAATAATACTTCCAATGTATCATAGCTACATTCTTGATTCTTGAAGAATGGATTCTTGGGTAAGTTTCTGGTTCGGTCGGTATAGCATCCTAAAATGCTCCTATAGTATTTTAACCCTTATGTTTGATTATACAACTCTTCTGGTATCTAGGTAAGTTTTAGGCTTGCTACAACACCACAATCACTCCCAAGCACATGTTGGTCATGTCTCGAATAAATATAGTTGATCAGGCTATATTGACCCTAGACATGATTACATAACTGCCCAGGTTTAACCACGACAACATCCAAATACTTTTGTTTTGTTCTACTTATGACACTGATTTTGGTACTCGGGTATATTGATATACTTTGTTATAAAAATACTTATACTTTTGGAAAGTATGCTTTTTGTTTAGAGCACTTAGGCCCCTTAGTATTTATAGTTGTATACCATGTAAGGTTCGGTATACTTAGTTCGCTATAAACAAGGGCTCTGATACCAATCTGTCACACCCCAAACCGGAATGACGGAAACATTCGGAGGTGGTTGACGTCATGCGTAGTATCACAACAGTTGTATCATAGCAAGCATAGTAAACACAACCAAACACTGAATACGTATATGAAAAAGGTTTACATTGTCTTAATACAAAGTTTTGTTTTTATCGAAAGTAAAATAGAAAGACGTGACTCTAACGCGTCGACTTCTCCAAAAGTCCTGGAAGTTCCTGTCTACTAATTCCTTGAGAATACAAGCAGTTTTGAAAGAATATCAGCAAAAAGGTGGTGAGTTCATAAGCATTTAGTTTTGGTGGAAAAATGTTTCTTTGAATCCTATTGGAAGAGTGTTCCTAAAGAAAAATCCTATATTTTCTTATGAAAAGCATGTTTGAAAACCCATTCCTTCCATGACTTCCAAATTCATACCAGATATGTACGATCCAAGGAATCATGGAATGAATATGAATATCTATTAGTAGAAAATAAACCATCAGTTTTAGATATGCCGGTGTTATCCTGGGAAAATCCCATATTTTCCCTAAAAAACAGTTATCCGTCCTAGAGGTAGAGATGCAAGTTTAGAAATCCCTGATGACTATCAGTATATATAAAAGTAGTTTTATTACTTCAAATAAAATAAATGAAGAGTAGAGTCCGTAAACCAAAGTTAGTTTATACTTATTTGCGAGTCGTATAACCATACTTGATATAACCTATAGACCATTATAACGTTCTTCAGGCGTTAGGCTAAATGACATTTGTTCACCCCAGGCGTGCCCGCTTAACTGTAGCTACCAGTTCAGGTGTGGGATTGTCACTCCCGAATAGATCAATTCACAAATCTCACACTCTCCATCCAGGAGACTTTGGTTATACTAAAAGGATTTATCCATGTACACCTAAGGGTACAATATTGAAGTAGAGCCTCACAATTATGTATAATCTAGTTTACAAGCTAGAGACAGTATAAAACAGTAATTATCCATGAGTAAATGTACTTTATACTCTTGAGAAAATATATAACATAAACTAAACCTGCCATAGTTTATACATATTCATCCATGAAATCTGATTTGGTAGAAAACTGCCTAGAGGGTTATCCCAAACTATACTCATTATAGTTTATTAGAGTTGATATGGAAAATGCTTTGTAACAACCTTTCTGAAAGCTATGAAGTTAGATTTCCAAAATAAAAGTTTCCCTTATGCTCAACATATTACCAAGAAGGGATAAAGATCCGAATATGATATTAAACGTGGAAATCGTTGGGCTGTATTAATAAGTTTAAAACTTAATAAAATACTTTGAATGAAAGATCGATACGGAATGCCGGAGGTTCAAGTGAAGCCTTGAACACGATTTGATCCTAATTAACATGTAATGACACATACAAGAGTCAAATGAAGGTATTTATCTACTAAATGTGAAGGAGAACCACTCTAAGAACTTTGGACTACCTACACTAAGTTCTAGAACCTTAAAGGATTACATGAGGGAGGTGTATGGACACCTTAAAGGTGTGTACAACCATGGGTGTGCGGACGTACACTCATGATGGAAGGTGCTTTTGAGGTGTTTTCAAGGTCCATACTTGCATCCATGTAGTGTTCTAGGTCTATACTCAATTGTAGTGCAAGTTAAGGGTCCTAGAAGTAGGTTTGCGGCCCTAGGATGAGTGTGTGGTCGCACGTGGGAGTGTGCTACCGCACAAGGGTGTGTGTGCAGTCATACACCCTACTTGATGATGTCCAAATTGCCAATTCAAAGATGAAGCAAGGCTAGGGTCATGTCCAACTCAAATATGGACGTCCAACTCTCACTTTGGAGGGTCTTTTAGGAGTGTGCGGCCCACCTTATGAAGGTGTGCGGCCATACTCCTTCAAAGAGTGAAGAACATGATGATTTAAGGCTTAGATCAATAGGCCCTTCATTTATGATAAGCTAGGTGATGGAAAACTCATGTTTTTGAGGCCTTGAGAGGGTTTGCGGTTGAAGAATCTTGAGAGAAAAGGAGTAGTGTGCTGCCAAGGAGTGAAAGGAATGAAGGGAAAAGGGTCTACCCTTTATATAGGGGTGGGTGTGTGGCCATGAGGGGTGTGTACGGCCGTACACCCATGTGTGCGGCCGCACACTCCTCCAAAAGGGGTGTATGGCCCGATTTCGTCACTATTTAACTTGCTGACTCATTCCTAATCTCGAACTTGGTCATACTCAAGTTTAGAACACTCAAATGAAACCTTAATCAGTGTTAGGAGTTAAAATAAACGAGTTTAACTTAGATTAACTTACTAGATGTACCAGGTGGAAGTTTCGGGTTGTCACAATCAGCCACTATCGAGAGAGTGAGTATAGGATGTATGTGTATCCTACTTTGGGCTTTGTGGGCAGATGGTCCATAATGATCCCTTGAGACAAATGCAGGTAGGTATGGAAGGTAGTATGGGCATGTACTACTAGAAGCACATGACCCATACGTGTATCAAGGAAGTCTCGAACCCCGACGGTTGAGTACTTCCGAGATGATATAGTAGTTTGGATTATGAATCTTTTTTTGATGTTTCTCAGTTTATTTTCAGTATGCCGATCACTTAATAAAAGTGGTAGATCTTATCGATAGGATATTGGGGATATAAAAATGTTGATAACGAAGCCCATATGCGAAAGTTATGGTCATCCAAAGATTTGTGAGAAACCGTTTGCGTTAATGACGTAGCAGCACCAGATTGCACCACATGGAAAGGCTAGCCTTTCATTCCTCCAAGAGACAAGTGATGTGGCACCACGAAAATGTGCCACATGGTGCCAAACACGAGAACATGTGGCATGCTTCTAGAAGTGATGACATGGAAAAACTTTGTCACAACGCGTGGCGGAAGGAGGGAGGAGCCAGTAAGGTCCAAGTGCACAACATGCCTCTTGGACTTGCGCGGCGTGCCTTCCTCCCCCTATAAATACTCTTAAGAAAATCATTCATTCTCATCCCAAATTCCATATCTTTCTCTCTCTATCTTTCTTTCTCTCTCTCTCTCTCTCTCTCTCTCTCTCTCTCTCATCTCTTTAGTTCTTTGAGGTCCGACTTTCCCTAAGTTTTAGAACAGTTTAGCGGGCCTTTCAATTATACAAGAGGCTGAAATGAAAGGAGCTTTCGGTATCGGGATTCTATCTGCGTATTTTTCCTGATTTTCGCTAAAACCTCTATAAATTGAGTTACGCACTCTCGATTTCAGTGTAACTTATATTTATACTCAAAAGTCGTTATTATGGACCTATAAATAAGATTTATCAGTAATTCCAAGTTAAAATACTGTTCGATCTACTTACAGGGGAGGTTTTTAGAATGGTTATGTTAGATTGGTTGTTGGATTTCAGAAAGGTTATATGCTAAAATTGTCCTGCCTCCCAAATGTTTGGCCTAGCTGATCCTTATTTTAAAGAACTATCGGTATTCCTTGGGATTAGTGATAGGTCTATCATACATTATTATATTCCCATAGGAACTAATAAATTATAGTAATATAGGTTAATCATCATTGGAGTGCTGCTCGTCAGTTGAATTATCTGGTTAACTATTTATCCCTTGAGAAACTGTCCAGGTGAGTTCATCTCACTATATTGTATACTCCAGTATGTATCAACTGTATGTTAGGATATAGTTTCTTGTGGTATGCACTTAAGCAATTAGGCTAGATAGTTGCCTGTAATGTTGTAATATTGCTTGATATATGTGTTAATGTATTATGTGGGAGTTGAGGGCGATCCAGCTTCGTGCTGAAGGCCAATAGACTCAGATGAGCTAGCTTTATGCTAAAGGCCAAGGTGCGGACCAGCTCTAAGTTGTAGGCAAAATGGGGCGGACCAACTTTATGTTGAAGGCCAAGGGGTAGACCAACTATATTTTGAAGGCCATTATGTGTATGCATTGTATATATGTTGCGGTATGGAATATTTTGAGGAATTCAATAAGCGTCGACTTACATTTGTTGAATAACTATTTTACAGGTTGTTCAATTGATCGTGGGAAGACTCACATGTGAATGTATTTGCCTCAAAGCATAAATAAAGTTTTATAGATTTCCGCTGAAACACTCTTTTATAATTACCTATCTAATAATTTTAAGGTGTTGTAAGACATATATTTTAATAAATAAAACAAAATTTTGCCTAGAAATTCGAGATGTAACAAGTCGGTATCAGAGCCATGGTTTGAGTGAATTGGATGAACACTCGTGTGATTCCAGTCTCAAACTAATGATCTGATTATCTTAAACAAATTAAAAAAAAAAAAAAAGAAACTGATATGAAGAGGAAAAGGATGCAATGCGTACAGTCAGGTGGAACTCTGAAGGAAAGCTAATCCCAAAATAACCATGTTGTTATATCCGCTGATATATGATTTCTTAGAAATGCTTGCTAGTATATAGGCTAGGGATCTTTTCAGGAATTATAGATTAAAATTTCTTGATACCTAAGATGCCTTTTAGTCTACGGACTTGCTTGTTAAGTGTTTCTTAGAACCTATAACAATACTAAGTAGCTATTTGACAAAATATGTTAGGTTGCACGCCCTAGAATTTGATAGTTTTAGACTGCCTGATTTGGCGCTATTACGCAACTTTTGTCTAAGTCCAACCGTTGTAGTGTGAAACCATCCATTCGACAGATGATTTGATCTTACAACATGTAATCATATTTTGCTGAGAATTTGTTAGTATAGGTAGTTCTTCTCCGACTGACAGAAGGAGGTAGTGGAAGAGATCCTAGGACATATATCTAAGAAAGAGAGTAGTTAGGCCTTTCAACACTGGATGCTTGAAAAAGGCGGTAGATAAGAGAGTGTAGTAACTTAGAAACATTAGGACAATTCTTGGATCTCATATGGATATGTATGAAAGGTAGTGTGGGCCCTTACTACCAGAAGCACAAGATCCATACAGGAGTCAGGAAGAGTCGTATAGTTACTAAGGGACTAGAAAGGTTTTATTGATATCTCTAGATAACTCATTCGTATTAAACCATTTCCGTTTCCATCTCCAACATTGTAATGATCACAAGAGCAAACACTTCTGGTTCTGGATCGGAAGGGCTGGGTCCGACCAAGGCTAACATACATGATTGGATAGAGACCATGGTAGTATCGGTTGTAAGAGAAATAATCCAAGAATTGTTCGACACTATCAAAACCGAACTAATCGCTCTGTTTTATGAACGATATGCTTCTGTTGCCAGTATCGCTGCCACCGCGACCACATCTGCTATTGTTGCTGCAACTTCACGTAGAGAGAAGGAAATTCCTTACCGCGATTTCAATAACACCAAGCCCCCAGAGTTTGATGGCGTTAGGACCCGATTATTGCACTGAGATGGATGTTAGATGTAGAAGGATGCTTCTACACTTATGCCTACCTAGAAAAATTGAAGTTTAGGAACCACAAAATCTCCTACGTCATGGGGCGAAGGATTCGTGGATCTTTATGACAAAGGATTATTCACCGGCGGAGAAGAGCGTGGAGACCTAGGAACAATTTTTTGATAAGTTCAGAGAGGAGTATGTTCCATTGGTGGAAAGGGGGCGAATATTCCAAGAATACTTGTTGCTCAAATAGACAACTGAGTCGGTGACAGAGATCACCAAGAAGTTCACAAAGAGAGCCTTGTTCTGCCCCCAGTATACATCCTCGGAGTAAGTAAAAATGTCTCGGTACATGAGTATGCTCAAGACCAAAATTAGATAGTTTGTATCGAACAATAAATACAAGACCTTAGCAGAGATGCAAGATCATGCCAAGAGGATGGAAATTGTGCTAGGGACCCATTCAAGGGAGAAAAGGCAGACCCCTGCTCCATCGCAACCATCTTCAAAGAATTTCAAACCCAATGTTTCAAAGTTTGGAAATGAGAAAGGAAACACTTGAAACAAGTATGTGGAGTTTCATGATGGTTTGTGTTGGACGGAGCTTGGGTGCTACAAGTATGGCAAGGTAGGGCATTATGCCAAGGACTGCAAATAGAACATGTGTGTCTATTTCAATTGCAACCAGCTGGGACATTTCAAGGCTGAATGTCATCTTCTAAATCCAATTGGTACAATAGAGGCTCCTGCACATGCAACGTTAAGGATAACCAATGGACGCCAGGGCAGAGCTAAGGGGTGAGCTATTCAGCTTATGACAGAGGAATCCAAAAAAGCACTCGATGTTGTAGCTGGTACATTTCTAGTCAACACCATGCCTGCGTTAGTGTTATCTGATTCTGTAGCAAGTCATTATTTCGTATCACTTAGGTTTATCAAAAAATTTAATAACGCCGTAAGAGATTTAAATCACCCCTTAAGAGTAAAAAGAGCTGACGATCGAACGGTTAATGCATCAAAAGTTTATCGTAGTTATACTTTAGAAATCGGGAATGATAGTTTCCCAATAAACCTTATTCCGATTCCTATGCAAGAGATGTGCGTAATAGTAGGCATAGATTGGCTAAACCAGTTTGAGGATCTGATCAACTGTATGAAAAAGATACTACGAGTTTAGACTCCAAGTGGGGGAGAACTTACTATCCAAGGTGTGAGTATTTTAAGTAATTCAGTGTTTTATTTCACCACGATGGCCTGAAATTACCTATAGCATGGATGTGAAGGATTCTTGGCCTATGTAATTGACACCCGAGAGGAGAAGAAGGGAAACTTGCTTGGTTTGCCTCTGGAGCATCAAGTAGAATTTTGAATCAATTTAGTTTATCGCACGGTCCTTGTAGCCAAGGCACCTTATCGTCTTGCAACCATAAAGATGCAAGAATTATCTAAATCGCTTCAAGAGATGATTGACAACGGGCTCATTCGGCCAAGTAGTTCTTCGTGGGTAGCACCGATTTTGTTTGTTAAGAAAAATGATAGGTCGCACAGGATGTGTGTCGATTATAGAGAGCTTAAAAAACTCATGGTGAGGAACCGTTATCCCTTACCTAGGATTGATGACTTATTCGACCAACTCTAAGGAGCATCGTGGTTTTCAAAGATAGACCTACGTTCAAGATATCACCAAATTAGAGTAAGGGAAGAAGATATACCAAAAAATGCCTTCAAAACTCGAGTATGGTCATTATGAATATGTAGTGATGCCTTTCGGTCTCACGAATGCACCCGCCGCATTCATGGACTTAATGAACCGAGTATGTAGACCCATGCTTGATTTATTAGGAATTGTGTTCATCGATGACATCTTGGTCTTTTCAAGGACTCAAAGCAGCATAAGGAACACCTAAATGAGGTACTCGAGGTTCTATGAAGAGAGAAGTTGTATGAAAAGTTCTCTAAGTGACAATTCTTGTTACGAGAGGTCTAGTTCTTTGGGCACCTTGTGAACTAAGATGGTATTTTAGTAGATCCATCCAAGATAGAGGCAATAATGCAATGGACGGTCCCGACTACTCCCTCGAAAATTTGATGCATTTTGGGGTTAGAAGGATACTACAACATATTTATTCAAGACTTTTCAAAGATTGTAGTACCTATGACCCATTTAATGAAGAAAGAAGACGCTTTTCGTTGGGGTCCTGAACAACAATTAACATTTGAAACGCTAAGATGAAAGTTATACGAAGCTCCAGTGTTAGCCCTCCCAGAAGGTGTTGACGAAATGGTAGTTTAATATGATGCATCAATCATAGATTTTGGAGTCATCCTCATGCATTGAGGTTGAGTAATCGCATATGCCTCCACACATTTGAAGCCTCATGAATCTAACTATCCCACGCACAATATGGAGTTAGGAGCAGTGGTCTTCGTTCTTAAGATTCGGAGGCATTATTTGTATGAAATTCGGTGTACCATTTGTACTGACCATAAAAGATTAAGATATTTAGAGGATCAACCCAACCTAAACATGAGGCAGTGTTAATGGTTGGATGTGGTAAAAGACTACGATTGTGAAATCCTTTACCACCGAGGTAAGGCCAACATAGTAGCTGATGCATTAAGTTGAAAGACAAATAACACACCAATGAAGGGCATATGTTTCAGGATGATGGTAATTACCCCAATACTAGAGATGATCAAGCAAGCTCATGGTGTAGCAGTTAAGGATGAGAACCGAAAAAGCAAGAGAATTATAGGTCAGATATCAGCCTTTAGCATAGATAGTCGTGGGTTGTTGAATTTTCATGGCAGGATTTGGGTCCATACTCAGGAGGAACTCGACAAGTACTAATGGATGAGGTGCACAAGTCCAAGTTATCAATTCATCCATGAGCTGCAAAGATGTACAGAGACCTCAGACACAATTATTGGTGGCCCTGTATGAAGAGGGATATAACATGGTACGTCAACAGGTGGTTTGACTTGTCGGAAGGCCATCGCCGGACACCAAATTCCCCATGGAAAATTATAACCTATTTTCATCCGAAAGTAGAAGTGGGAACACATAACAATGGACTTCATCACCAAGCTGCCAAAGACTCCTTGCAGAGTAGACACTATCTGAGTGATAGTGGATAGATTAACTAAGAGTGCCCACTTCGTGCCTATCCAAGAAAACTCCTCGGTAGAGAAACTTGTGGAGATTTATGTTAAGGAAGTATTCTCTAGGCATGTAGTACCAGTTTCAATACTCTCTAATAAAGATGTATGTTTCACCTCTTGGTTTTGGTGGAAGTTCCATGATGAGTTGGGTACACGATTGCATATCAGCACAACTTTTTACCCTTACACGGATGTGCAAAGTGAAAGGACTATACAAACTCTTGCAGATATGTGAAGGGCTTGTGTACTTGACTCCATGGGTGGAATTCTCATACAACAAAAGCTGCCATTCAAGTATTAGCAGACCTCCTTTTGAGATACTTTATGGAAGGAAGTGTCGAACGCCCATATGTTAGGGAGAAGTTGGCCAACGAATCATGAGGAGCACCGATGTTGTGATCAAGAACACCGAACTTATTCAACAACTATGGGAGATACTACACACTGCTCAGAGTCGGCAGAAGATTTATTCAGATTGACAAACGTCGGATCATGAATTCGTAATAGGAGACGTAGTATTACTTAAAGTTTCTCCATGGAAAGGTGTCATTAGGTTTCAGAAGAGGGGCAAGTTAGGTTGTAGGTATATAATATCCTTTCGAGTCATTACTCGAGTAGGCAATTTCGTATACCATCTGGATCTTCCAGAAGAGCTTAGGCAAATCGATAATACCTTTCACATCTCCCAACTAAGGAAGTGCATTACAGATGAATTTGTAACCGTACCTTTACAAGACATTCACATAGACAAGCATCTAAACTATGTATAGAAGATGGTGGTAATTTTGGATAAGAAAACAAAGACCTTGCACAACAAGCTTATCAGCCTAGTGAAGGTTTAGTGGAAACACTGAAAAGGATCGAAAAGAAAAGATGAAGAGCCATTACCCACATTTATTTAGTTAGATTTTTGGGGCGAAATCCTTGTAAGTGGGGGAGAGTTGTAACACCCGATTTTACTATAACCATAGATTGTAATTATTATAAAATACAAAATAAAAATATATTACTCTTGATCCAACATAATCATCATAGATACGTAGGAAACGTCAATACGATTTCGGTAGATATATTGAATGCCTAAATCCAACTTTATATGAAGAAGTTATGCTTCTTCGAAGTTTCGCAATTAAACCGACACAACTCTGTGTATCATAAAGAGTGAGTTTTAGATAGGTGGCTTATTAGCCTAATCAATCTAAACGAAAATTGTAGTAATCGTAAAACTAAGAGCGTACATATCTAGAACGCCTATATATAACTTCATGAGAGAAAGTTATGATTTTACGTAGCAATCTTAACTTTCTAAGCCTATGAAAATTTAAATTTTTGGATTGTGCGAGAATTAGCAATTATGGCCTTAATAAAAGTTGTAGATACCTTCGAGAGGAATCCATGGATAAAAAGAACGTCAAAAATAGAGTCCTTATGCGGAAGTTATGCCTATCAAAATATCTGCGAGAAACCGTCTGCGCTGATGATGTGGCAGCACCAGAGTGCATCACGTGGCAAGGATGGCCTTTCATTCCACCAAGAGACAAGCGACATGGCACCACGATAATTTGACACATGGAACCATTAAAAGATTACCCGTGGAATGCTTTTATAAGCGATGACGTGGCAGAACTTGATTTCAACATGTGGTGAAAGGAAGGAGGAGCCAGCAAGGTCCAAGTGCGCGATGCGATTTTGGCCTTGTGCGACACTCCTCCCTCTCCCCTATAAATACTCCTCCGAAAATCATTCATTCTCACACCAAATTCCATCTCTCTCTCTCTCTCTCTCTCTCTCTCTCTCTCTCTCTCTTTCTCTCTAATCTCTTTTGTTCTTTGAGTTATGACTTTCCCAAAGTTTTAGAATAGTTTAGCGGGGCTTTCAAATATATAAAAGGCCGAAATGAAGGGAGCTTTCGGAATTGGGATTCTGTCCGCGTATTTTCCAGGTTTTTGCTAAAACCTCTGCAAATTGAGCTACACTTTCTCGATTCTAGTGTAACTTATATTTATAGTCATAAGTTGTTATTATGGGCCTATAAATAAGATTTATTGGTAATTCCAAGTGAAAATATTGATTGATCAACTTACGAGAGATGTGTCTAGAATGGTCACACTGGTTGGTTGTTGGATTTCAAACAAGCTATATGCTGAAATGGTCATGTCTCCCAACTGTCCAACCTGGCTAATCCATATTTGATAGAACTATAGGTATTCCTTGGGATTAGTGATAGGTCTATCCTACATTACTAGATTCCCATAGGAACTAATAAATTATAGTAATATCGGTTTATCATCATTGGAGTGCTGCTCGTCATTCGAATTGTCCAATAACTATATATCCCTTGAGAAACTGTCAAGGTGAGTTCATCTCATGATATTGTATACTCCAGCATGTATCTACTGTATGTTATGATATAGTTTCCTATGGTGTGCACTTAATCAATTAGGCTAGATAGTTGTCTATAATGTTGGAATATTGCTTGCTACATGTGTTAATATATTATGTAGTTGGAGTTGAGGGAGGTCCAACTTCATGTTGAAGGCTAATAGACCTGGGCGATTTAGCTTTACGCTAAAGGCCAAGGTGCGCACAAGCTATATGTTTTAGGCAAAATGTAACATCCATAAAATTCATAAAAATTTAAAACATTTTTCAAGCATCCAAAAACCATTATATATTACAAAATGTTTTCAAAATAGTTTCATACCAGAGACTCCCATAAATCAAAATCATAAAATGTGAGGAGGTGCATGATCAAGCCTTTGCTTTCCCACAATCATCCGAAGTACCTGAAACAAAATCCAAAACTGTAAGCCCGAAGCTTAGTAAGTTCCCTCAAAATACCGATGCATAACAAATAGCACACATAATAATAGCATGTAATGGGTCTACATCTTTACAAACTGGATTACACCCGAGCCCATAATATGATTATGGCCTTCCTTACATACCGACAGCTTACATCTGGCTTGCTCTCGAGCCCACAGCATAAGTATGGCTTGCTCTTGAGCCCACAACTTATGACTGACTTGCCCTCTTAGTCCCTAGACTGGAATATAAGTGTTCAACCCTTAGTGCGAGTCTGGCATGCTCTCCTGGCCCTCAGCTTGCATTTGGAATTCTTAGGAGTCCTCACTATGAGTCTGGCATGCTCTCCCTAGCCCTCAGCTCATATCTAGAATACTCTAGGGTTTGTTGGTTACCGTACGGAGCAGTATAACCTCAACCCTACCCACACAAGATTTCGACATGTAATAGCTAAATACACATACATATAATCAGACAGTATCACGGTTAGTCCTAAAGATCTACCAGACTAGCATATCAAACTAGCATGCATATCTAACTCACAGTCAGCATATCAAAAACTACCAGGATATTAATCCAATGGGCTAGCCTTGGTGCCTTCAACCGTAAGTATAGTGAGGAAAACTCACCTCACGATGTCGAACTGAGCTAAAAACCCTTGGCCACTGACTCACCAAAAATCCTGAACTATCACTATAAAATGAACACCGATCAACAGTTAGAATGTCAATCTTGACTAAGGGCCCAAACATAAGGTAATAGTCCATTCTATCCTTTCCTTAAGTTGGGCCAAGACCCAACTCCAAATCCTTAATCCAAAAGCCCAATACATGAGGCCCATAGTTGGCTCAATTTTCCAAATTGGGCCCGCATCTCTAATTGGGCCTCATCCTAAGATCATCTTCCAAAATTGACCCAAAATATCCTACTCAGAAAGTCCAGCAAGGGCCCAAACCAAACAAGCCCAAATCTGAAGCCCAACTCGCAAAAACCCATCGAAGGGCGTATGCGAGCCTTGCATTGACTGGAAAATAGGGACATTGATTGTGTACTTAAGGCGTACTGCTCTCTATGCGGTGCGTACCCTCGATCAGTCCAAAACCCTAATAAGTGCTTAATGGCTTAAGCACTTAAGCCCATATTCTAGATCCATCGACCAAATTTGTCTTAGAATCATAAAGTCTCAAACTTTAAGGCTTTAAACGTCCATAAAGTCCTTAATGCAAGGTCTCAATCCATTAAGACCTTTCTACAGCTTACATGAGACACTTCTAGCCATTGGGACCTCATTTTTATCACTTAGAACCCTTCCTAGGGTCTGAAAGGACAGCTTAACATGTCCAAAACATAACATGCGCAATATTGGGACTTTTTGGGACAAGAAAGGTGTCATAAAGCTATTAAGGCATGATCTACATCATAAAATCATCAAGGCAGAAGCTTCTTACCTTTTGGAGCTTCTAGAGGACAAGATAACCTCAGATCTTAAAGCTTGCCTCACTTCTCCAACACCTTGATGCAACTTCATCTTCTACTTCAACTACTCAAAACACACACTTTTAGCTCATACACTTAAGAGAGAGGTTAGGGTTTGAGGAAAACGGCTCAAAACTATGGAGGCTGAAATGGTAGAGGGTTATGAGCTCATAAGGATACTTATATACCACCCAACCCCTAAATATTAGGGTTTTCCTCTGACGTGAGTATGCCCAGCATACACAAGTGTACGCCCAACATGTTAGGGTGCGCCTAGTACGCTCAGTGTACCCTTATGTACGCTTAGCGTACTCCTCCTGATCCCAAAGTTGCAACTTTAGCCATTAGGGCATCTCATGGCTACCCCCTTCCATCCCTAAGGACTAAAAATGATAAAATAATAATAAAAGGGAGGATTCAGAAATACCTGCAAATCCCAGGATGTTACACAAAATGGGGTGGACCAACTTTATGTCGAAGGACAAGGGGCGGACCAACTATATGTTGAAGTGCATTATGTATATACATTGTATATATGTTGTGGTATGGAGCATTTTGAGGAATTCCTTAAACCTCGGCTTACGGTTGTTAAATAACTGTTTTACACGTTGTTCAACTGATCATTGGAAGACTTACGCACGGTTGTATTCACATCAAATCACCAATAAAGTTTTATAGATTTCCGATGAAACACTCTTTTATAATTACCCATGTAATAATTGTAAGGTGTTGTTGATGGGTTTTGAGTAATACATCATTCCTATGGTGTACATGCAAACCCTAATAGTTTTTGGATCTAGTTTGTCTAATGAACACGCAATTGAATATCCAAAGCTTTAAACGCTATATCTAGCATACAATTAATCATATTAACATAAAATAGGGTTTAGATCTTACCTCTGATTGTTTTATAGCAATAACAATCAATCCTTGGCTTCAGAAAGCTTAGTGCCTCAAGTGTTGCACCTCTAATGGAGTCACAAACACCACTAAGCAACAAGATGAAGAAGAGAAGAGAGGGGAGGCACCAAAAATGGCTGGAAACCCTAATCCAAGTGTTCACCACCTTTTTGGGGCCATAAGGGTCCTTTATATATGTAGGCTATTAGGGTTTTCAACTAGGAAACCCTAATCTGACTGATTAGGCCTTAAGCAGTCCAATGGACCATTCCAGAAGGCCCTTGGATGATTTCTTTATGGACCTCCATATAGAATTCGTCCATTGCCAACTAATGGATCCTAAGCCCAACTTTGTAACTATCTTATAATTACAATATCAGTCCCCTAAGTTTAATTAACCTCTTTTAGCCACACAATTATTTTTTAATTAATTCTTGACTAATATTAATTAAACAATATGATATATCCTTTAATATATTATTCTTATAATATATTAATAAATCATAATTAAACCTTTCTCTCCTTAATTCATCCTACATATTGCTATGGTGTAGGAAACCCAAAAGGACCATGCTCATAATCGGGTCACGTACATACCAAAATAGTTATGGATTTAGACACTAATTCAACAGTCTCCCACTTGGATAAGTCTAATAACTATTTTCCGTATGACTTCAGAACTTGATCAGCAATCGTAGCTTTCAAAAGCCATTGTCAACTCTGATCTTATCAGATAGCGTGTCCTTTAGATAAGGGATCATATATTCCTCCATTCTCAAGATATCGTATACACACAAGACATGAATTTAATCATTCTGTCTATACTGTTTCCCGACTTCCGATTTATGACGACTGACAATAGACTGTAATTGAACACATCAACTTAGTCTCGGCTTGGCCAAGCGCTTAGATGTCATCACTAAATCATCGAGGGGCCCACAGATATCGCTTTTATCCACTTTGGGTAAAAGGAATGGATAAACTTCAACTCAAATGCTTGCTTGCATTCACTAATCGAATCATACACAACAATAAGTTTTATAACACCAAGTTACTAGTGCGTTTACTTATTATCAATGTGCAACCGACCAACAAATAACAACTCACACGTCTCAGTTTCAAGAATATACAATATTCTTGACTCACAATCACTCGTGATATAATCCATGAAGTGATTCTCGTGAGCGTGGGTTTAATCCAATACTCTTATCTTATCAAAGCACTCATGAACTCTGCAGCAAACTTGTGCTATGTCTAAACACTCTAGACAATCTACAGACTCTTCATGACAGTCTTCCTGCATACCTACTTCCAAAGTATGACCGACTGTGGAGGTTCGAATAACCCAGTTATTCTGGAAGTCAAAACATGCAGATTGAAACACAACAATAATACTTAATCCTATATAGCCCCATACTTGTGAGAGTAAATAAAACACTTCTATTTAAACACCATATTGATTACTCCTTATTCATCGTTTACTGCTTCAGAAAATCAACTTATTACTCAAATTACAACAAGAGCTGTCCCATGCACAAAGCATGCACACTATGTTTCCTATGGCTCTTACTTTGTGAAATAGATCAATTGAAAAACTTTTCCAATGATGCTCATTTCACAATTCCCAATCCTTATCATTAGTGTTAGAACACAAGGTTCTTGCCACTACTAGAATATGCTAGATTCTAACATTTTATGCAACGATCCTTTCGCAAAATCATAGCATAAAAGTCACCAAGACTTGGACAATGAAATTACAAAGTACTCTATCAGAAATTGTTACAAGACAATTCTATAGACGTGAAGTCTCACATTCAAAGTACATTCATTTGAACATCCTTCTTGCATAATAGTTTCTAATCTAGACATAGATTCTCAATATCAAACTCCTAATATGGAAACATTTCCACATTTGCCATATGACAACTCATTCTTAATAGAATCTTATCTATTCATAATAATGTCAATATGGTCCATCCAATACCATACTTCCAACTACTCACAAGCGAATAATCCTCAGCGAACTTTGGATCGTCCTTTGATAGTTGTTTAATTTTTTTAGTCAAAACCGATTCTAGTCCTTTTTCCCTCTTAATGCGCTAGACATTTGGAAAATTTTAGAATGGTGAAATATTATAGCATTTTGCAATCGATCATATACCCGAAGCGTATGGGACACGATGCATAATGTCGTACATAAAGATATGATACTTTATCAATCTTCTGCCATAATATTTTATGTGTCATGTTTCTCACAATTCCAACTATGAAAAGGGATGCCGTAATCATAATCGAAATTTGAGAACATACTATGTATCCTTTGACTATATTTATTAAAATTTCTCAATCTAAGATTTAGATTTTGAACGAAGTATAATATTCTCTCCCTTAATTATAGCAAAACAACTTTTCAACCCATGCAACTTTGCAAATTGAATCTTTGCTTTTCTATAATTAATATTGCTAACTTGCAATACTTGCCATAATAATCATACAAGCATAACACTTATGCTCCCACTATCATGATGATTATTATCATATAAGCATATCACTTATGCTCCCACTAGCTTTGACATATATTTAGAAAACATCTGAACTTTCAGAAAATAATGTTAATTGAATTCCTTAAGTTCATATTTCTAAATACTTGATGCTTTGATAAGCCTTTATCTAAGCTTCTTAACCTCATACACCTTTGCCTTAGAAAGCTCACATGTGTGTCTAAACAAATTCAGAACTTATGTTACTAAGTCCAAAATGTTCAAACTCATTGCCAAATCTCATAATTCGAACTATGGAAATCAATGTCGTAACCATAATCGAATTTGAGAATACAATTCTCACAATTGCCATATTCTTAAAATCGCTCTTAGTGAATGCATTTCCTCACAGTCATTTCATGAAGGAGGGAATCTTATGACACTTAGATTTTTATGGTGTATATGTTCCTATCCTTGTGAATTTGCCAAAACCAAGTTTGCATCAAATCCAAACTCATATGGACTGAACTTTCTTAATCTTGATTTCTTGCCTTATGGTAACACGAGTGCCCACCATATCTTCCAAGTAGTTTAGCAACTTATCATTACCTATCAATGTACTTTCCATCGACGAAGGTGCTTTGTCTTTATGCATTCAAATGAGAACTCATAGAACTCACATGCATAATTAAATCAATTGGAATGGCATAGAAACAAAATAATGTCAACACGATAGGTTGTAAACCTCAAGTCGTGTGTTAGTGATGATAAGGTTTATTCTTGATTTGTTCTTGAAACCTTTTTCAAGATCATTAAAACTCCCACTGACCTCTTGACATATATGATTCTCTTATCAGGAAACTTTCCTAGACAAAACAAATATTCAAGAGTTAGTGTAGTTCTTATCAAGACAAAACACTTCACATAATTGATCCTTAGTTGGTCTTTGTCTTATCCAAGACAACACAACTTACCAATTTCAAATGTGCAAGAATATGAAAACTTTTCCAAGTTCCACATTTGTTGAGTGTTATAAACCTACTGAAGACGTGTCACTCAATGTCACATTCTTGGAGTATGACTCTAAGACTTGATATTGGAACGAAGTATGATTGGCTTCTTGATTTAACCATTTCCACAATTCTCGATTCCTCTTCTCAGATATGAAATTACACTAAGATTCACTTAGAGAATCAATTGATACATGGTTCTTTATCATTAAGACCTATCATAAAACACAATAAAAGTTACTCTCCTTTCTTCTTAGAAAAGAGAAAATTTTATCTTTCTGCCTTCTTGATTCTACTTATTCGTTCTGCCATTCATTGAAACTTTTTCAATTAACTTAGAGTTACACTTAATCTTATAAGTATAATCATATTTACTAAACTTTAGTAAATCATGATGAATATCCTTATCACTCTTGTGGTGGACTTGATTGACGTACAACATTGTGAACTCGATCTCCTAGTCCTTCACATGACTCTTTGTCAATGAATTAGTCTTGAATTTCCAATTATAAAGTTTCTCATTCATCACACAACCAAGTTGTATGATTCCAAGTTTCTGTCCAATTGAAACTTGGGCGATGAGAAACTCTCCCTATTTGGCAAATTCTCGACATTTCCACAAATAACATAATTAAGAATCAAATCCATTATTGCTAATAATAGAAACCTTCAAACATCAATTTTTCATACATGCCATTACAAGGATAAATAAATAAGTTAAAATCAAAAATTCATTTTATTGCGGAAAAAATTTGTCCTTAAAATGCAATTCAATTGAAAAACTATGTTATTACATATCTCTTAGTAATCTATTATAACTCCAAGTAGTAGCTCAAGAATCCAATCTTCAAGGAATGTGATCGAAATCCATTTCTTCACGATTAGATTCAGCTCACTTCTTCCCTTAAGCTTCCTATCTTTTCTTCGATCCTACAAAACATCAAAATGTAATCTTATCACATCACGTATTAAGAATCTAGAATAGGAACTAAACAGAGTTAGTTAATGGATTTTACCTGAAGCAGAGCCATACGTCTTGACTCTCCCATCTTTTAGATTTCTCAAGTAGTTTGGGCAGCTTCATTTCCAATGCCCCTTCTCTTGGCAATAAAAGCAAATGGACTCATTTGGCATAGCACATCAGACAACTACAGACTTAGTTCTTTCTGGACTTCCAATGGTGCCAATGTCCATTGAAGTTTAGGAGTTTGATTCACCAAATAAATTTGCTTGACCAACACGCCAAATCATTGCTGATTCGGCAGCTATAAGCAAATAGGTGAGATCAATGAGGGTCACGTCGTGATCCATCATATAATACTCTCTAACTAACTCACTATATGATTCAGGAAGTGACTGAAGAACCCAGTCAACAACCAACTCACTTGAAATCTCGACACCCAACATGCTTAACCTATCAATGTGTGACTTCATCTCTAAGACGTGTGCACACACAGGTTTCCCATCTTCGTGTTTACTTGCCAAAAGGGATTGAGTGACCTTGAACTTTTCAAGCCTTCGAACTTGTGGGTTAGTGAGAACAATTGGAGGAAGTGGAGGAAGTGAAGCATGATTTCTTGTTCCTCGATCATATCGTGGAATATCATCTTCGTTTGGAAAGCTGGTTCCATGGGATTTGGGAAGACCATGATTGTCAGAATTAGACATCTACAAAATGGGAGAAAATTCAAGTTGAGTTGATTAGAATTCTTGATGTAACACCCAAATGAAACATCAAGGTTAGGATCCAACACAATACTCTACAACCTAGAAGAGGGATGTCGTAATCTAGTCGCAGAATATTTGAAGGTAGGTAAATGACGATTTACCAATTTCCACAATGAAAAACGAAAAGGAAGTTTAAGTTTTAAATTAATTGAAACTCCTAGATCTTTTAAGATTCATTGATTTTTTCAATTTCATGTTAATCTCGATTATGCCCTACTATTTGTGACTGGGATGCCGAGGATCACAAATAAGGTGTGAATAACCATACGAATCACGTGGTGCGCCCAATGCTACAATCACCTAATCAATGTGCCGGTTAGCCACACATGTTTCATTGATCTATGATAAGCATCGAGCCACCCTTCACTACCAATGTCATCCCTAAATTAGTGTGCCGGTTAACCACACACGCTCCACTAACGTTTGACAAGGGTATGAAGTGTAATTCCATGGATTAGCATACAATTTCACATTTTGCCTAAAGTAACTATGATTTGGGAATTTATAAAAGCATTTAGTTACTTTGTACTTCATTATACTTATAATGGAAGGTTTCTGTCCTATCCTACCTGTTCGGCTAACAACCCTCCACTAGTAAAGAGTGTGGTGGGTAAGAGTGGATACCCATTCAATCAACATTTTATAGGAAATTTCCTTAAACACCCCTTATAGACCAGCTTTGTGAATGAGGCCTACTAACGGTAAGACTGACTCTTTACTCATATATATATATATATATATATATATATATATTATTAGACTTTTAATGTTACACACACACACACACACACACACACACATATATATATATATATATATATATATATATATATATATATATATATATATAGTATAGGGTGTATTTTACACTTTTAAAATACTAAGTGGTTTTATTAACTTTCTCTTTTAATTAACTTAACAAAACCACGAGGGTGTAATTTGAACTTTTCAAAATACTAGAGTTTTTAGAATTTCAATATTACATAATTTAAACTATTAATCAAAATTTTAAATTCTAAAACTTGAGGGCAAATTTTGAAACATTTCAAAACATTAGCGTTTAGAATTTAAATATTTAAAAATTAAACTTTTAATCAAAAATTTCAATTCCAAAACTTGAGGACAAGTTTTGAAACCTTTCAAAACATTAAGGTTTAACTATTTAAATTTCAAAAACAAAAAACTTTTAAGTTCAAATTTAAACTATTAAACCTAAAGGGTGTAAATTAAAAATTTTCAAACTTACTAGGTCAAATATTTATCTAATAATAATCTTATATTATCCATATTTAACCAAATCCATCAATTTTGATAAGGATAAACATTCCAAACATAAAAAATCGATTTTAGGCAATAAAAACGAGTTATAGTAATTATCGCCATCAAAATCTGGCCAGAAATTCGAAAATCCCGTCAACAGAATAACCAACTCGTCGAGTCCTCTTTGGAACTCGTCGAGTTCATGCAACTCGGCGAGTTCATCAGGCAGTGAGCAAAAATTTTCGATTTTCGGATCTTTGGCAGTCCAATTATGCATCAATTCAATAGAAAAACGACCTACGCTCTGATACCACTGATGGGTTTTGAGCAATACATCATTCCTATGGTGTACATGCAAACCCTAATAGCTTTTGGATCTAGTTTGTCTAATGAACATGCAATTGAATATCCAACGCTTTAAACCCTATATCTAGCATACAACTAATCATATTAAGATAAAATAGGGTTTAGATCTTACCTCTGATTGTTATATAGCAATAACAATCAATCCTTGGCTTCAGAAAGCTTAGTGCCTCAAGTGTTGCACCTCTAATGGAGTCACAAACACCACTAAGCAACAAGATGAAGAAGAGAAGAGAGGAGAGGCACCAAAAACGGCTGGAAACCCTAATCCAAGTGCTCAACACGTTTTTGGGGCCATAAGGGTCCTTTATATATGTAGGCTATTAGGGTTTTCAACTAGGAAACCCTAATCTGACTGCTTAGGCCTTAAGCAGTCCAATGGACCATTCCAAAAGGCCCTTGGATGATTTCTTCATGGACCTCCATATAGAATTCGTCCATTGCCATCTAATGGATCCTAAGCCCAACTTTGTAACTATCTTATAATTACAATATCAGTCCCCTAAGTTTAATTAATCTCTTTTAGCCACAAAATTAATTCTTAATTAATTCTTGACTAATATTAATTAAACAATATGATTTCTCCTTTAATATATTATTCTTATAATATATTAATAAGTCATAATTAAACCTTTCTTTCCTTAATTCATCCTACATATTCATATGGTGAAGGCAACCTAAAAGAACGATGCTCATAATCGGGTCAAATATATACCAAAATAGTTATGGACTTAGACACCAATCAAACAGTTGTAAGAAATATATTTTAATTAATAAAACGAAAATTTTACCTGGAAATTCGGGACGTAACACGTTTTAATAATATAACAAACCAAAACCTGCCATTTTAACAATTTAATATACCCTAAACATACAACTTTAACAGCTAAAAATACCACTTTAACACTTTGACAAACATTAACCATACCACTTTATCAATTTAACAAACCAAACATATCATATTAATAGCAACAAACTTATACCTTTTTTTTATCTATAATAGAAAAAAACATTAACCATACCACTTTATCAATTTAACAAACCAAACATATCATATTAATAGCAATAAATTTATATTTTTTCATCTATAATAGAAACTTACATTTTCTATCCAGACAACATATAACTTTTTAGTTTTAGTATTTTCCCAATATAATTAATATACTTATATTTTGTAATTATAATAGCAAAATACTTATATTTTCTATCCATAATAGAAACATACTTGTTTTTATCCATAACAGCAACATATTTTTTTTGTCCATAATGGCAACCAAGTTTACTATTTTTACCAATATGGGCATTATGTTTGCATTTTTTATCCATAATAGCAACATAATTATATTTTTATCCATAATAGCAATATACTTTATTTTTTATCCATAAGAACAACCTAGTTAATTTTTTTACCAATATATGTTACTTATATTGTTAATCCACGATAGAGACATACATAATTATTATCTATAATTGGAGTACAAAGTAATTTTGTTTCACATTGTGTAATACTCTTGGACAATCGGTGTACAAAGTTGTTTCCATTGCTCATTGTATGGTAGTGCTGATAATTTGGCGTACAAATTAGTTTCGATTGCACATGTTCAATACAAAATAGGTGAGTTGCACCGATCATGTTAAAAATCATTAAATTTTATGATTTTGAATAGTTTTAGGGTTAAGTCTCATCACATATGGTGTATGCAATGGGCTTTATTTTTGGTAATTTTACCATTTTCAACATCTATTCATATTCATCTCTCAACTCTTAGAGTTCACAATGTAAAACTATGAATTAAGATTTTGACATTTTGATATATATATATATATATATATATATATATATATATATATATATATATATATATATATATATATATATATATATATATATATATTGATTTAGTACTCATTAATATTGTCACTGTTACGTTATTATTAATAATAGGGTGTTAAGCGTGGGCACAAACGATTTTACTAGTAATGTTACCATTTTGATGCATTTATTTTAAAAGTACTTTTGAGATACTTGTGTTGAGTTTGAAAGTTTGTATCCAGTGGCAATTGGATGAATTGATATATCACCATGTTTTTTCGCCTATGTCATTCGAGAGCATTTAGTGCTTATAGGCTTTTAGTAGTACAATTATTGACTATTTATAAAATCTTAAAGGAATTTTTGAAGACTTTTTTATGTTTCATTCTCATGGTGAAGTTTGTCAAAAATGTTCTAAAACTCTAATTATGCATAACGATATGTGGTTATCAAATAAAACTCTAATTATGAAGAGTTTTTTGGGCGTCCAGTTAAATATTCTTCCTTCTTTGTATTGATTTCTTGTGCTCCAAACATCGATCATTTTACAAGAGCTGCTTGTTGTGTCAATTCTAATATAGTAGGGGGTTTACACTTCTTTTGGACAGAACTTTACATAGACTCGGTTACGGTTCATGTGATAATTGTTCTTGATCGATATTAAATTCCACAAATAGAAAATGTCAATTCCATCTTTATATAAATTCTATAACACAATTACACAAATGTGAAGCATATATATTTCAGAATTCACACGGTTCATTCACTTTAATCTCGTGTATGATATGATTCTCATGGTCTTCATTTCTTTAATCTATGTCTTTGATATGACTATACATTAAGTTCTAACAGACTAATTAAACTTTGTAAAAATACATAAGCATTAAGAACAAATATGTTTGCGTGGACACCCATTTCGAAAATGGTGAGGAATCATAAAATGGTGAGGACTACGAGGACAATTCTTCACCATCCATTTCGTCAAGGACACAAACGTCAAACCCAAATACTTTGTCATGGTGCGTTCGCATGCGATCCACGTCTGTGGTAACTAATACAGACTCGAAAATTTAATCACGCACGTAGAACGTCCGTGGAACATCATTTAAGTGAGTTTTATTATTTATTTTCATTTATTTTTATTTTTTTCTAAAAAAATAATTTTTTAAATAGATATATGCTCGGTTTTGACGTTTTTAATTATTTTTCATTTTTTTAAAATTTATTATCTTTTTTTTTTGTTTATTTATTTATTTATTTATTTTTAAATATATTTTACTACACACTTGAAGGTACTAGTATTTTTTTTATTATTTTATTATTTTTTGTTTTTTTATTTTGTTGATTTTTGTTAACTAAATATCGGTTTGAGTTTTTTTAATGTTTAACCATTATAAAATTTTAAATAAGAAAGATATTAAAGATCATAATATTTTCCGTACAAAATTTTTTTGAATTATATTTTTTTTGTTTATAAAAATTTGAATAAAATTATTTTGAATCGTAGTATTTTGAATCAACTTATTTTTGAATCATATGATATTTGATCAATAACATATTTAATTAAATATAGTTTTTTGTTTAAAAAAATTATTGATCATTATATATTTTGAATCATCAAAGATATAATTAATGATTATAACATATTTGAATATAAATATTTTTAGATCAATTTTTTTTTTAAATCATAAGTATTTTAAATCATCACAGTTTGGATGATATTATGTTCAATATTTTTTTTAAAAAATTAATATTTCTAAAAATTAAAAATAAATACTTCAAAAACTTATTTTTGAAAAATTCTTTTTACAAAGTCAGTAGTATATTGAGTAGAAGTATCACTTAATTTTTATGATTTTTGGAGAATATGTTTTCTAGTATTTATTTTATTAAAAAATAAAATAAAATAAAAAATATATATTTTTTTTTTAATTATCATGATTGTGCTCATTTTGTAGAGAATTAAAATTTAAAAACTTTGGTTTTTTAAGATTTTTTTTAAAGAAAAAAAAAGTTATTTGAAAAAAATGAAGGCTTGACATGAGAGAGAGAGAGAGAGAATATGAGAGGGGGCCAGAAAGGCATCCATAGAAGGGGTTATTTTCCCTTTTTTCCCCTCTTTCCTTTTACCTATTTAACCTCTAAACAATTAACCTTTGCCGAAAAATAAAAAAATCTCGCACGTAATTACAAAAACGTCATACCATCTTGCGAGATATTGACGAGAAATAAAATAAAATCTCCACTTTTTTCAATCTTGCAGCAGAGATTTGTTGTCGTAGTCCTCACTTATTTTAAACTTGTCACTCGATCCAACTTATATATATATATATATATATATATATATATATATATATATATATATATATATATATATATATATATAGAGAGAGAGAGAGAGAGAGAGAGAGAGAGAGAGAGGAAGGATCATTTGAAAAGTCATATTTCCCGAGAACTCAAGAACTAAAGGTGGAATGTTAGATAAAAAATGGATGACCAAGTTCACTTGTGACATTTTTGTAAATAAATAAAAACTTATAGAGGTGGGGGTATCTTATCTTAAAAATACAAGGGTATTATAGGAAACATAAATTTAATTTAATAATATCCTAAATCACAGATCTCAAGTGAAACATATTTCGTTCTCTCTCCCGCTCTCCCTCTCACTCTCTGTCACGATTTGCCTTCCAACGACTATCGTAACTTCATTGCTGATTCATCAAACGCCACCATATGAAAGGGCACCTCCGATATTCGTCACCCCCATCGATTGATCGCCTTCCTCACTGTCTCTCTTTCATCTCCATCGATATCCCCTGTTTCCGATCAAATCTGTAGGATGAGTTGAACAAAAAACACTTTGTTCGATGTTATGGTGGAATTCATTCCAGAGATATATGTCGTCTAGATTTCAAATTAGTCGATGTTCCTTAATCAAACTCTCGTTACCAATCGAGTTTGAGTCTACTGCCTCCATACTTCCACAATTCCCTCCAAATTTGGAATTAATCCATCGCTCCGTCTTCGATTTAACTCTCTGCATCGATGAAAAATTAGAAACTAAAGGTAACAATTATGCACATTACACACTTCATACTTCCTTTATTCAATTAATTGCTTGATCTATATCTACTTATTCACTATTTTCTCGCTAATACGCACGATTCAAAATATTGACAACCTATCTAAATCTATTTCCTCAATTTACTCTGTAAGCATAATCATCATTTTTTCAATTTCAATTTCAGTTTCTATCAGATGTGCTTATGTAGCATATTCTCGCTTGTTCAGATTGATTACTGAGTAGAAGCTTTTGCAGTTTGTCATTCTGTGAAGAAAAAATTCTTCTCTTATTTAAATCTTATTATATTGTGTTTAGATATTTCATGAGTTTATTGTTTTAAATAACATACGATAATCCAATTTGTTTTTTTCTTGTTTCTAACTAGTGATGTATACTAATTTCAATTTGAAACTGATGGGTTTTGAGCAAAACAACATTCCTATGTTGTTCATGCAAACCCTAATGCTTGGATCTATGTTTTTCTACTTGTACATGCGTAATTGTCCAAGACTTGCATAAACCCTAATATAGCATATCATAAAAAATCAAAATCATATAATAAACTAGATAGAACATTACCTTTGATTGTTGCTTGAAGAACTTGAGCCTTTGAGAACCTTAGCACCTCAAATGTCGTGCCTCTAATAGATCACAAACACCAAAACAATTGGAGAAGGCAAGAGAGAGAGGAGAAGGCTAAAAATCGGCTCCTAGAACTCTTAGGGTTATGTGTTAGCCGATTTTGTTAGCCAAGGATCCCTTTATATAGGCGAGGAGTTAGGGTTTCAGTCAAACACTTATCCGATTGCTTAGGCTCTAAGCAGCCCATAAGAATATGATTAAACAAATATTAATTAAACAATATTATGATTTATCCTTTAATATATTACTCATATAATATATTAATAAACCATAATAACCTCTTTCTCTATTATTCAACCAGTCAAGTTGCTTTGGTGAAGGCAACCCAAAAGGACCATGCTACAACTGGGTCAAGTACATACCAAATATAGTTATGGTCTTAGACACCTAATCCAACAGAAAATTGGTTAGAACTTTATTATGTATGTGGTCATTTTCGATATCATTTGGTCAGATGTATGCGAGTATTAATATAGTTGAATGTGAATTTTGAAGTAAAATAAATATACTTGGTTGAAATTGCACAAAGTCAATAATTTCTCTCAATAGATGACCTATTCGATCCAAAATAACCATGTTTCTTATGCATATTTTAGAAGCAACTCCAAAGACAATCATAAGGACAGTGGGTGTAAAAGGCCTCACCATTTATCATTTGAAGTCACATCTTCAGTTAATACTTTAATTTCACAAAGAACAATGCAAGTTTTTTTTATATGATCTTAGTTTAATCATTTAAATGTGTTCTAGTTGGTTATTCTGCCAGGCAATGTAAGTGTATAGAGCAACTGGTTTCAAGTTATTGTTCTCACAATGGGATAGCTTTTGTTATTAAAATGTTTTCATTATCAATGATGTTGTATATTTATGACAATAAATGTTATATTTATTTTCATTCAGGTTTGCTACAATTTTTAACATGGAAAGACTTTTTGCGGATGATTTTAGAGGAGGATTTGAGAAAGGAGCATGGTGGGAATGACTCTTTAATGGCTACACTTTTACAACATGGTAGGTGGTGTTGAATGTTGGTTCAACTGGTTTATTAGTGACATGGTTGATGAAGTATGCTGACAACATTGTCAAGGTTTGACTTTTTTACTTCAATTTATTTAAAACATTTGACTCTTCTCTTAATTATATTATTTTATGATTTCAGGTGTATTCCACATCAATGGCTATGCTACTCACAATGGTTTTGTCTGTGTCTCGCTTTACTTTCAAACCAACATTACTAGTAAGTAACACTCACCCTTGAAAAATTAATTTATAAATTATTAGTTAATGAAAGTTTACACATTAAAATTATTTATGTATAATTATTATTGTGGTTGTTGCAGCTCCTTTTGGGTATTATTATCTGCATAATGTCATTTTAACAAAACATGTTTGTCATATAAATAAAGAAAAATAAAAACATGAGGCTTGTTGAAAGCGTTTAAGTGAAAATATGGTAAACCAAGGAACCTCATCATCATTGTAGCTTGTGATTTGGATCAAGATATACCTGATTTATGCTAATCTGAGAAATTATTTGACAAAAACGACTATGAGCATCAATTTTTGTCATGTCAGTCTGACCTTTCATATAGATAGCTTTTCCCTACATCAATCACAATTGCATACACAATTACAAGTTTATAACTAAAGTAATGAAAAAATAGAAATGTACTTTACTTGGTTTATTTATTATAGCATCCTAATTTAGTTCTTCCTATTATAACCGAGTTTTGAGAAATATACTCCTTTTACAACACTTATTCTACTGTGAAGTCGCGAACTTCTTAACAAGTCAAACAAATGAAAGTGAATATTATTATATGAAACAAAACAAAAGCATTCGATGGATTGTGTGCTCTCTGAAATATGGCATGTTTCTATCTTCTTTTAATGCAAGAAAACTTTTATTAATCTCATCACCTTCCGTTCTATATTACATATTGGAATCCAAACATTAGAACATAATAATATATGTTGTAAAATAACTAAAACTAAGGTAGTGACTAGTGTCTGGTACGACGGAATCATGGAAGAAATGGAATGTAATGACTCATTCCATTCCATTCCACATGTGCAATTCCTGTAGTAGGGGAAGATCAACATCCTGGAAATAGAATTTAAGATTATTTACATCATTAACCTAAAACAGGGAATAATTGGAGCAAAAATGGCATGTTCATGGATTGGGGTGGGGGGTGCATGGCCTCCCCCAGTTCCTGTTACGGTCCGCCACTAGATTGTTGTGATTTTTTGTTTTTCTGTTTTGTTGCTTTCTTGTCATGACAGGTACCAATTACCAGATGAGCATGTTTAAAGGTGGATCAATATTATCTACATGTGTAATGATGATGATGATGACGGAGAGGTAAGGTAACTAAACTATATACTAGTGATATTAACTATCTTGTTTCTGGTAAAGTCGTTGAAATCAATGAACAACTCAACATCTATCAGATTATTAGTATGGTTGACATTTTACAACTAGACAATGGATTGGAGCGAAAATGGCATGTTCATGGATTGGGGTATCATTCTAGAACCAAGCAGGAAGTATAGAGGAGGCAACAATTGTACACTATGATGGAGTAATGAAACCATGGTTAGTATTGGCTTTAAAAAATATAAAATCTAGCAGATAAAACATTTCAAATACGATCACATATATCTGCAATCGTGCAACATAGAATAGCTTAATATATTTCATATTGTAATTCATTTGTGATTCACATATGAATTACATGTGATTTACATGTAAATCATATAATAATTACATGTGATTCACATGTAAATCACATATAAATTACATGTGATTCACATGTAAATCACATGTAATTCACATATGAATTAGATGTGATTCACATGTAAATGACATGTGATACACATGTAAATCGCATATAGTTCACATATGAATTTCATGTGATTCACATGTAATTCACATATGTATCACATGTGATTCACATGTAAATCACATGTTATTCACATATAAATCACATGTAATTCACATATGAATTACATGTGATTTACATATAACTCACATATGAATTACATGTGATTCACATGCAAATCACATGTAATTCATATATGAATTACATGTGATTCACATGTAAATCACATATGAATTACATGTGATTCACATGTAAATCACATATGTATTTTTGTGGGTGTTTTTCCATCAATCAATTTTTTTTTTAATTTTATTGTAGATTTGGAAGAAGTTATGGTGAACATTGAAGAGGTGAAAAATGATAAATTGAAGAAAATATGGAAATATTGACACAAAGACATGAAAACACTTTGAAATTTTGTAGCATTTTTTTGTTTTATATATTTTATATTGTATCGAATAAAATACTTATTGTGTTGTGTTTAAAGATTAGTAAATAGAATGAGTTTTCTTATGATTTCCTAAACAATATTATTGTATATGAAATATGCATATATGCATTTGTAAAAATATGCATAAACGTACCAAAAATGTTGATTTTTTTGGTTAAAGAATTATAGTATTTTTTAAATATTCCAGTTTTTTATTTATTTTTATTTTTATTGATTTTTAAATGCTTTTAAAAAAATGCAGCTTTTTTTTTAAAAAAAATCAATTTTTTTTTCAAAAATTCATGTTTTCTATAAAAAAATAAAAAATCCGCACTTTCAAAAAAATTAACTAAAAAATATTATTTTTTAAAAAATCTGAAAATTTGATTTGTTTTGTAATTTTTTAGTCATTTCTATTAATATTTACAATAACACAAAAAATTAAACATAAATGGGATGGATAAATTACGATCATGCCCTTAATGAATCAGTTTTGATCTAACGCTCCACTTTTTGTTCTTGGTAAACTATGAGTTCTCAACCGATATATATATATATATATATATATATATATATATATATATATATACCCTTAAGGGTACAAAAGCTTAGGTACCCAAACTTATCTTAATACGCTGTTTTGTTTGATATATATATACATATATATATATATATATATATATATATATATATATATATATATATATATATATATATATCATATCATATCATATCATATCATTATATAATACTATATTATAAAGAAAACATTTTTCTTTTCACCACATTCATTTGAAACTCACATGACTTTTCAATTTCTTCCTAATAATAATTATAAGTTAGTTAATAAGGTTAAATAAATATCAAACCTAAAGTGTAATTATATATAAACTAAATTTCAATATTAAAAGAATATTTTTACTTCTACTTATAAAGTTATATATTTTTTTTTATATTCTAAAATATTATACTTAAATTTATTAGTTTTAATATATTATTGGATGTAAACCATTATCATTTTAAAGATACAATTTTGGAACAATTTGTACAAAATATTTAAATTATTAATTTAAATATAACATTACAATGTCAACTTAAATATAAATTTTAGTTGAACTTAAACAACACAAAAAATATTCTGTAAATAGTTAAAAGTGATTAATTGTAGTGTCTTTCTAATAATGATTATAAGTTAGTTAATAAGGTTAAATAAATATCAAACCTAAATTGTAATCATAAGTATACTAAATTTCAGTTTTAAAATAAAATATTTATTTCTACTTATAAAGTTATGTCTTTAACTTTTAACATATTATAATTAATTTATTACATTTAATATGTTGTTGTATGTAAATCATTATCAATTTAAAGCTACAATATTTGATCAGTTTGGACAAAATACTTAAATTGTTAATTTAAATATAACATTAGAATGTCAACTTAAATATAAATTTCAGTTCCACTTAAAAAAACCAAAGAATATTTTGTAAATAGTTAAAAGTGATAAATTATAGTAATAAATTCAAAAACTAAATTGTAATCTAAATTTAACTAAACTATTTCCTATAGATATTTTTATAATCGTTAAAAATTTTCAAATAAGTAACTTAAAATAACTTACAATAACAATAGTTTAAAATAACTCTATATACCTGATTATATTGTTACATTTAAAATCATAAAATAATGTTTGATGTTTTTAAATAATTATAATGATACATATTAAAACATTAAGCAAATAAATTTTAAAAAACTAATTAACAATAACAACTATAAATAACATTAAACCATATATTATATTTAATTTTATTCATGTATAACTTACGGATTGAAGTTAGTCAGACGATTGAGATTATACAGTGATAATAGATGTATATATATTATCATATAATTCAAAATAATCAATATATTATATCAATTTAGCATACGAATTATTGTATCAAATTTAACAACGTTATTGCTGTATTTAAAAAAAACATATATTTGTAAAGACTTCAACTATATAAGTGTCTGCGCAACGTGAGGACATTCGACTAGTATATATATATATATATATATATATATATATATATATATATATATATATATATATATATATATATATATATATATATATATATATATATCACTTTATTACATGACGTATGTGTTGCGATGATATGACAACTACTATTTTAATTGCACGATATGGCGTTTCATGCTAAACGTGGTAAAAGCTAGAACCACAAACGATATAAAATGGACACGTTTGTGCTTGAATAATTGAAGACAAGACTGGAGTTAAATGTTTCGTGGGTCACTTTCATTTCATTGGACGATATATAAGTGGATACCCTTAACATATTTAAATTAAACTCTTCAAAGACATCATCATAATGTGATTTATTTAAGTATAGACCCATTTTCAAAGCTAAAATTGACAAATTCAGAATAAATTACAATTTATTATGATATGTAAGAATTATTATAGCATTATTGAGTTGGCTTTATTAGCTATTGTTTTAAAAATATTGTTGAAATGATTATATATCAACTTATTAGAATCTTTAATTATTATTATTAGGAGATCTCTCAGCATGTCAGCTTTGGACAGATCGAATGAAGTGATTTCATTTCAAAATTTATTTTATATATTTTTCGAAGCCAACAAATTAAAAAAAAATATATTAAATTTGTTATTATGTGCCCTTTTAATATATTAATAAAATCCAGTTAACCTGCTCTAGTGGTTGCTACCTCTTAAAGCAACATAGAGGTTTCGAATATCCAACAAATTATCAAATACAAACTTACAACAAAATTTGAAACTTTCGTATATGATATTTTGAAGGTTCGATCAGAAAAAAAAAAATAGTCAAAACATGAAAAGTTGGAAAAAAGAAATATGAAAAGTTGATGAAGTATATATTTGATAGCAAGGTATAATGATGACCAAAATACATTAAACTTTGTTGGTTAATAATAATATCCTAATGAAAGGGGCACAAGCTAGCGTCATATCATATGTCTTTGTATAACTTTTTTGTTAGTATTCAATCATTTCGATGTTAGGTTCATGTAATCATGTGGTCAAATTCCAGCTTCATTGCTTCATATACTTTTAAACCTGAGTAAAGCCTTCTGTTAAAGAGATGGAGCTAATCAAATATTCAAACATGTCCTCTTCAATTATCAATGGCCAATGGTAACAGTAAATTGGTTTAACTGTCACCAAGTAATTATTTGAGAATGAGGTATCGAATGAAAGGTTATTAAGATTATATTTTGAAAGACACATTCTAGTAAATAAAACAAAAAAATAAATGGGGTTTTGATTTAAACTAAAAACTAAAAATTGCAGAGAAATAAAAAACTAAATAAAAATCAATAATAAAAACAATTTCAGTTCTGTTAAGACTTTCTTTATCATGAAATCAGTCCAGATCTTATTATTCAGAATGTGTTTTATCTAAGTTGGTACTGAGAAAACTAACAAGCTCTGGTATAATTTTTTTTACCTAAATTAGTTAACCAAAACAAGCTCTTTGAATTAATTCTAACGTTTTATTATTCAATTAAACAAGCTCTTAATTGAGATCAGAAAAAGTTGCATTAAGTTTTGTGTAACATTCCCAGTAATACCAAATACTTACTATAAGCTCGAAAGCATAAATATATGACTTTTTAGTTTATACCAAAGGCAAATCTCAAACACGCAACCAATCTAATACTTGTTAGTTATTACCAGTTGACAAGAACAATTACAGATTATATTAAGTGATTAACTGGAATGATAAAAACCCTAGCTAGGTGATTAGACTAACAAGAATTAAAATCAAACATTCATTAAGTTCAAAATTGTAAAATCTAGATAGAAACACAAAAAGAAAACAAAATCTGATAACTAATCATTTGAAAAGTACTGGTCTATATAGAACTGAAAAGTAGGGTTCAGCCAGACATGGTTAAAAACAAATCTAAACTAATAAAAAGAAACATTAACTAAATAATCTTGTAAACTAAGTGTATAAGATGATTGACAACCTTCAGATCTTCAGAAATCGCTGAAAGGTATTAGAAATCACCCGCGGAAGTATTTTTTGTCGTCTGGAACCTTCTAACCTTCGAATCTGATTACGAGGGTCATATTCATACGCATGACAGAAGCTTTTGGAACAAGTCGGCAGAAACTGTGATCGCAAAAGGCATATATGCGATCGCAGAAATGGAGGTTTTTTTCCAGATTTACCCTTAAATGATGTAGGATGCTATTTTCAACATTTTTACAGCTGCGGGGCAAATATGCAATCACAGATATGATACATGTGATTGTAGAAATTGACTTTTTTTTCTCAGAGCCCTTGAAAACTTCGTCCCATTTATGCAATCACAGAAACAGGAAATGTGATCACAGATTTGACTTTTAGGCTCATTTCAGACGTAATTCTTCAATTTTAGCACTCCAAGTCATTCCTTAGCATCCTTCTTGAGTTCCAACTCCATTTAGGCTCCAGATATGCATCTAGATGCTCCCAAAGTACCGTTCCACTTGATTTATTTGAAAACGACACAAAATGCTAGCAGTAGACATGAGTTGAACATTATTTAAACTAATGATATGCAAATATACAACATATGATGCTAAATGAAAATAAAAACTACCATAAAAGATGCATAAAATGACATCTAACAGCAGAGCCGACCCGTTGATTTTAAACGCCCTATACAAAACGCAAAAATAGGCCCCTTAATACAATTTTTAATATATAAGCAAAGTAAATTTAAGATGATGCATTATCATTACAAAAAACTTAAATTAAATAAATTAATTTAAAAGGGACATATGAAATTTTATAAAAGTTCAACGGCTTGAAACTGTCAAACCGATTTAAAAAAAAAACTATATTAAACTTAAATTAAATTAATTAATTAAAAAGGGATATGAAATTTTATAAAAGTTCAGGGGCTAATTGTGTAACCTCTAGAAACTGTCAAACTCATTTGTTTAAAAAAGTTTGAATGAGGGGTTGCTTGTGAAGTACATGCATAAACTAATGGCTAAAACTGTAAATTGAAATATAGAAGTAACAGGCCCAGAGGGAGTCGAACCTACACTGATGCTAAAGAGAAGGCGCGCTTAAGCCAGTTGTGCTAATAAATTTACGTGTAAGTATTTGAAACATATAGTATATATTTATTTATTACTTATATAATTTGATTATAATACATGTCCTATTTTTTCGGGCCCTGTGCAGTTGCGCCTTTTGCACCCCCTTAAGGTCGGGCCTCTCTAACAGTAACATAACACATATGAACTCTAAGTATACAAATTGTACAAGGATGTGTGATTGATGGGTCCTTGGGCCAACAAATAACAGCTAGCTAACGGATAAAAAGTACAATAATATGTACCGTCGGGCATACAGTCATAAATGGGACAAGATGGTAAGCCTCCTCAGTACATGAAGAGGTACACATCCCTCTTCACCTCCATTATAAATAGGTGATCTAATTCACCTCCACCAGGTCTGAAATCATCCTTCATACATTCTAAATCGATTTGATCACTGTTATTCACTTATCATTCAGTATCTTCATTGACTTTATTATCGAAGCGTTGGCTTGAGATATCATCCCGGTGAATCGGCTTATGAGTTGTTAGTATTCTCTAAGTCAATTGAAGTACGTGAGCGAACACATCTAATGTAATCAATGGAAGACGACCCCAATGGTGCATCAAAATGGTTGACGTAAGCACACCAGTAGGTAACGCATGTCCCATCACGAGAATGCAGAACCTCGAAGGTCCCAGAGAAAGACCACATGTTACTACTATGGTAAGGCACCAAAACATGACAACAAGGGGTGTAGTTGAAGTTAGAAGGATGAGTCAACAAAATAAAATGGTAGAAGAATGGGATCTAGAAGAGTTCGAAGCATTTAAAAAATTTAGGACTATAAATAACATGAGAAGGTTACAGAAAGAAAAGCAACCCTACAAAGAAAAGGATTGGGATCGGGTTTCTACTCACACATATCAAATGAAAGACTCAGACGAATAAGAAGAAGAAGAAGAAGAGGGAGTAAGGGAACGTGAGAAAAAGGTCAAGAAAAAAGGAGGAAAGCTCTGTCCATGCAAAAGTTAGAAAAGACACTAAAAAGGACCAAGGAAAACCCTTGGAAGTGGTAGAGGCAAGATGATACAATCAAGCTTTTAAGAATTTGAACTTCTGTTAACCCTTCATGGACAACATTAACGAGACACCCATCCCAAAAGGGTTGAAAGGACCAAGAGTGTTGCCCTTGTAGGGTATAGAGCATTCTAACACTCCTAAGGTGTTCATGCAACCCTAGAAACCTTGGATCTATGTTTGACTAAGATACATGCAAAATTGATTTCCAAGGTTCATAATCCTATCTAGCATATATGGGGAACTTTTAAACAAAAAGTAAGCTAGAACAACGTACCTTCTAGAAGTTTGGATTCCTTGAAAACCTTGTGAACCTAGCACCCCAAGTGTGATGTCTCAAATGTCTCACACAACACCAAATGCTTTTGGAATGAATTGATAGAAATGTCACACACTTAGAAATCGGCTACGCCCTCTCACTCTTGCTTAAGTGGCCGATTTTGGTGAGCATGATGATCCTTATATAGTGTGTTACAATTAGGGTTACACCATGTAAACCTTAATTGTCATCACCTTTCATTTCCATGACCCATGGGTTATATAACCACCATGGGGCATCCTATGGGTTTTAGCCCAACTTGATAATCCATGGAGCATTATCCTACTATACAAGTATGAGTGATTTACACAATCAACCCATATATTTAATTAGTCTTCTTTTGATCACTTAATTACTTTCAAATTAATTCTTGATCAATACTAATTAAACAATATTATTAATATATTAGAACTTATAATATATTAATAAAACATAAGTGTTATTTCTCTTAATTTAGTCTATCCAAATGCATGATGCCATGCAACCCAAATGGACCATGCTAAACCAGGTCAAGTACATACCAGAAATAGCTATGGACTTAGACACCTTATCCAACAGCCCTATGATGGGACAAGAGATCCAGACGACCTTTTCTTGAACTTCTAGTGGGTCATAAAGATGATCCCAATGGATCCAAAGTTGTAGAGCCTGTACTTTGTAGGTACCTTAGACGGATCCGCTCGATATTAGCTAGCAAGTATTCCACCTCGAAGCATAGAAAGCTTCGAAAAGCTATGTCAGAAATTTTCCAACAGCTTCATCCAACAAAGGAGGTTCCAATTGTTGGATTAGTGTCTAAGTCCATAACTATTTTGGTATGTACTTGACCCGATGGTGCATGGTCCTTTTGGGTTGCCTTCACCAAAGCAACTTGATAGGATGGATTATGGAGAGAAAGGATTAATTATGATTTATTAATATATTATGAGAATAATATATTAAAGGACAAATCAAATTGTTTAATTAATATTAGTCAAGAATTAGTTGATAATTAATTTTGTGGCTAAAAGAGATTAATTATACTTAAGGGACTGGAACTGTAATTATAAGATAATTGGATTTGGGCTATGGATCACCTTGGAATAATAGGTTGGAAAAATTCTATGGGAAAACCCATTAGAAATCGTCCAAGGGATATTCTAAAAGGGTCCATGGGCTGCTTAGGGCTTAAGCAGTCAGATTAGGGTTTCCTAGTTGAAAACCCTAATAGCCTACATGTATATATAGTACCCTTAAGCCCCAAAAACGTGACTAAGAGTTCCACTAGGGTTTCTGGACATTTTGGGTAGCCTCCTCTCTCCTTATTCTTCATCCTCTTGCTCTTGATGTTTGTGAGCCATTAGAGGAGTGACACTTGTGACTCTAAGCTTTCTAAAGCCACTACAAGGAGGATTTGAGATTGTTATTGCTACATAAGAATCTAGGTAAGATCTAAACCCCATTCTTATGTTAATATAATTAATTGTATGCTAGAATTATGGTTTAAAGTCTTGGATGAATTGCATGTACAATAGAGAAACCTAGATCCAAGCATTAGGGTTTGTATGAGCACATAGGATGTTCTTATGCCTTAAACCCATCAGTGGTATCAGAGCCTTGATTAGTTTCTATTGTATTGATGCCTTGTTTGGTTGTTCAAGCTTTAAAAATCGATTTTTTGTGCCCCTGACTGATGAACTCAGCGAGTTCCATAGTGGACTCGGCGAGTAGTTTCAACTCGACGAGTTCAAAGTGGAACTCGGCGAGTTCGAGTGTCAGTTAGGGCAGATTTAGGGATTTCTTGCTGTTTTGCTTGAGGATAATTGCCTTAATTGTTTTGGGTCATTAATATTCGAATTTTGATATATATATTTGAGTATATCCTTGACCAAACAAAAGATAATTATCATTTGATTGAATAGTAATTTCCTTATATGATAATAATTGATTATTTGAATTAAATTGGTAAATTGTCTTGCAAGTAATAGTGACTAGGTCAAATTTAGATAATCATTAAAATAAATGTTTAATTTAAATTATTTTCTATTTGATTCTTAATGTTTTGAAATGTTTCAAAACTTGCCCTCAAGTTTTGGAATTTAAAAGTTTAATTTAGAAATGTTAAATTTTAAAACCCTAGTATTGTTTTGAAAAGTTCAAATCACACCCTTATGGTTTTATTAATTAATTAAGGTGTATAATTAAAAGAGATTTAATAAATCCATAAAGTTTTGGTTCACATTTAGTTAAATTAAAAGTATAATTTATTAAATTAGACCGCCTAGTATTTTAAAAGTGTGAAATACACCCTATACTATATATAACATTAAAAGTCTAGTATTATATATATATATATATATATATATATATATATATATATATATATGTATGAGTAAACAGTCAGTCTTACTATTAGTAGGCCTCATTCACGAAGCTGGTCTATAAGGGGTGTTTAAGGAAATTGCCTATAAAATGGCGATTGAATGGGTATCCACTCTTACCCACCGCACTCTTGACTAGTGGAGGGTCATTAGCCGAACGGGTAGGATAGGACAAACCCCTTTCCATTAAAAGTATAATGAAGTATAAAGTAACTAAATGCTTTTACAAAATTCCCAATCTTAGATACTTTAGGCAAAAGTGAATTGATGCAATTCCATGAAATTACACTTTGTGCCCTTGCGAAGACGTTAGTGGAGCGTGTGTGGTTAACCGGCACACTAAATGGTTCTAAGCAAAAGTAGCAAAGGGTTACTCATTGTTTGTCAAAGTTCGGTGGAGCGTGTGTGGTTAACCGGCACATCGAATGGGAGAGTGTAACATTGAGGGCACCATGTAAGTTTGCATGGTTATTCACACCCTGTTTTGTGATCCTCGGCATCCCAGTCACAAATCGAGGGGCATATCGAGATTTAAACATGCCATTGAAAAGTTCAATGAATCTCAAAAGATCTAGGAATTTTCAATGGATTTAAAACTTAAATTAATTTTTCGTTTTTCATGGTGGAAATTGGTAAATCGTCATTTACCTACCTTCAAATATTCTGCAACTAGATTAGGACATCCCTTTTCTAGGTTGTAGAGTATTGTGTTGGATCCTAGCCTCGATCTTTCATTTGGGTGTCACATCAAGGATCCTAATCAACTTAACTTGAATTTTTCTCCTGTTTTGTAGATGTCAAAGTATGACAACTATGGTCTTCCCAAATCCCATGGAACAAGCTTTCCACATGAAGATGATATTCTACGATTCAATCGGGGAACAAGAGATCATGCTTCACATCCTCCGCCTCCTCCAATTATTCTCCCTAACCCACAAGTTCGAAGGCTTGAAAAGTTCAAGCTCACTCAAGCCCTTTTGGCAAGTAGACATGAAGAAGGAAAGTCAGCGTGTGCACACGTCCTAGAGATGAAGTCACACATTGATAGGTTAAGAATGTTGGAATCTGTTGTTTGTGAGGAGCTGGCTGTTGACTGGGTTCTTCAGTCGCTTACTGACTCATATAGTAAGTTCATAAAAGAGTACTATATGATGAACCACGATGTGACCCTCATCGATCTCACCTATATGCTTATTGCTGCTGAATCAACAATGGTTTGGCGCACTGGAAAAGCAAGGTTGATTGGTGAATCTACCTTCCAGAAGTGGTTCCATGTGCTGTTCCAAAAGAGTCAATTTGCTTTTATTGCCAAGAGAAAGGGCATTGGAGACGAAGCTGCCCTATTTACCTAAGAGCTCTAAGAGATGGGAGAGTCAAAACGTATGGCTCTACTTTAGGTAAAATCCGTTAACTAACTCTTTTAAGTTCCTATTCTAGATTCTTAATACATGATGTGATAAGATTCCATTTGGTGTTTTGTAGGATCATAGAAAAGAGAGGAAGCTTAAGGGAAGAAGTGAGCAGAATCTAATCATGAAGAAATGGTTTTCGATCGCATTGCTTGAAGATTAGATTTTGAGCTACTACTTGGAGTTAGAATAGATTGCTATGAAATGTGTATTAACATAGTTTTTCAATTGAATTGCATTGTAAGGACAAATTTTTCCGCAATAAAATAAAATTTGATTTTATATTATTTATTTATCCATGCAATGGCATGTATGAAAGATTGATGTTTGAATGTTTCTATTATTAGCAATAATGGATTTGATTCTTAATAATATTATTTATGGAAATGTCAAGAATTTACCAAATAGGGAAAGTTTCTCATCGCCCAAGTTTCAATTGGACAGAAACTTGGAATCATACAACTTGGTTGCATGATGAATGAGAAATTTCATATTTGGAAATTAGACTAATTCATTGACAAAGTGTCAAGTGAAGTACTAGGAGATCAAGTACACAAGGTAGTGTGTTGATCAAGTCCACCACAAGAGTAACAAAGATATTCGTCATGATTTACTAAGGTTAAGTAAATATGATTATACTTATAAGATTAAGTGTAATTCTAAGTTAATTGAGAGAGTTTCAATCAATAGCAGAACGAATAAAAGGAATCAAGTAGGCAGAAAGATAAAAGTTTCTCTATGCTAAGAAGAAGGGAGAGTACTTTTTATTATGTTTTATGATAGTTCTTAATGATTAAGAACCATGTCTCAATTGATCCTCTAAGTGAGTCTTAGTGCAATTGTATGTCTGAGAAGAGGAATCAAGAGTTGAAGAAATGGTTAAATCAAGAAGTCAATCATACTTCATTCCAAAAACAAGTCTTAGAGTTAAGATTGTGACATTTAGTGAGAAGTCTAAAGAAGGTTTATAACATTCATCAAATGTGGAATTTGGAAAAGGGTTTTCTTATTCTTGCACATTTGAAATTGGTAAGTTGTGACGTCTTTGATAGGACAAAGATCAACTAGGACCAATTTTGTGAAGTGTTCTGTCTTTGATAAAAGCTACACTAACTCTTGAATATTTGTTTGTCAAGAAATGTTTCTTAACAAGAGAATCTTATATGTCAAGAATTAAGTGGGAATCTTAATGGTCGTGAAAGGTTTCAAGAAGTAATCAAGAATAAACCTTATCGATCATCACTAGCACACGACTTGAGGTTTACAACCTATCGTGTTGACACTATCTTGTTTTTGTGCCATTCCAATTGATTTAATTATGCATGTGAGTTCTATGAGTTCTCATTTGAACGCATAAAAGGCAAGCACCTTGATCAAAGAAAAGTACATTGATAGTAAAGGGTTAGCTGCTTAACTACTTGGAAGACATGGTGGGCAGCCGCGTTACCATAAGGCAAGAGATCAAGATTGAGAAGGTTCGGTCCATATGAGTTTGGATTTGTCGCAAACTTTGGTTTTGACAAATTCACATGGATAGGAACACATACACCATTAAAATCTAAGTGTCATAAGATTCCCTCCTTCATGAAAATGACTGTGAGGAAATGATTTCACTAAAAGAGATTTTAAGAAGATAGTGATTGTGCAAATTGTATTCTCGAATTCGATTATGGTTACGATATCCCTTTCCATAATCCGAATTGTGAGATTTGGCAATTAGTCTGAATTGTTTAGACACACATATGAGCTATCTAAGGCAAAGGTGTATAAGATTAAGAAGCTTTGATAAAAGATTATCAAAGCATTAGGTTTTTGAAATATGAACTTAAGAAATTCAATAGGTATTGTTTTTTGGAAGTTAAGCTGTTTTCTGAATACATGTAAAAGGTAGTGGGAGCATAAGTGTTATGCTTATATGATAATAATCATCATGATAGTGGGAGCATAAATGTTGTGCTCGTATGATTATTAAGGCAAGTATTGCAAGTTAGCAATATTAATTATAGAAAACAAGAGTTATACTTTGCAAAGTTGTAAAGGTTGAATAGTTGTTTTGCTATAATTAAGGGAGAGAATATTATGCTTCATTTCAAATCTAAAGGCTTAGGTTGTGGAATGTTAATAAATTTAGTCAAGGATACATAGTGTGTTCTCAAATTTCGATTATGATTATGGCATAGTTCGAATTGTGAGAACGTGGCACATAAAATATTATGGTAGAAGATTGATAAAGTATCAGATATTTATGTAAGACATTATGCATCGTGTCTCATACGCTTCAGGTAAAAGATCGATTGCAGATGTTATAATATTTGACCATTCTTAAATTTTCCAAATGGAAAAAGGACAAGAATCGGTTTTTCACTAAGATAATTAAACAACTATCAAAGGACGATCCAAAGCTCGCTAAGGATTGGTCGCTTGTGAGTAGTTGGAAGTATGATATTGGATGGACCATATCGACATTATTATGAATAGATAAGATTCTATTAAGAATGAGTTGTCATATGGAAAATATGGAAATGTTTCCATATTGGGAGTTAGATATTGAGAATCTATGTCTAGATTAGAAACTTTTATGCAAGAAGGATGTTCAAAGGAATTTACTTTGAGTAAGAGACATCATATCTATAGAATTGTTTCTAATAGAAATTGGCCAAGTCTTGATGATTTTGAGCTATAACTTTATGAAAGAATCATTGCATAAAATGTTAGAATCTAGCATAAGTAACAAGAATTTGATATTCTTATACTTATGATAAGGATTGGGAGTTGTGAAATGAGTATGATTGGAAATTTGTTCATTTGATCTAATTCAAAAAGTAAGGACCGTAGGTAAACATTGTGTGCATGCTGAGAGCATGGGACAAGTGTAGCAATAATTCAAGTAAGAAGTTGATTACCTGAAACAACAAATAATGAGTAATCAATATGGTGATTAAATAAAATGTTTTATTTATACCCAGAGGTTGGGGCCATCTGGGATTAGTATTATTCTTGTGTTTCACTTTGCATGTTTTGACTTCCTAAATAATTAAATTGGTTCAGAACAATCGAATTATTCGAACGGACCACAGCCATTCATATGTTGGAAGTAGGTATGAATGAAGACTGTCATGAATTGGTGTGTGGATTGTCTAAAGTGTATTAGACATAAGCAAATGTTTGCTGCAACGTTCATGAGTGCTTATGAATATGAGTTTGAGCATTGGATTAAACCCACTCTCACTTGGATCACTTCATGGATTTTATCACGAGTGATTGTGAGTCGATAATATTGTCCATTCTTAAAACTGAGATGTGTGAGTTGTATGTTGTGAGTTGGTTACACATTGATGATAAGTAAACGCACCAGTAACTTGGTGTTATAAAACTTATTGTTGTGTGTGATTTGATGAGTGAGTACAAGAAAGCACTGAGTCGAAGTTTATCCGTTCCTTTTTTCCAAAGTGGGATAAAAGTGATATCTGTGGGCCCCTAGATGATTTAGTGATGACACATAAGCGCTTGGCCAAGCCGGGACTAATTTGATGTGTTGAATTGTAGTCTGTTGTCAGTCGTCATAAATCGGAAGTCGGGAAACAATATAGAGAGAATGATTGAAATCCATGTCTCAGTCTATACGATATCTAGAATGGAGGAATATATGATCCCTTATCTAAAGGACACGCTTCTGATAGGATCAGAGTTGGCAGTGGCTTTTAAAAGCTACAATTGCAGATCAGGATCTGAAGTCATACACAGAATAGTTATTAGACTTATCCAAGTGGGAGACTGTTGGATTAGTGTCTAAGTCCATAACTATTTTGGTATGTACTTGACCCGATGGTGCATGGTCCTTTTGGGTTGCCTTCACCAAAGCAACTTGATAGGATGAATTATGGAGAGAAGGGATTAATTATGATTTATTAATATATTATGAGAATAATATATTAAAGGACAAATCATATTGTTTAATTAATATTAGTTAAGAATTAATTGATAATTAATTTTGTGGCTAAAAGAGATTAATTAAACTTAAGGGACTGGAACTGTAATTATAAGATAATTGGATTTGGGCTATGGGTTACCTTGGAATAATAGGTTGGATGAATTCTATGGGGAAACCCATTAGAAATCGTCCAAGGGATATTATAAAAGGGTTCATGGGCTGCTTAGGGCTTAAGCAGTCAGATTAGGGTTTCCTAGTTGAAAACCCTAATAGCCTACATGAATATATAGTACCCTTAAGCCCCAAAAACGTGACTAAGAGTTCCAATAGGGTTTCTGGACATTTTGGGTAGCCTCCTCTCTCCTTATTCTTCATCCTCTTGCTCTTGATGTTTGTGAGCCATTAGAGGAGTGACACTTGTGACTCTAAGCTTTCTAAAGCCATTACAAGGAGGATTTGAGATTGTTATTGCTACATAACAATCAAGGTAAGATCTAAACCCCATTCTTATGTTAATATGATTAATTGTATGCTAGAATTAGGGTATAAAGTCTTGGATGAATTGCATGTATAATAGAGAAACCTAGATCCAAGCATTAGGGTTTGTATGAGCACATAAGATGTTATTATGGCTTAAACCCATCACCAACAACAAGCGATGTGATGTTCGCTTGCCTCTAACATGAAGGGGAGTCGAATAAAGCATACTTTAAATGATTTAACTAAATCAACAAAAGGATGTTGACGAGAAACAATTCCATGATCATAGCAACATTCACTTATAGTCTCTTGGAAGGAGATTTGTTTTGGAAACTAGTAGGAAGGGAGTGGGTCAATGCTGAAGAAATGATACGCAAAGTCAATCAATTCTTAAGAAGAAATCTGAAAGTGTAGGAAAACAAGGATGGATGGAAAAGCTATGGTAGGAAAAGGAAGATGAGAAGAGCGAATTAAGCCATTTTCACTATCATCTGGAAATAAACCTTGTTATAATAATAATCAAAGGTTTTCCTATAAGGGAAGAGGTAGACAGAACGACCGCTTCCATCCATATCGACAGGAGGCATATGAGGCATATACTCCACAAATCCCAAACAAGGGGAATACTGATAGAAGCAGAAAATACCCCCGGGACCCAAACAAATACCATGACTTCCATAAGAAGCTAGGTCATGCTACTGAAGACTGTGAAAACCTCAAGAGGGAAAAAAGAGAGAAACCAATCACTTAAAGTGGGTGACCGACTCACAAAAAAAGGGAGAAACATAGACATACGATGTTGAAATCACCATGATATGAGGAGGGGGTGGAAACAATGTCAAGCCAATAAAAACACAGAAGATAATCAACATCAAGTTCAATTCTCACGATCTGGTACCCTTCGATCATTCGAGAACTAAGCCCCTGATCATTAAAGCAACGGTCAGAAGAACTTTGATTCGAAGAATTTATGTGGATAATGGGAGCTCTGCCGAAATTATGTACGAACACTGTCTAAAAGGCTTGTTGAAGGAACATTAAGATTCATGATTTAAATGAAGATAAGATTCATAAGAACACACATAGTAAATAAGATTTCTCTTTGATTAACGAGTAAGTTAGAGAAATTCGATATAATAGTAAAGAACTTTTCTATGCGCAAAACTCTTCCCCGTTCTTGTAACCAATATCCCTTCACTACTAGAAAAACAGCCTTTTACGACGCTCATTGCGCATCGTAAAACGCTCAGACGACACACAAATGTGCGTCAAGAAAGGCCCTGTCATAAAGAGAGACAACGCGCATTTACAACGCGCGGTGATGACGCATAATGCATATCAAGGAAGGTCCTGTCATAAAGGAAGACGACACACATTTGCGTGTCGTAACCTTATGACGCGTGTGTTTAAGACACGCAACGCGTATCAAGGAAGCCCCTATCAAGAAAGGCCATGTCATAAATGAAGACGACACACATTTTTGCGTATCATAATTTTAATTGTTAAAAAAAATATTATTTACTGGTTTTCAAATTAAATTTGCATTTAATGTCTCATAACAGAAAATAAAATACCATATACAAAAAATACAATCCATTGCAAAAATTTTATTGTCATACAAATAACAAACTTTATTTCATATTCATACATATGATTACATTCTAATTGTACATTGTTATTAAGAGGTATTCCCTAACTATATAACTAATACTACATTACTATAAAGGGGCACCTTCTTGTTTCACATATCATGTCAAAAAAATCCTCCATATCATTAGTTTGTCATGACTTGGTGTACTGTACTGGGCTGCTGTCCACCAGAAAGAGCATCCCAGACTCCATCACTTGAAATTACAAGCCACCTACCAGCAAAAGATGGCTGAAGATCATGAATAGATAAAAGTTGTTAATAAAAAGGGAAATAAATTGAGTTTAATTACAAAACTAACCTTCACTTGTTTGACATGAGGAACTCAAATAATGAACTCCCCAACATCTCTATCTCCAATAGATCTTGAAAGTCATAACCCACCTCGCTAACATTTTAAAATACCAATCTATCATAAATATAAACCACCATACCATAATAGACACATATTTTTAAATCTCTTATTTATTTCATTCAAATTTAACATACCAGTGATCCAATAGCCAATAATGCTTAGTATTTTGCATCAACTTCTAAAGTCTCCCCTTCTACAATCTGCAGGAAAAAAACATTTTATAAATTTGCCCTTGTTAATTTTCTAATTTAAGTATTTAAAAAAAGGTTTATGTGCATGTTACCACTAAAGCTGCTGAAAGAACATGAGATTGACCTTCTTCATCCTTCTTTTCAATCAATAGCACGGCATAACTGTAACATTCAAAATAAGTGGATCATCTATTTTTCATAATTTTCAAAATATTAAAAAGAAAAAAAAAATCCAAATCCAAATGGCAAATTTACTTACTTGAGCACTAATGTAGAATAAGATATTTGGACATTCTTGTTTGGAGATGAATAACAACTATCAAACGCATTAAAAATCTACAACCTCGCCAAAATGGAATTCAATAGTGTTTTTCATTATAATATTCGGACAAAAATAAATAAATAAATAAATGATACCTCAACACGATGGTTTTGCAACCATAGATGGAAACTTGAGTTCTTAAAAAGATTTACTACAACACGTATACTGGTTAGATGATTTGGTGGAAGAGGATTATTTGTAACCTTCTTGATTAAATCCATGAATATATCTGAAGAGTTAAAAAAACAAATCATATTTTACAACTAGAACCTTGTGTGAGTGTGTTTTAATATATTAGTGATAAATTAGTATAGATAATTAGATACCGTTTTCATCAATAACACGTTTCAAAACAGATGATCCATCTGGATGTAAAATGACCATCCTTAATATGTCAATTACTGCAAAAATATTTGATGATTTTGTTATATAAAAGTTTTAGAGGTGGTTAATCATTAATAATAATATGATATAATATGCTTATATTATATGTAATTCAAAAGATGTTGACCTGGAAGCATCATGGAAAGTGGCCATGATTTGAGTAATTTTGACAATAAGCTGATGTCATCATTTGAAAATTTAGTAATATGGTAATGTGATGTGTCCCTTAATGTTTTAGCTATGCCACTCAATCTTGATGTTTATGACTCACTGAGTGATAAGCCCTGTTGGTCCTAAAATACAAACCCAAAAATGGAAATAAAAATCTAACTTTATAATCTTTTCTTTCTATTTTGTTTATAGGAAAATGTTATGATGCTTGTCACAATGACAAAGAGTGAAGAAAAAGCCAAGCCTCTAAAGATCCAACATTTAAAGATTTCATCTAATCTAATCTAATGAAAAAAAAAGATACAACTTACCAGGTGAGAGCCTAAAGCATTGTTAAATTCTGAAATCTTTTTAAGGATTCCATCAAATTGAGCAGCATCAAAAACAACCATTCCTTTCTGTAAAGAGTTATTGCCAATTGTCAGTTACTAAAAAAAATTATAAAATAAACAAACCTTAAAAAAAAAGTTATGAGATGGTTTATGAGATTTTAATGGATTAAAGTTGGCATGTGTATTTCGTACATTTTATATAAAGTGGAGAAATCGGTGGAATTTATACAGACCATCAAGAAGTTTTTGGGTATTATTAATAATCAAAGGGGAGGGAAATGAAATGATAGAAGAGTTCAATGGAGGGGAGGGGCCAAACTATAAACTGGAGGCTTCTATATCTATATTGGTAATAAAGACTAGATTTTATTATTATAAAACCCTAACCTTGGCTTGACGCCAAACACACACACACACACACACTAAAATTGGTGTTAGGGATTCAGCTTAATCTAGACACAAATGGGTGTCCTTTTTGAAATTAAAAGAAGAAGGAAGGACTTGCAGAGTTACTTTTACTTTAATTGATGAAAATGATGGATATTAGTTCCTAAAAGCTTCCAAATTAGGTTTACTCAAACATAAGAAAATGGTTATCTTGCATATAAATATAATATAACGAATTAAGCATACCTTGGGCATGTGTTTAAAGGTTGGTTTGGTTGATACAGTTGTTCCGAATATTTGCAAACAAAAATGATCAGGAAAATGAACATCATCATCATATTATATAAAAAATGAGCAAAATGAATAAATAAATAAATATGTTTAAAATGTTAAGAGTCTTTCTCCTTTCGAATATTCCAAAGGCCTCCTTTTAATTCTGCTGCTTTGTCACACTCCAGATGTCCTGACTCCGCTCCTATCATAATCATCCCTATTATATCATAAATAAATAAATAAATAAATAAATAAATAAATAAATAAATAAATAAATAGAAACATGGGTAGAACGGGAAATTGCAACATCTTAATTCATAGAGTGAGTCACACCCATTACGACATTGCTAAAGAAAGTAAATGAAGTGTCTGAATGTGAGTAAATGACCATTTTACCCTTGCATTCATAAAACAATAGTGCTACCATTAGCTATATGATGCTAAATTTATTCAAGTCAAAAAGAAACGAGCATTCATAAAACAATAGTGCTAATTAGCTACATTATCAAAATTCAACTGTAAACGCAAAATTAAAAAAAAAAAGTTTAGATCAGATAGAGCATGATTTACATGAATATACACGAAGAAGAAAGATAGAGAATGCGGAAACCATACCATGAGCTCCTGACCACCAAAACTTAATTTACTCAGAAGCCTTAAAGCACGCAGAACTCCTTCAACATTTCTAAATTCACAAAAACCAAAGCCCTTCAAAGCCCCAGTAGTGGGATCTGGTACATGTTTCCAACTTTTAACAGGCCCACAGAGCTTCAAAAGACATATAAATGTGTAATAAGTCCATGAACATTGGGCAATAAGATCTATTTCCAGTAAAGATGTGAGAAAAAGAGGAACTTACCTGCAAAAAGTGAGAGCATGAACTCATTGTCTACTGATGATGCTATCTTGCCAACATAAACTGTGGTCATTGGCTTTTTAGCTGGAGTTATTGTATTGATGGGTCGCCTAGTGATTGTAGGGACCACTGGACGCCGCATAGCCATCATTGGTGGGTGTGCTAATGATGGAATGACTCCCACTGCTCCAAGTGGCCTTTGAGGATATGCTGGTCACAACATTTATGGATATGGAGAGGCATAATGGAGAATCCCTGCAAAAATAAGACAACAATACTATCACAGAAAAGAGAGATCAAAAAGTGAAAGTATCACAGAAAAAGTCAAACATATCGCACAGATTTTCATGATTGAAATATATAACTATATACCAAAAACTCATATCTGATGTGAAGTTAAACAAAAAGGAAATTTTAACTTAATTGAAAATTAAAACCTGAAGGGCTGTAACGAAGCTAATGCTTTGTTCCATGGAAGGCTCGTGGAAGGTCAATGAATGATTTGATTGTTCCACTTCCATAACTCTCTGTCTCTAGCTGAATCACGAGTTTAAAACAACAAATTTTGGAGAAATTCAAGAAGAAGTGATCATTTGATATCAACAAAAGAACCCTAGATTTGATCGTACAATGCAAATTTGAGAAATGAGTTAGTGAAACTTTGGAGTAACTTTTCAAAGTAGAAATATAATGTACCCAGTGCCACCAATCTCTTAGCTTTCTGCATAAAACAGTAACCCAAGTGTTTCTTCCTAATGTCATCCGAGTAACTGGAGGTATTGCCTAAATAAATAGAAAACATTAAAGTGAAAAAGATACTTTAAAATTCATTTTCATCAAGAATTTATAAGAAATACACGAGCCACAATAACCAAACGCGATGCACCTGAACTTCTTGTGGAGGTGGATCATCCTTGAGCACTGAGTGCCTTTGATATTGGGTGACATTAGTCACTGGATTCCAAAAGTAAAGATTCCTAGTGTTACCATCAACTAGCCCTCTCCATGGTTTGGGGAGAGTAGGATCCTATGGTGCATAGCGTGGACCAGCAGAAGTTTTAGTTGCAGCAGCAGCCATTTCAGCAAAGCAATTTCAAATATCTGGTAAAACAACATACAAGTTACTATTGCAATAGGCAGAGGAAGCTTAACTTGCAAAATTTTACAAATAACGGCTAAATATGGATGTAAATGAAAATATAACCCATGCATTTAAATGAATGAAAACAAACCCAACAGCCTTGCTGTTGCTGATTTAACATTCTATCAAGGCTTATGAAACCACTGTAAAACTACATAGAAACGGTGGTTCGTCATTAATATATAAATTAAAACCCTAAAAATTCTGTCACTTATGATACATGACATTAAAAATGAAAGCCTAATTAGTTTTGATAAAGTCAGCAACGCATGCTATGATATGCCTCTTAGGAAACCATAAAAAGCCCTAATTCCAAGCTAATGGTCTATACCGTAAGCATAGAGCTAACAAAATGGCTTCCTTGTTTTGTGGTTTAAAATGCAATAAAATATTCCTCAAAAGTGTTCACAGCTAAAGCATCGGGATCATTGAGAAAAAATTATCAGCATACGTAACCAAGATAACCTTACACGCATGCAATACACAATCTTGAACATTCTTTCTCTTTGTTCCTGATAATCCCTCCAGTTCCTTCACCCGATCTTGATGTTCTTTTATGTAAATAGATGCATCTTCAAGCACAGATGCCTTGTCCATCTACAAAAGTTGAAACAACAGTTACTTCCAATATTTTGTTAATGATTTATGTCTTTTGATTGTGGTAACAAGTTCATAAGACAAATAAGTACTCATCTTAAGAGTTTTATCGTAAAAAGGAAACAAGTACCTTCTTAAGCTTAGGGATGAGGGAAGATAAGGAAATAAAGTTTCGATTCAACTTTTCTCTTCTCTTTCTCTCTGCCAAAACATGATCTTGTGCCTGAATCGGATTTCTGGAAATTATTGGGATCTTTGTGGCACCAACAGCTTCATATCCAAGTGAATCATCAACCGGGAGCATCTCGTTTTTAGGTTTTACATCTCCAAAAGATATGGCGAAAGTGTTGGATAAGGGAACACCGAAGTCTCTTGGTGATACTCGCAGTCTCCTCATGAAACTAGACACCGGAGGTGTCGCTCTCTGTCGGAGAAGAGGGACTCCACCGGCCGGGTATCGCTGGAAAGCGTCGGAAAGGAGGGGATCCACCGGCTGGGTGTCGCTGGAAAGCGTTGGACGATGAGGCGGGGCTGGACGGAGGTCAGAGGCGGGAGGCATCGGTGCCAAGAGAAACATCGGAGGTGGGAGAAGCTGTCAACGTCCAGAACTGAGAAGAAGAGAAAGGGTTTTGTCGAAGTGAGAAAGAGAGAGACGGGAATTGAAGAGAGAACGTGCAGTAGAGGAAGGAGGTCGGGGCAGTTCTTGAAAAAAAGCCCTAGCTATTACAAAGAAGAAGGCGAGGTTTTTAAGTTTTTGGGATTTCATTTTTCCCTCTGGATGGAACGCGCGCGTGCTATTAAAATTTATAAAGCGATAGCCTTAGACGACGCACATTTTATTATAGGTGCCCCCTGTGTTTTTATTTTATTTTTGTTTAGACACTAATTTCAGGGCATGCAAAAATGCGTGCCGTAATTCCTTTAAATTTTAAGAGAAATGACATTATTTTTAGGGCACCTAGAAATGCGCGTCCTCTATCAGCGAGTGTCAATGTTTGCGCGTCATTAAAGGGTTGTTTTCTAGTAGTGCTTTATATAGGCTCCATAGGAATATTAGAAAGGCATCTCATGTCACTGGCTATGCTTCGAACTTAAGGTAACACAAATGTGCGAGATCAATACATGACTCACACAAAGTAAAGACATTATCAAATACGAATAAATCCATTACAATTTGACACAACAATTGTCTTTACTTCCGGTTTCTTCACAACATCAAACATCTTTGGCATTGTCTTTAACAAAACATAACAAACACCGATCCACCACTTAATCATATCAGAAATTTATCTTACGTCACCAGAAGAGTTGCTCTTGAACTTCTCAACGTTTGACAAGATTTGATTTAAATCCATAAGCGAATACAAGTGCTTATCTATCAAATAAAACATGCACTTCTCGGAACTTCATTTTCTTTCACTTTGAACACCACTCCCTAGTATTCGTTTTCAATAAATCTAGCCAATATAGAATCATGATTTTTAGGAGGATCCATAGGTTTTATGATAGGGCTTTTTTTCAAAATAAATGAAATCTCTACATCCATCTTCGAGATTTTAACGATATACACCTTAATCAATCTCTTCATATGCAAACAAATAGGTTCATACTTGGTAGGTTCGTTTGAAATCATGTTGAGAATTGAGATCCAATTAAATGGACTCATCATTGGAAGATCTGCCAGAGAAACTCATCAACTTCATGATTGTGACCACGAACAGCTTTGAAGTGAATGTTTATAAAACCATCAACCCCTTCAGACTTCACAACCATCAGACCAATTGTAACGACCATAAAAATTACAACCAATTTAAACTTTTCAAAAACAACCATAATTGTTAAGTTATTACAAAAAGGTTTTCAATTCTTTTATTATCAGAGTATCCTAGAAACATCAACATAAAACTGAGGAGCGGTACGATCACGCCTCCGCCTTGCCATGATCTCCTGAAGTACTCGAAACAATACACTGAAACTGTAAGCCCGAAAGCTTAGTGAGTTACCCCCAAAATACTACATACAGCACATACGCCCTTCCAGGCCATAACAACACGTACGCCCTACCAGGCCATAACAGCACATATGCCCTTCCAGGCCATAACTCCATGGGATCTTCCGATCCGAATGTCTCAGGGGATTTCCATCCCATAACTCTGTTGACCTTCTGGTCCATACTCTAGTTGACCTTCCGGTCCATACTCTGTTGACCTTCCGGTCCATACTCCGTTGACCTTCCTGTCCATATCATTTTGACCTTCTGGTCCTTACCATACATAGCATACATAACACATACATAAATATCAAATTCACCTTCCGGTCCTTATCATACATAGCATACATAGCACACACAAAAATATCATATTAACCTTCCGGTCCTTATCATACATAACATGCATAACACATACATATCACATAACCACATATAGCATGTTGACCTTCCGGTCCATAAAATACTGCTCATATCATAACATAACACACGCAGCTCTCATAACATCTAACAACATATTTCTCATACTCTTCATAGCACATAAGACCTTCCGGTCACACATATACCACCCTAACTATCAGGAGACCGACCTTAACCAGGTCTTTAACATATACCATCATAACTATCAGGATGCAAACATAGCAAAGCAATAACATAACAACAATACCCAGATTTCCATCCGATAGAGCGCCGACCTTGGTGCCGTAGACCCTGTCAGTATAGTGAGGATATCTCACCTTGCAACTGCCGAATGAAGAGATAAGATCATGCTGCTCCAACCTCTGCCACAAACTTCACCACTGATTAATAACCAAAACACTGCAATCAATAAATACCAAAATACCTCTGGCAGACAACTGGTCAACACATGACTATCTCTACTTGCCGAGTCACCCCTCTGACTCGTCAAGTCCCAATGCTATGAAACTCCCGTAACACAACTCAACTCGCCAAGTCGCCCTAAGGCTCGCCGAGCCCCACAACTCTGAGTCTAATTGCAGTCAACTCACTGAGTCATCCCTTGACTCAACGATTCACAACTCAATCAGGAAAGTTTAGGACCTCACGACAGACTCTTAGAGTCTAAGAACAGACTCGCCGAGTCCAAGGCTATCTTCAACCAACTCACTGAGTTTTTCTTCCAACTCGTCGAGTTGCTGCCTATCTTCATGCAACTCGCCGAGTATACCCATGTGACTCGCCGAGTATCACTAGCTCTTAACCCATACAGAGGCTTACCAAGCCATGCAGGGTCTCAAATCCATAGAGCTACTCTTATACAAGCCATCCATCATGTAAAGTGGCAAACTTTACGTGAGTCCAAGGAGTTCTAAGCATAATACACTCTAGGGCTAGGGTTTGCGACAAAAGGCTTCATCAACAACTCTTGAACAGGGACTTTATGCACTTTTGGATCATCATTACACTAGATCTGAGGTAGCAACCTCAGATCTAACCTCCAAACTCAAGACAACATTAGATATACTCCCAAAAATGCCACAAATGATAGATCTAGATGGATAACAACTCAAACAACGAATCATTACCTCAAGAGAAGACTCCAACAGAAGAATAAGCCAAAGCCTTACAAAGCCCCTTGCTCCAAGCCTCTTAATCTTCAAAGATCTCTTCAACAACACTCCTTCAAGACCCAAATGCTCTCTAATTCTCTCACAACCGAATATTAGGGTTTCTGGACTTCAAGGGAGGGTAAAGAAGCTGGGGAGAGGGTATTATGTCCTTTATATAGGGCTCAACCCCCGGAATTAGGGTTTTCTCCACACAGCACCATTTCGCCGAGTCCAGCCGCCGACTCGCCGAGTTGGTCCCCAAACAACATATGATAAAAGTTTATCAAAATCCTTCATTAAGAAGGTATATATTTTCCATATATATCAAAACCTCGGGATGTCATGTTCCGATACAGATCAAAAGAATAAACAAGACATTATAAGCCTTTCAACAATTATTTACAACTACTGGCCTATAATCCAAAAATCTCTCGTCGTCCTTCGACTATGCTCGGGGTCCACTTCCTGTAACATAAAAAGCTGAGTGGGTCAGGCTTGGGAGCCTGGTGAGCATATAGGATTTTCAACCCACAATAATAATAAACTTACTAAGTTCATCAATCAACAATAACCCTGATTACCCGTTCCCGTTATCCTTACTTTATGTCCCTAAACACTTTTCACAAGGGACCTAGCCTAAAGAATATCATCGGGATGGACACTACTGCTAAGGGGTTTCCTCAGCCATACATGTCCTAAAGGCAACCATGAGGGGGATGGAGTACAGCGAATGAACACCCAAGTTCATTAACACCTACAGGTTGCGGACCTTCTAATGTTTCCCACTGGACCGTCTAGAACGTCCGTGGTCGTCATCCAAACTCCGCTAGCTGACTTGATCTCAAAACTCATCGAGGCCTCTCCTCAAATTTTATTTTATCACACATCACTATCTACCCATGTTCTACCCAATATATTTGTAGATAAAAATACTTATACAGTTTAAAACTTGTATAAAACGTCAACTCAACAGTCACCTCAAATAAACAATTAATATATTTACACATAACACGTATTATAAGTTAAATACTTCATATCTATGTGTAAAATGAAAGTGACTATACACTCACATGATTTGGTGATAATCGGGCAACAATTTGTTTCCTAAAACGATCGTTTCTAATAAAACCGGGAGTTTTATTGAGAAACCGGGCTTTGCAAAAGTCGGGCTTCGAAACCAAAAAAAATAAATTTCCCGGGCTTCTCGGGCACTTCCTGGAGTATTCCGGGCTTTACAATCGATACCGGGGCTTTGCGGGATGTTAAGATGAAGAAAATATGGGTTTAGGGGTTAAAATTGACAAATTTTCAAAGTTACCCGGGAGGTCTCGCACCCTTCTATTTATAGGGGTGAGGCTTCTGATCGGATGGTCAGGAAGAAGACACGCGGCAGCAGATTCGAAGCTCGCAGGGGGTGGCTCGCACATGGCTCGCATATGGTCTGCGCATGCGAGGGCTCGCTGGCAGCTTCTAAGTGGACCGAGGCGTGTGTCCAATGCGCAGGTGGTCAGCATGTGCGAAGGTCTCGGTGGCACTCGCTGATTGGACCGCGGAGTCGTATTACATGTGCGAGGCTCGGAGCTAGGTGCGAGGTTCGGTCCATATGCGAGCCTCATATTGGACCTCCCTTCGGTTAAATCAGAATCCGACACGTGGCTTCGCATGACTCAGCAGCTTCGGTGACTCAGCGGCTTGGTGACTCAGCAGGATACGTGGCACTTTTTCAGCGAGGATGACGTGGCAACTCGTGACTATGCGAATTTTCTCGATTTTCGCGTCAAAACTTCTAAAATCCATAACTTTCGCATACGAGCTCCGTTTTTGACGTTCTTTATATGCACGCGTAACTAAAATTACGCTCTACAACTTCCGTTTATACTTCGTTGGCTAATTTTGAATTTAAATTTTATATTATTATTTTTAACAGGCCGGGACAGGAAATCCATTAAAAATTCATAACTTCTTCATCCGACGTCCGTTTTCGTCAGACTTTTTACCGTTGTGCTCCTAATGACGAGACCTTCAATTCTCGTTTAGGTTGTGTCGGCTAAAAATCGCTCGATCTAAAATTCGAGTTTTTAGCTGTCTACTGCTAAGCTGAAACTTCGAAAAATCATAACTTCCACATACGAAGTCAGATTTGGGTGTTCTTTTTATCGAACTTCTCGGTTTAACGAATATTACGACTTTAGTTTAGATTACTAAGACTAAAAAGTAGTTTATCAAAAACTCACTTTTTACGACATTCGGCACCGTGCCGGTTTTGTTGCGAAATTTCGACAGGTCATAACTTCTTCGTTATAACTCGGATTTCGGCATTCTTTATATCCCATAAATCCTTGTTTCGACAACTACAACTTTATGTAAAGATATCGGGCTTATCTCACACTTTAATTTTGATGCTTATTTTTATTTTTAATTAATTAAACCCTAATAATTAAGCATAAAACACATAATTCACATAAAATTCACATAACTCCTTTTCATTTCTTCTAAATGAGTTACAAAGGTTAACCTAGACCATTATCTCAATATTAATTCCTAGCCCAGAAACACGGGCGTTACAACTCTCTCCCCCTTAGGATGATTCCGTCCCCATAATCGCACAACGACAAACAACTACGAGTAGCGACTTACTATGTCACTCTCCGTTTCCCAGGTGGGATCTGGCCCATTTATATGTTTCCAACGTACAGGCACTAAATCGACTATCTTAAGTTACAACTTCTTAGTCTTACGGTTAACGATTGCCTCAGGTTCTCCAATTAACCTCATGTTCTCGTCCAACCTTAATTCAGAAATGGGAATTATGTTGGGCACACCTCCCGTGAACTTTCTCAAATAACACACATGAAAGGTGTTATGAACACTCTCTAGTTCTTCCGGTAATTCTAGCTTGTAAGCTTGATTCCGGATTCTCTGAATAACTTTAAATGGTCCAATAAACCTTGGACTCAACTTTCCCCTTCTACCAAATCTTATAAGTCCCTTCCACGACGAGACTTTAAGTGAAACCAAATCTCCAACTTCGAATGATATCGGTTGTCTTTTCTTGTCAGCATAGCTCTTTTGAGCAGCTAACATCTTTTTCCCTAATCACTTACAACTTTTCAGCAATCTAATGGGCTATTTCAAGTCCCATAAACTGCTTTTCCTCAGCTTCCAGTCAACATGATGGCATCTGACACTTTTTCCCATGCAAAGCGTGATAAGGTACCATCTTGACACTTGAGTGGAAACTATTATTATAGGTGAATTCTACTAAAGGTAAGTGTTCATCCCAGTTACCTTGAAATTCTAGGGTACATGTTCTCAGCATATCCTCCAACGTTTGAATCGTCCATTCGCTCTAACCATCGGTTTGCAGATGGTAAGCTATATTCAAACACAACTTGGTACCCAATTCCTCTTATAGACTCCTCTAAAACCTTGAGGTAAAACGACTGTCACGATCGGATACAATCGTTATCGAAACACCGTGAAGCCTCACACTTTCCTTCACATAAGAATTCGCAAGTTTATCCATAGACCATTTCTCGTTGGCTGTTATGAAATGCGCACTCTTAGTGAAGCGATCAACGACTACCCAAATCATGTCGTGACCGTTCCTTGTTCTGGGCAGTTTAGTCACAGAATCCATAGTGATATCTTCCCGTTTAGCCATGGGTACAGGTAAAGGTTCTAAACTCCCACATGTTTTCTGATGTTATGCCTTAACCCTAGCACAAGTTACACACTCAGCCACATACTTTAGCAACTTCGAGCTTCATCGTCGGCTACCAGTAATAAGGTTTTAGATCTCTATACATTTTCGTATTGCCAGGACGAATCGAGTACATGGTCTTGTGAGCTTCTTCCATCAGAAGACCTCTTATTCCTCCCATCCTAGGTACCCAAATCCTATATTTTAATACCTCCATTCCTTGACCGTTTGTACCAAGCACCAACGTTTTACTCAAACGTTCCTCCTTTTGTTCATTTTTCTCTAAAGCTTCCTCTTGATCTTTCTTTATACTTTTCACAATTGTCAAGACAACTTTAATTCTTAACGCTCTTGGCCCTCTTCTTTTCAAGACTTACCTTCCGACCGAGAGTATCATCAACAACATTTTCTTTACCAGGGTGGTAAAGTATCTCACAATCGTAGTCCTTGAATAACTGTAGCCAGCGTCGTTGCCTCATGTTCAATTCCTTCTGATTAAAGAGATATTGAACACTCTTATGATCAGTGAAAAGTTTACACTTTGTGCCATAAAGATAATGCCTCCATATCTTTAGGGAGAATACTATCGCTGCCAACTCCAAATCGTGAGTGGGGTAGTTCTTTTCATGCTCCTTCAATTGCCTCAATGCACACACTATCACTTTATCCCTTTTGGTCAGAACATAACCTAACCCAACTCCAGAGGCATCACTTTAAACTGTTAAGTCATCAACTCTGTCAGGTGACGAGAGAGTCAGTGCTTCACACGGCGTCTTCTTTAACTTCTCAAAGCTTCCTATGCTTCTCATTCCAAGTATAGATAGCTCCTTTGTGGGTCAAAGCTGTCAATGGAGTCGCAATCGAAGAAAAGCCTTGGATAATTCAGTGATAATATCCAGCTAATCCTAAAAAGCTTCAGATCTCCATAGGACTTTCAATCGTAACCTTCGAGTTAGAAAATAAATCCTTATTGAGAGCTCCTTCTTTTTCTTGGAATAAGTACTTTCCTTCATTTATTGTCACAGACCGGTGGGTCATGTTCTAATGATCTCTCATTGTATACTGCACTACTTAGACTCAGATCTCCTTGGTACAATTTGTAGAAAAAAATACACCTTCCTTCATGTTCTAATGTGATACAATCACAGTTCAACATGTATCATTCCTAAATATCAACTTCTTTAACAATGAGTGTGATACTTCTATTGATCGCTTTAATCATCTTTGACCTCAATCTTCTGGCTTAAGTCAAATGCTACATCGATCTTGGTTCTCTGAACCATGTAACATACTTATCTTAGTCGGACTCGATTCAATATGACCTCTAAGGTCGGAATGACAATCATCTTCTTAGTCATTACCAAAACGATGGTAACAATAGACTAGAACAAGACATAATCAGATAATAGCTCCTTGGTAATCTTGTGACTTTCCCCGATCCAAGTACGAGTCCTATGCTTCCGGTAGTATAGGCCTCTACTACCATTCGCACCTACTCATACCCGTCCCAAGTATTGTCTCGTAGTTGTCCAAATCGCGATACAAGAATTTCACATAGTCATCCAATTCATCATATAACAAAACCAGGGTTTATATTATTTCCTTGAAACGATTACACAAAGGTTTAAGTTTACCCTATACTATGCTTCTAATAGGCCTAACTACTTGTTACTATTCACATTACTACTTTATAACTTGATCTTCTTCTTTTGTAGCCTCAAGTGTCATCTGAAAGGCTCTCGCCTTCGGCTTTGGTGGTAGATTGGGCTTTGCAGCATCCTTCCTCTTCGGACAGTCTTTAAAAACATGCCCTTCTTCATGGCACTCAAAACATACCCTCTTGTCGGACGGACACACATTGGCATAATGCCCAGTCTTTCCACATTTGAAGCAAGTCACTTCCTCACTACATTTCCCTGAGTGCTTTTTCTTGCACTTCTCACACCACTTCACTTCACCTCCTCCTCCTCCAAACTTCTTAAACTTAGAAAATTTGCTTCTCTTACTGGAACCTGAAGTTCCTTCAAATTTTCTCTTTTCACCAACTTCCGCCCTCTCCAGACCCTTCTCTCTGATATGAACCTCAACGTTCTTAGCAGCCCAGATGGCGGCTTTCAAATTGGTTGCTTGCTTGACCATCGGACCAAAATCCACTGGTAATCCAAGGGCGAACTTGTTGATCTTAGAGAGTTCAGTTGGAACTAGGTAAGGAACAAGCTTCATCTTTTCAGTAAAACTAGCAGCGTATTCAGTAACGATCATCTTTCCCTTCTTTAAATTCTGGAACTTGTTATTAATTTCCAGAAGATCCTGCTCAGAGCAGTATTGCAGTTTTAGTTGTAGTACAAAGTCTTCCCAAGACATCTTACTAGCTTCTCCCTTGGGCATCGAATTAGCTAGTAACTTCCACCAGTTCAACACACCAGACCTTAATAGAGGAATTGCAAGTGCGGTCTTTTGTTTGTTGCTGCACTCGCAACTTTCAAACATCGTCTCCATTTCAGAGATCCAATTCATGACTTCCAATGGTGTCGAACTCCCAGATAGACACGGCGGTTTAAATGCCATGAAATCTTTGTATTTGCACCCGCATCCATCAATTCCTCCATCCTGGTTGTCTTGTCTAACTATCGGTGGGTTGGCTTGACCAAAAGTCCCACTATAGTTCCCTCCTACTGATTGCCCTTCATTCAATACGGGCTGCTCAACAGGCATCGTAGTCTCTTCCCTATGTTGTTGTAGTAATCGCCTTGTCTCCTCCATCTGGCGATCTAACATCATCTGGATCATTGCTTGTACCCCAACCATCGTCATTGGCTTAGGTGCAACTCCTACAACAGGTACTTGCTCAACTACTTGAGGTTAAGGCTCTTGATCCCTGTTTCCGTTTGCATTTGCAACTCTACTACGAGTTCTCGCCATTACAATCTATATACCGAATAAAGCGAATTTAGGTCTTTACGCTCGATGGGTATTTAAATTCCCTTATTCCTCCGAAACGTTTACATGTTAGTTCTAATCTCGTAATCGTATGGTTAGAATTCTATACACATAAGGTTTCCAGATCCGGTTGACAACAGACCATAGATTCGAACAATAATGGCATATATGGAAAACATAAAACATTTAGCACATAAGGGCATTTTAGGCATCTTTCCTAAACTAAACTAATGCTCGTGTCTAAAATATGGTAGACACTCATCTCACAATCATCACTTAGCATTCTAACTTTAAGTCTAGAAATTCTATAATTTATTGGTTCGCTTAAACTAATGCTCTGATACAACCTGTGACATCCCCTAATTTCTCGGCCAGAAAAGACCGATTTAATTTATGCTTTTTAAAATAAAATCAGAGAAATCTTTTTAAAAGATGTTGCGGAATTGGTCCCCAAACAACATATGATAAAAGTTTATCAAAATCCTTCATTAAGAAGGTATATATTTTCCATATATATCAAAACCTCGGCATGTCATGTTCCGATACAGATCAAAAGCATAAACAAGACATAATAAGCCTTTCAACAGTTACTTACAACTACTGGCCTATAATCCAAAAATCTCTCGTCGTCCTCCGACTATGCTCGGGGTCCACTTCCTGTAACATAAAAAGCTGAGTGGGTCAGGCTTGGGAGCCTGGTGAGCATATAGGGTTTTCAACCCACAATAATATTAAACTTACTAAGTTCATCAATCAACAATAACCCTGATTACCCGTTCCCGTTATCCTTACTTTATGTCCCTAAACACTTTTCACAAGGGACCTAGCCTAAAGAATATCATCGGGATGGACATTACTGCTAAGGGGTTTCCTCAGCCATACATGTCCTAAAGGCAACCATGAGGGGGATGGAGTACAGCGGATGAACACCCAAGTTCATTAACACATACAGGTTACGGACCTGCTAATGTTTCCCACTGGACCGTCTAGAACGTCCGTGGTCGTCATCCAAACTCCGCTAGATAACTTGATCTCAAAACTCATCGAGGCCTCTCCTCAAATTTTATTTTATCACACATCACTATCTACCCATGTTCTACCAAACATATTTGTAGATAAAAATACTTATACAATTTAAAACATGCATAAAACGTCAACTCAACAGTCACCTCAAATAAACAATTAATATATTTACACATAGCACGTACTATAAGTTAAATACTTCATATATATGTGTAAAATAAAAGTGACTATACACTCACATGATTTGGTGATAATCGGGCAGCAATTCGTTTCCTAAAACGATCGTTTCTAATAAAACCGGGAGTTTTATTGAGAAACCGGGCTTTGCAAAAGTCGGGCTTCGAAATAAAAAAAAAATAAATTTCCCGTGCTTCTCGGGCACTTCCTGGAGTATTCCGGGCTTTACAATCGATACCGGGGCTTTGCGGGATGTTAAGATGAAGAAAATATGGGTTTAGGGGTTAAAATTGACAAATTTTCAAAGTTACCCGGGAGGTCTCACACCCTTCTATTTATAGGGGCAAGGCTTCTGATCGGATGGTCAGGAAGAAGACACGCGGCAGCAGATCCGATGCTCGCAGGGGGTGGCTCGCACACGGCTTGCATATGGTCTGCGCATGCGAGGGCTCGCTGGCAGCTTCTAAGTGGACCGAGGTGTGTGTCCGATTCGCAGGTGGTCAGCATGTGCGAAGGTCTCGGTGGCACTCGCTGATTGGACCGCGGAGTCGTATTACACGTGCGAGGCTCGGAGCTAGGTGCGAGGTTCGGTCCATATGCGAGCCTCAGATTGGACCTCCCTTCGGTCAAATCAGAATCCGACACGTGGCTTCGCATGACTCAGCAGCTTCGGTGACTCAGCAGCTTGGTGACTCAGCAGGACATGTGGCACTTTTTCAGCGAGGATGACGTGGCAACTCGTGACTATGCGAATTTTCTCGATTTTCGCGCCAAAACTTCTAAAATCCATAACTTTTGCATACGAGCTCCGTTTTTGAAGTTCTTTATATGCATGCGTAGCTAAAATTACGCTCTACAACTTCTGTTTTGACTTCGTCGGCTAATTTTGACTTTAAATTTTATATTATTATTTTTAAAAGACCGGGACAGGAAATCCATTAAAAATTCATAACTTCTCCATCCGACGTCCGTTTTCGTCAGACTTTTTACCATTGTGCTCCTAATGACGAGACCTTCAATTCTCATTTAGGTTGTCTCGGCTAAAAATCACTCGATATAAAATTCGAGCTTTTAGCTGTCTACTGCTAAGCTGAAACTTCGAAAAATCATAACTTCCTCATACGAAGTCAGATTTGGGCGTTCTTTTTATCGAACGTCTCGGTTTAACGAATACTACGAATTTAGTTTAGATTACTAAGGCTAAAAAGTAGTTTATCAAAAACTCACTTTTTACGACATTCGGCACCATGCCGGTTTTGTCGCGAAACTTCGACAGGTCATAACTTCTTCGTTATAACTCAGATTTCGGCATTCTTTATATCCCCGAAATCCTTGTTTCAACCACTACAACTTTATGTAAAGATATCGGGCTTATATCACACTTTAATTTTGACGCTTATTTTAATTTTTAATTAATTAAACCCTAATAATTAAACATAAAACATATAATTCACATAAAATTCACATAACTCCTTTTCATTTCTTCTAAATGAGTTACAAAGGTTAACCTAGACCATTATGTCAATATTAATGCCTAGCCTAGAAACACGGGCGTTACACATTCTGCAGCTCCTGAGCAACTCCCATGAGCTCTCCCCCGCAATCGCATACACATGCTGAGCCTGCTCTACATCCTCGGGTTGGAAAATCCCGACACATTGACGATACCACCAGACATCCCTAGGATGAATTACTGCTACATACATAACCTCCTGATCAAAACCATACTGGAAATTCAAGGCTTCATCCTTGCATCCCTCTCCGAACTCCTCTGGTCCTAAACCACCGGAGATTCTTCCGCAACCTCAACAAACACCCAATCCGGATGTGCTTCCATACTATTGGCACAATCACAGTACTCAACAACCATAATTGAGATAATCTCAATCATTCATTCCCATAACTGCTTTCACTTCCGTGAACCAACACTCCTTCCCGGAGTTACATACCTTTCCCTTTCTTTATCAAGGAAATCTACTTGCCAACCTTGCCACTTCAGACAAATGTAATGGTGCTCACACCCCACTCTGCACTATCCATTGTAGAGTAACCGCTACTCCATGCATCGCACGTGCTCTAAATCTGCTCGCAAGGACTCTCGAGTCCGTGCACTGCCTTCCACTAATACGATCAATACCCGGTGCCAGACCCACTGATTGCTACTGCAAAGCAGCATACTCAAATCACTTTCCGCATACAGATCTACTAACGCATACAGTGTCTTCAGCATGACTGGACCGCCTTACCAGGCCTTCAGCCTGACTGGTACGCCTTCCGGCCTGACTGGTATGCCATCCGGCCTGACTGATATGCCTTCCGACCTGACTGATATGCCTTCCGGCCTGACTGATATGCCTTCCGGCCTTTAGTCTCCTCAGTCCGCTCAAACTATCATACATCATGCCGACTATTCCTCCTAGGAGTCTCTCCCATACATACTATCCTAACCCCCTAGGGGTTCCGAACTCCAACTCATTCCATATACTCAGATCCCGGCCAAAACCTAGGCCTCACATCAACCAATCACCCTATCCGAAATCCTTGGTCTGTACCCTGCACTATCGATCTGTCACTTACTCATAACAACCCACAGTCTTGGCTGACTAAAGCACTGTTGGATCTCAAACAGCTAATCAAACTCTAACACTTATCGATCCATCTGAGAATTTTCCAATTCTCCCCACTTAGAGCACCGACTTCCAACCACCGGTGACCCAACCGACATCACTTAAACAACCTCACTCAACATATCGCCCTTATCCATGAACTGATTTCCTCTAAAACGGGCAACCTTCGCGAAATCACATCCCGTCATCGCACATCTCGAACTCTAAGGGAGTTCGATCCTCGGCTGAACACCCCTCAAATTGCAAATGCTATACCCGACATCCAGACCAAAAGCCTAATTTCCACCAACAATCCCCATGGATGATAACCAACTAAGACTCCCAATACCAAAACCCTCAATCATACGCTCAACCCAGCGAAAGGAGTTAGCTTAACATCTTTGGAGTTGTTAATGCAAATTGTTAATTAGAGATGATTGTGATATATGTAGGCAAAGTCAAGACCCACAGTTTGAGTATGAGACATACTTGCTTTACGTACGAGTTGAGTCTTATCACTATACTTACATAAGTAGTATTTACCGTGCGACCAGAGGGTCTTATTTGTGTTACTGACTGGAGGGTCTTATGTGGTTATACTGAGATATGTGATATTATGCATTTTGTCTTTTGATTTATGTTGTATATTATTTTGTGCTTTTATTGAGATAGGACCAGAGGGTCCAAACCGAGTCATGAAACTGGAGGGTCTTCACTGAGATATAGGACTGGAGGGTCCAACCGAGCCGTGAGACCGGAGGGTCTTCACTGAGACACATGACCGAGGGTCCTTATCGAGATATAGCCATGAGAGGATAATTATTTTTGTATGGTATTTTGGGGAACTCACTAAACTTTATGCTTACAGTGTTGTGTGAAATGTGTTTTAGGTACATCTCAGGATCGCGGGAAGGCGCCGACATGATTGTACACACCAGCTTGTTGATTTATGTTTTGAGGATTCTGGGATATGTGACAAATAGTTTTTATGGTTGAGTTTTGAACATTTATAAATTAAGTATGAGAGATGTTAAACTGTGTTTTGCGTGGAATTAAAAATGAAAATTTTATTTGAAAATTTAGAGTGTTACAAGATGTGTACAGATCTGTAGAAGAAGGACCTGATGTCCCTATTCTCACTCCCATTACAGCAAACGGTGCTCAAGAAAGACTTGGTGAAGGTCAAGCAGCCATGAACAGACCTACCAACGATGACCTAGAGAAGATAGAGACAAATGCAATAGCCTTATACAAAACCTCGTGTGGTGTTGCCCCTGAAAACTTTGACATCATCATCAACTATGAATATGCTAAAGAGATCTGGGATGTTCTAAAAAATCTCTATCAAGGGTCTGAACAGGCTCAAGTAAAAATCTTACTACAACTCTCAATGAATTCACTAACTTTAAAGCCTTACCTGGTGAGAGCCGTGATGACTCCTTCGAGATATTTAACCTCATCATCACCAAACTTTCAAATGTTGGCACTGTAAGAAGAAATCATGAAACAAACTTGTAGTTGCTGAATGGTTTGGGTAGACATTGGACTACGGCTAAGATGATAGTCAAGGACATTGAAAGATCCAAACTCTCATTGTTCAATCTATACGGTGAACTTCAAGCCCAAGAATCACCGGTGTTAACAGAATGTGCAGACCTAGGTGGACCACTCGCCTTGATGGCTCAAACTCCACAGTTTGAAACTCCTCAATATCCATATCTCATAGAGTCATCATACCAACACTCATAATACAGCTCACCGCAGTCATATGAAGCTAGTGCAGAACTTTATGATGAAGAAGAGTTTTAGAATGCCATTTCCCTGGTCAGCCAACAGTTCAATAGGCTCCCACCACATTCCTTTCCTAAAAACCAATAGTTCACCAAACCACCCTTCAATTGCAACTTCAACCCACAGAGCAACCATCCAAGATATCCCAGAAACCCTCGTCGCCCATCTCAGCCACATAATACTTCTTCAAAAGAAACCCTACAGACTAACAAATCCTCAGACTCCAGTACTACTACCAAAGATAAAGGCGGAGTCATTGTTTGCCATAAGTGTCACAAAGAAAACCACTTTTCCAAAGACTACAAATCAAATGTGGTAAAAGACAAGACATTCTACCTCAAAATGGCTCAAGAAATGGAGGATAAGGAAAAAAGAAAAGGCAAGAGTGTATGTTGCTCAAGTGAGAAGGGATCGTCAAGTGTGGTCCTCGGGTGATGAAAATGAAGAGATTGAAAACAACCGGAAGAAAGCGAAAATATGCATAGTGGCAACTAGTGAGGAAGATGGATCAACAAACCTGCAGAGTAATTATTGCTACATGGTAAAGGATAGAACCCTTAGCATCGTCGAACAAGTAAAAATTATGTTTCAGTCTAATGATTACAACATGCATGATTGTGAAACTTCCTTAGAAAGACTTAGTGACATATGTGTCGCCGTCCTTACAGACTACAACAAAGTCCAAGATGAAAAGAATATAGCGACCCAAGATCTGTACCATGTGAGTGGAAGACTAGAAGACAAAAAGATTAAGGTCACCATGTTAGAAAAATATTTGTTGTTAGAAAATATGCTAGCGTGTTAAGTGAAACTTAATTAGATATTTCTTTGAATCAATGGGATCTTGCCCAAAAAGAAATTGTATGTTTGAATCGTTTAATCGAAAAACTGTTTAATCAAAGTGAAGCAATTGAGAACTAAGTTAATAATGGGACCGTAGACAACACTTATAATTGGGGATGGTCCAATGGGTAATCTACCGATGAGAACTCTCCTCCTCGGTATGATTCCAATCGTCCCTATGTCCCACCAGACCGTACTTTTTAGTATCCAGTCAATGAAAAGACTTTTCATGAAGACATACGGTGTCATTGAGGAAATTATTCCTGAATCCTCACGTAACGTAGATAATTTCTTACCCATCATTGGCATAATTGGTCCCGACTCACAGTGTAGTTCAGACATGGGTGAATAAATTGTTTTGGAAGGACCTAAATTAGTTGTACACTGTCCATCATTACCTTCCAGGACATGTCCCAACCAAGAGTCACCATTGACTTACTCTGCGGTACTCCAGTCCACTCACCGTAGAACCCAGTCAAATTCACAACTACTCTTCAACCTATCTTGCATGAACTACCTATAGATAATTTTGAATTTGGACAATGTTCTGAGAGTCATTAACTTTCTAGTTTTGATGACCCAAGTCCTTAATTTTTACCTCAAAGAAAGAATTTAAATAAACCTCAATTAAATGTTTGTGATGTTGTCCCACCAAAGGTAGAAGCAAAATTGAATCTATAAAAAGAGATCAGATCCCGATGTGAAAAGCGGGAAGTTGATTCCAAAAATAAGACTTTCAAAAAGCAGACCAAGTTTTCAAACAAAAGGAATTTTGGAAAACCCATCACTGCAAAAAAAACTTTTGAAAACCCACTGTTGTCAATTGATCATGAAAAAATTAATGTATAGTGACTAAATCTCTTGACTCAAACAAAACTGAAAATTTTCAAAAAGGGGTCAAGTTACCATCATCAAATTCCTTAAAAGACACAAAAAAGAAGGGTATTTTACACACTTCACAATTTTCGAAATCCCTTTCATCAGTCAAAAGGTTAAAACCTATGACTAAGTCTTTTAACAAACCTTTTCAAAATCAATTGGACAATTCCAAGAAACACCAACCTCAGACCAGTCAAAAGCAAAAGACCACACCATCCAGAATGTTGACTAAGTATGGTATGTGGATTAATGAAAATATCTTATCTTTTTGCTTTTATCCACTGCCATCAAAGACTTGTCCAATCCTAACTCAAAAAACTCCAAAAGATGTAACACATCGTGGTCCCAAACATACATGAAAAAAGAAATTTGTTTCCAAGTCCTACATGCATTCATATGTTAAAAAGGTTTCCCACGTTACCACGGGCTCCAAACTTGTTTAGGTGCCCAAACTAACCAGCTGATTGTGTAGGCAATGTGCAAGGAGGAACATGAAGAAGAGTGGTTAATCAATAGTGCCTGCTCCTTGCACATGATTGGAAGGTTGGAATACCTTCATGATTTCAGGCCAATCAGTGGTGGTGGACACGTCACCTTTGGGAACAACGCAAATGGGAACATCAGGGGATATGGAGTATTGACTACGAGGAGCTTCTCTATTCAACTAGTTGCTTACAGAAAAGGTCTAAAACATAATTTGATCAGTGTGGGTCAATTATGCAAAGTTGGTCATCGGGGAGTTCGATAGTGAGTATTGCGACATCATGACGAATCACAGAAACACATGCTTGATGAAATCTAAAGCCGAAGGGACAGTGTTTCTGTTGGATGTCTCTCTAATCATCGACAAACCGCAATTGTGTTTCATGTCAAAGATAGTGTCTGAAGTAAGTTGGCTATGGAACCACAAACATGCTCACCTCAACTTCAGATACATCAACAAATTAGGAATCGGAGAGTTAGTCTGAGGATTACCAATCTTGAAGTACAACAACGATACTTTGTTGCCATCCTGTGAATATGGTAAACAAGCTAAGGGTAGCCATCTCTAATAGTTGATTCTTCAATCGTCGAACCTCTAGAGCTCCTTAACATCGATCTCTGAGGTCCATTAACCGTATCTAGTCTTCACCACAAGCAATATATTCTAGTTATAGTTGGTGACTTTACTCGTTTCACTTGAGTCTTTCTTTTCAGACTCAATTCAGATACACCACAGATCATGATCAACTTCATTGAAGAAATAGAGCTCTAGATCAGACTACCAGTCAGATGGATAAGGAGTGATAATGGCATCGAGTTTACTAATTAGCTCATGAATAGCTTTTTAGTCTTCAATGGAATCAACAATAACTTCTCAACACCTTACACACAACAACAAAATAGAGTAGTGGAGAGAAGGAATATAACATTGGCCGAAGCAGCTAGAAGTAGTGGCAACTACATGCTTTGTTCAGAATCGAAGCATCATTTGCAAACACTTCAACAAGACTCCCTATGAAGGTCTCAACAATCGAAAACCTAATGTCCGATTCTTTCACAGTTTTGGTTGCAGGTGTTTTGTGATCAACAACAAGGATCATCTTAACAAGTTTGCAACGAAGTTTGATAAAAGCATCTTCCTGGGTTACTCGACCAACAAAGTTGCATACAGGGTTCTCATACGGCATACATGATTAATAGTTGAAAGTTTTGACACCGAATTCGATGACTATTATGCCTGCAACACTGCTCCTTTAATAGAAACAAAGTTCATCTTGGAAAGTGATATCCCAACCTCCCTCAGTTTCGTTAAACATAGTTGAAGTTAACTATGATGACCTCTTCGATCCCGCAGAGACAACACTTGTTTCATAAATTTTGGTGTCTCCGGTAGCCCAACAATAACATGCAGAAGTATTTGGAAAAATCATGTCTGAAGGAACGTCATTCAATACTTCCACCTCGTCGGTTGAGGGGGAAATTTCAATTCCTTTGGAAGTTACAACCATCAAGGTTCCAATAATTGAAGATGCTACTCCAACATCTACCCGTAGACCAACCAATCAATCAACCGTTTCTGAAGACTCTGATTATGAAGAAATTGAAAATATTGATACAAGAATGGATCCAAGGATTATTAATCACCCGTCAGTCTAGGGGGAACCATCACTGGTTCAAAGGGAACCGTCATCGGTTCAGGGGGACCTCCCATCTTCAATCTAGGGGGAATTTCAATTACCCTATGCAGAACTGATCCCAATAGTCCAAGATTCATCTGCGGGCTGCTTTCACATCGATGGGGAACTACCTTCTTCAAGAAGACCCAAAGAGTCCTCTGACTTAGAGGATATTCCCTCAAATGCAGCCGCAGACCATCATCAATCTTGTCTACATATTTGGACGAAAGACCACCCACCAGGTAAAATCATTGGCAAGTCGTCTTTAGGTATTCAAACTCTTTCTTCTTCTGATTTAAATTACCATTGTCACTATGCAACATTCATGTCATCGGTCGAGTCCAGAAGCACAAAAGAAGCACTTATGGAGCCCGATTGGATTATTACAATGCAAGAGGAACTTGCTGAGTTTGAACGTAATAAAGTTTGGAAATTGGTACCGATGCCAAAAGTTCACACTTTTGTCAGTACGAGATGGGTTTACAAGAACAGGTAAGATGAATCTAGTATGGTGGTACGAAACAAAGCACACTTAGTTGCAAAGGGTTATAGTCAACTTGAAGGTGTTGATTATGATGAAACATGTGCACCAGTTGAAAGGATGGATGCCATACATATTTTCATACCGTATGCAGCTCATAAGAACATCAAGGTCCATTAGATAGATGTGAAAAGTACTTTCATGAAAGGTGAACTAAAAGAGGAAGTATATCTGCAACAACCTCCAGGCTTTTAAAGCTTAGAATTTCCAAGTCATTGTTTTAAGTTGGAGAAAGTTGTCTACGGTTTAAAGCAGGCACCTAGAGCATCGTATGAGACTCTTTCAGAGTTTCTTGTCTCTTCAGGGTACAAAAGAGGTATGATTAATCCCATTTTAGTTACACAAGCAAATGACAAACATCGATGCTTGTTCAAATATATGTGGATGATATCATCTTCGGTTCAACGGATCAGGGAATGGTGGATGAATTTACAAAGCTCATGACAAGCAAGTTTCAAATGAGCATGAATAGAGAGATTAATTTCTTTCTAAATCTTCAGGTTAAACAAGTCCTTCAAGGTATTTTCATCCATCAAGAGAAATACACCACTGAATTGTTGAAGAAGTTTTCAATGGATAATTGCTCCTTGGCAAAGGTCCCTATGGCTTTTGAGTATAAAATCTCAATTGACCCTATCGTAGAGTCAATTGATCACAAGATATACCGAGGAACGATTGGCTCATTGATGTACCTTATTGCTAGTCAATCGCACATTATGTTTGCTACGGGTTTATGTGCTAGATAACAATCAGATCCCAAAATATCTCACTTGACCGCAGTCAAGCAAATCTTCAAGTATATAAAAGGGAGTAAAGCTTTGGGTATTTGGTACCTCGCGAGTAAAGAATTCAGTCTTTAGGCCTTTACAGACGCAGATCATGCCGGGTGCAGAATCGATCGAAAGAGCACTTCAGGTGGATGTCAGTTTTCGGGTGGTAGATTAGTTAGCTAGTCTTCAAGGAAACAAAATTGTGTTTCATTGTCTATTGCAGAGGCAAAATATGTGGCCGCAACAGTTGTTGCTCCCAGGTCCTTAGGATGAAGACATAACTTTTGGACTACGGGTACATGAAGCTGCGGGTACACATCTATTGTGATTCAGAGAGTGCAATAGCAATTTCTCATAATCCTATTCATCACTCGAAGAAGAAACACATAGAGTTACATTACCACTTTATCAAAGACCACATCCTCAAAGGTAACATTAAACTTATTTTTATGCCAACTCATGAGGAAATAGCCGACTTTTTCACTAAAGCACTCGAATGCCCAAAACTGAATGGATTTTTGGAAATGTTAGGGATGATGAACCCTGACCCGTAGTTTTTCTTGAAAGGATAGGTACCACAGACCTTATTAAGTCTCTGGGTGTGAATAAAATGCTTCTTTTCTTTTCAAAACAAAATTCTTGAAGCATTTTACTCACTGCGGTCTATTTCTAGAATAACTGATATAGTATACACTTCATAATTGCTCCTCAGTATAATTTGTATGTTGACGTTACTTATGATCTATATACTCCTCGTGTATCCTTATTTCTTTTATTTCTAACTTTATGATCTAGTTTGTCTTTCAGCTACCGCAGACTCATTAAATGAACCCGCAATCATTACCTCATAAATGCTTTAAATGACAATGTGTGCTACATAATGAAATTAAAAACATTCTTCAAACATTCAATTTGTCACACATGATTCTTCAGTCTCTTTTCAAATGACTTTCCTCAACCAGACCTATTTTTGGATAAAAATAAAATAAACTGATTTGCCTTTAATAAAATCTTTTTTCAAATCCTTTCCAATCACATCAAGCAATCGTTGGGGTCTAATCCATTCCACTTCCCCATTTTACAACGGATAAAACCATTTCTCAAGGTTTTTAACATAAAACGATTTTTACAATGGATAAAAGCATTTTTACAATGGATAAAACCATTTTTACAACGGATAAAACCATCTGATAGTGGTAAAAACCTATTGGTTTTTAACTTTAAAAGTTGTACTTATATCAATATCAATAATTTTTGAAATTTAGAGGTATAAAAATCCCCCCTTTTCTTCCCAAGAGAGGTTTTACGCTTTTTGCACTCTCATCAGACGAACTTCATCTTCTTCACCTTCTTGAAAAAGCTCTTTCGAGCAATTTCTTAAAAACATTTTCTACAACAATGGTAAAATCTGGATTATGGAAGAAACAATCCAAAGCATTTGGTTAAGCAAGACCAAGAGGGTCAGAATCCACGATCAAAGACCTAAGTCCATCGATCGTAGCCAACAATTACAGAGGAATATTTGAAGATCATCAATCGTACAATGAAACAATAAAACTCATGATCAAGTTTCTTCCAACTCACCCTCTGTCTAGAGCTTTTGATTCTTTTAATGATGCCGTTTCACAAGAAGTTATGTTCAAATGTGCATTCTCTACATTCAGACCTCATGACAAAACTCATGAAGTTCATCTCAATCTCATCGATGATTCTTTGGTAGTTCTGACCAAAGACAAATTTCTTTCTGCAATCAACTTGAGGGTGCTTCCTTCAACCAAGTTCAACTCTCCAAGCACAACAAATGTATTTTCTACTCTCTACTAGATGGGGTACTAGGTGAAACTCATAGGCGTTGGTGAATTCAAGAAGAGAAAATTGCCTGATGTTTGGAAATGTGTTTGTCATTTTGTGATTCGTTGTCTGTCAGGCAGAACCGGAGGGACAAACAACATGGGAAGCAATTACTGGACATTGTGTGGAATATCTTCACTAGCAATGCTATCAACTATGGGCAAATCATCAAGGATGATTTTCTACAGTATATCTCCAAGGTTGCCCCAAATGAAGGCATGGCATAACTCATATTTGCTAGGTTCTGGTCATTATGCCTTGTGGATCTTCACAAAGATGTTAATCTTATCATGGGAAACGAAACCAATATGTTTTCTGATCGCAGTCTTAAAAGGTACAATCCCTCCAAGGATAAATCTATTATAGTCCCATTTGTCGTTTGCCTATTTATATTCTCGAGTCAATTGGACATACAACAATAGAGGTAGCTGATCACATTATAGCTATGAGTGATATTTCCCCATATCCCACTTCCCCGCCAAGATCCAGTCATCCTACCACAGTCCAGGACCCGCCACCAAAAACCAAAAAGGGTTAAATCCATTGCTATCTTTAGAAAAACACTAGTGAATGTTGTCACTAAAGGAGTTGGTCTATCAAAGAAGAGAAAGGCTAAGACCGCAGAGTCTACTCCTAAAGCTCAACCTTCCCATTCCAAGACTCATTATGCCCCTATTAATGTTGTCGATGAAAACTAAGATGAGCCTTCAGAATCCGTAGACATCTTTTGAAGGAAGAAGTTGAAGCTTACACCAAGTCACAGCCAAATGCAAACCAAGGCAAATGTCAGAGTCTCTAAAAATACTCCTGCAGCCATTCGAGTCACCGCAAACTCACCTGCAAGAACCCAAACTCACCACTCTAATACAAATAGTGTATCAGTTTCATCTCAGATTAGAGACAGACCCCCATTTGGAGCCTAAGTGGATCCAAATTTGAATACTTGCCCTAAGGTCTCCAGGGCTCCACGTTTGCACATTTTTACTACTGAGGAGTTGCACTCCATTTTGATTTGTGTCACACAAACAAATCAAACACTTGTTGCACCGCCTGGCACTTCTTTCAAGGCCCTATCCAGAACAGAGTCGAGGCCAAACTTGATTTTTGATCAAGGTGACCAAGGAAGCTCTTGAAATCCTATACCGCCTTCTTTACATTTAAGCGGTTTAAGCATGGTGAGCACAAATGTGCAAGGATCCATGAACCCGAGGGACACCTCGACGAATAAAGGATTTCTATGTTATGCATCCGACGACACTTGGTCCCGATACGGCCCAACAACAGAGTCTGGGAAAAGAAAGTTTGAAGCCTTTAAAAGGGACCTATAGGCAAGAAAAAATCAACAGGTGCAACAACAACAACAAAAGGAGGAATCCCTTCTCATTGTGGAAAATTGTTGGGGCACCACGTTCAACAATGCTAAAACAGTGGATGACATTCTCACAATTCAACAGCGGATGTAAGAGATAGATAACACTGTTCTAAAGATCCAAGAAATGGAAAATGTTGTTGGTACCTCCAAACCTCCTACAACTGATGAAGCTCATGATTCCAACGAAGATGGTACCGCAATCGAGATCAACTCTACCCCAATGTTTGGTCTTAATGATGATAATCTCGATGATGTTCAACAACTTCCTCCTTCCAATGACTTCATTATGATTGTCGATGACGAAGAATCAAGTGGTTCTCAGCATTCCACTTCAAAGCCCAAGCAAAATAAGAAAAAGAAGATAGCCGTTTCCAGAAAAGAATTCATCGACCTTTAAGCCAAAGTCGCTCAAATCTTAGTTGCAGTCTCATCCAGGACCCCACATAGCACTGATACTCCAACCACACAATCACTCATTGATCTGTTGAGATCTTGGAAACAAGAGAAAGAATGATAGCAGAGAGGGTTCTTCTGCGGATAGAAATAGGCATCAGGAACCTCGACAAACGAAGGACTGCAGACCTAAAGGAATTCATGTCCAAGGCTGAAGACTTCATCAAGGAAGTGAAAGAGTTAAAATTAGAGCTCCAACAAACCTTTCAAACTCAAGCAAGCAACTCAAAGCAGCTTGTTGATGAAACTCACACCATATTTGAATCAGGGTTTGCAGTACTTCAAGAAACAACCAAGGGATTGAGAAGATCACTCACTGCTAAATAGAGTGTTAATGAAATCCTCCGTCTCACAAAGGAGATTTAGCAATATCTTTTCAATCTTGAGATTCCCAACAACAAAAAGTGTGTGCCCCGATGAAAAATCATTTCGATGCTACATTACAAAAGATTGATGAATTGAAACATTGGTTTGAGGAGAAAATGGAGCCTGCTTCCTCAAAAGCGGGAAGTGATAATGATTAGAATAGAAGGATAAATTTTTTGACTTCTGGATCATCAAAGTCCAAGACCCTTTCAGCTCAAAATTTTCAAAATCCTCCTCGGAACCAACCTCCAACCGCAGAGGTCAACAAAGAACCAACTCCGCGGTCATCTACTAAAAATCCAACTCCTCGGGGCTTACCTCAACAATCAACTTTTCCGCATTTGGAAGACAAAATGTCTTCAGATCACACTGATGACTCCCCTACCACAGACCAAAGAAAACGTGATTGGAGAGATTCTAAGTTTGTGGATGAAATCTTGAAACAACAAGGGTTTGACACTACATTTGACAAAACCCTGATCAACTCATGGGTAAACCCAACTTGTAGACTTCTGGATGCTGATTACATTCCTCATCTCACATATGCATAACCACCATCAGATGGCTATTGGGATATTCCAGTTTCTCCAAATTCCAAGTATTTCCTAGTCTTTCAGTTTCTTGATCTCAACATTCCTGATGTCTGAAGACTCCCCATGGAGTTTGAATTACAAAGTTACCAAATGCGCTACAAATAAGCCCTAAGCACCGTCTCGAAGTTCAGGAAACCTAATCAACCTCCTCAATGGAATGGTCTTTTCACTTTACTATTCAAAGGTCTTCAATGCAAAACACGGTTGAAATTTTGAGAACATCTGGTCCAACGATAAACCAGACGGGGTGAAGAATTACAAAGTTAGAAAATTCATGAAATGTGAATTTTTCCAACATACCCTGACCCGGAGAGGAAGTGATTACATCATAAGTCAAGCTGACTTTATGTACATGAATCCCGAAGAGATCTTCTTGATAGCTCGACTGTTTCAACTGAAGGCAGAAAAGTACCTGAAGATTAAAATTTCCTTCGAAAGGGCATGTGAATTCTTGAAGGCCTTGGTATGTGAATTTGGAAATATTGATGTTGAAATACATCCTGTCCTTGCCAACAATTTCTTTTTTCCTCCTTCTAAGCATGTGCCATCCATCACTGAAGGTTTTAAAGAAATGACCCTTAGTGCTACAAGCTACCCTGAGCTAGGGATTGTGTAGAAAAAGAATCAAGATGGTCGAAAGTACTTCATTCCAGTAACCATAATCCATCATCTTACAAAGTAGCAACTGGATGTTACTCTAGCTTCGGTGCTTAAATCAAAGCACACAATTGAGGAAGTCAAGTTCGTGATTACAACAAGGATCTAGTAGCTTTTCGAAGTCAGAAAATTTTGGTGGATCATCATCAAGTTCCTTAAGAGGAACAATGAAGAAAATAGTGGAGAGGTCACTTTGGGGGAAATTGTTGAAACAAATAGTGACCCTCTTCACCTAAAAGGAACCGTAGAATTTTTCCTTGATGATACCGTAGAGAAGATCCTACCGGAGACTGTTATTATCTTTTGTGACCAGTAGAGTTAAAGATGAACCGTATAGTGGAGTTATGCATGAAGATAATTTATGTTACTTTACTGACATTGGTTGTATTCCGTGTAATTTTCGATGAACCATTCATGGTAACCATAGTCAGTATCTTTTTTATTATTTTACTCTTTTTTGTAACTTTTGGGACTCTATAAATGGAGCATCCTACTTCATGTATTCCTTACCAAATTTTTCCAATTTACCAACTATCAATAAATCACTGAATGTTTATCATTATCAGATTGTTCATCTCTGTGTCTTAATTTATCTTATATGTTACTTAAACGAGTCCCTCGTCACTTGTGTTGTTCATCTTATACTAACTTGTGTTGACATGCAAACCTTGTTACGATTCAACCTTATGTCTACTTGTTTACTGCTTAGTGACATAAACTTGCTGCTATTTATTTTCCTTACATTTCCGTAATCTAACTATTATTATTGTTGAGCTAACAAGATCCACTGATATTAACTTTAATTCCGCAACTTATTATCTCGTTAGTAACATTTGTTTAATTTTTTCTCTCAACAAAGTGTGAAACACTTGACTTTCATTATCAGACCCAGTTGACCTCTCAGAAAAGCTTTTGAACGTAATTGTAAAAAGAGCATTCCAAATGGGAGGAAGCTCAGACTTCTTAAAGTGCGAAAGAATAGATAAATTGGATTTATACCCCATTTGTTGACAGACCTGAATAATGGAGGCTACAGAGATTTTATCTAGAGCGATAAAATCTTCAACAACTAGAAGCCCTAGAAACTTGCAAAAATTCGATTTAGAAATAGACGTCTTCAGCCCTTGAACTTCAAAGTTCATAATCTCCACCTTCTTGTTGTAAATTGCTGTTGAATATGCCAATGATGTTGGATTAGGTGTCTTAGCCAATAACTAAATTAATATAATCTTGAAGTATTAGCAATGTCTTTTTGGGTTGCGGTCAAACCTAGTAATTGATTGGAATGTTTTTTTGGAGAGAGAGACTGATTTATTAATTTATTATATGATTAATAAATTAATTAGAAATCAAATCAAATAATTTATTAATATATTATGAGAATAATATATTAATTATAAATAATATTATTTATTAAAAATTAATCAGAAATTAATTGGAATTAATTTTGAGATTAATTGGATTAATTAAAAGCAGAAGGACTAAAGGTAAAAATATTCAAAAGATGAACATTGACCAATTCTAGAACCTCTCATAGGATGGATGATTCTAAAGGAGTTATAGAGGGTTTCGAGAGCTTTCCTTTGGTTCAAAGGGAACTTGGATGCCTTAGGGGGGAAAGCAAAAGGATTAGGGTTATCTAAAAGGAATTTTCCTTATCCTTAGCCTCCCTATCACCAATATAAACCCCCTTGGGTTATGATTTTCGAAATTCACCTCATTCCAAATAGAATTTTGAAGATTCCCTCCCTCTTCCTCTATCCTATTTAGTCTCCAAATTGCTAAGGTTTGGGTGTGACCCATTTGAGGCACGTGACTTCTGGTGCTTGCTTTCTGAACGCCAACAAGGAAGGATTACTAGTTTATTTCCAATAATAAATTAAGGTATGATTTTTTCTAATAAACCTTTACTAATTTTGAAAATAGTAACATAGTTTTAGGGTTCATGATATTTAATAGTTTCTTTTTAATCATAGTGAGAACATAGATCATGTAGGGTGCATGTGAACCTAAGGTTTAAGTTTTTCCGCCACATAATTTTTGTAACCTATAAAACCCATCAGTAGTAGCTGAACATTGTTCTCATTAATCTTGAATAAAGTTGAATAGATCAAAATTAGGGTTTATAGAAACTAAACCCTAAGGAGGCAAATTTTGAAATCTTCTAGGGTTTTTGAAACCCTAGCCTCCATCCTATATTTTCAAAATTTGCAAGGGTTTTAGAAACCATAGCCCCTGTGCCTAGTTTTCGAATATTTAAGGATCAATTCTAGGGTTTGTCTAGTTTCCTTATTTGTTATTTGTAGAGCCTTAAATTTTGAACAATTAAAACCTACTAAACTCTAACCTATTTTCAAAAATTAGAAGGATTAGGATTAGGATTAAATTTAAATTATTTTATTAATTAGATTAAAACCCACCGCTCTCCTGTGTGGTGGAGTGTCGCTAGCCGAACGGATTTGATAGGAAATAATCTCATTAATAAGTATAATGATATAAAGAAACTAAACTATTAGTGAAGCGTGTGTGGTTAACAAACACACTAATAGGGCCTATAAAGAGATATGATGGACATCTTGAAAACTATCATTGTTAATGGAGTGTGTGTGGTTCACTGACACATCAATGTGAGATGGTAAATGACATCAAGGTTGTCAAGCGGGTTTCATGGTTATTCACTTCTCGTTTGTGATCCTCAGCATATCAGTCACAAAAATGAGAGCATAATCCAAGATTAAAAATGACATTGAGAAGAATCAATGAATCTCCAAAGATCTAGGAGTTTCATAAGATTAGAATTTGTTAAATCCTTACGTACCTAAAAGAGATTCGAATTTGATTATGACATCCCTCTTCAAAGTTTGAATCGAAAATATGGATCCTAACCTTAATTTAAACTTATGGGTTAATAATAAAGATTAAAATCGATTAACTTGAATTCTCCATTTCTCCTAATTTTAAAATATCTTATGAAGATAGAAATGGTCTTCCTCATTCTTAAGGAATTAGTTTTACTTAATCTTCTAGAGATGCTCTTCCGATTTCAAGTCAATGTGAAATTGTTTTCCCTTTCTTAGGAAATGATGGAATTAGAAATCATATTTCTTCCACCTCCTCCCATGACTCTCCCAATGTCACATTTTCTTCAAATTGAAAGAGACGAGAATACTCAATCCCTATTGGCATATAAACATGAAGATGGGAACTTTATGTGTGTGCATGTTTTGAAAATGAAATCTTACATCGACAAGTTGGATAGATTGGGCGCCATTTTCCCAAGGGAGGAAGCCATTGACTTGGTTCTTCTCTTGCTTCTAAATTCGGATGATTAGTTCGTTGAGAACTTTTATATGAGGAATTTTGACATGACCCTAATTGATCTGACCCAAATGTTGATTGTCGCTGAAGTAAAAATGCTTAAGAGCATATCTAAAGTAGAGATGTTTATAGGTTCTAATTCAAGGTTTCCATGGACATGGACAATGGTGACAAGGGTGGTCCAGAAAAGCTTTCTCTTCCCAATGAAAATGGTTCATCTAAGATCAAACTGTTTGATTTTATGGTAAAGAGAAAGGCTAGTTTTGGGATTGTTCCACGTGTTGACCTCAAAGAGCCTATTTGTTTCTTCTACCAACTAAAGGAACAATGGAAATGAAGCTGCCCAATATGCCTGAAAGATCTTAGAGATAGTAAAGTCTAGTTGTGTGACTCTACTTCATGCACATCCATTATCTGACTCCACTGTTTTATAAGTTCCTATTCATAGACTCTTAATACATGACGTGATGACCATATTTGATGGTATTAATGGATCTAAGAGAAAGAAGGAAACTTGAGCAAGGTAAGCTAAATATGATCTTGAGAAATGGAATTGGTCACATGTTCGATGATAAGAAATTGGAGCTACAACTAAGGAGTTGAGATAATGTAATAAATTGCTATTACTCTTCAGAGATGTCTAGAAACATGGTTTTCATTTTATGCGTTGTAAGGGCATGTTCCAATTTTTGTTTATTTTCAACAAAGGGAAAATTTTGATTTATCTGGTTGATATATTTTATTCCTTGTAATGGCATTAATGAACGTGTTTGAACATTTCTAATATTAGCAATATTAATTGTGGATTTGATTCTTTTTTATATCGCTTGTGGTATTGTCATAATTGACCAAGTGAAAAGAAATCTCATCACTAACTGGACATATACTTGGTGTTGTACAAGTCGTATTGTATAGTATATGAGAATCTTGTTTATTGGAAAATTATGACTAAATCATTGATCACATGTTTATATGAGTCAACTGGAGGACTAATGGATCTAGTACATGTTGATATGGACTATTCAGATCCACCACAAATGATGATAACTTTATTCGTCATGATTTACTAATGTTTCAATAAATATGGTTGTGTTTATAAGATTAAGCATAATTCAGATACTTTGAAAAGATTCAAGGAGTAGCAGCACAAATAAGAAGAATATATTAGGTACAAATATAAAAGTTTCTCCAATATAAAAGTAAAGGAGAATACTTTAGTATCATGTTTTATGATCATCTTAGTGATTGTGGTTTTATATCATAATTGATCCTCGAAGAACATCTTAGTGGAATTGTTGGAAATGGGTCGATAATAGATGAGTAATAATTTGTTCCAATCAAGTTTTAGAGTAATACTCTAGTAACTATGAATCATATCTTGAAACTCATTTCAAACTAAGAAGGTTGAAAACACCTCGAAATATGTGGAGTAAAAATGTTTTCTTACTTTAGAACATATAGAATTGGAGTTGTGATGTTTTCGTTAATCGAGAAACAAAGGATAAATTGAGAACTATTCTATGAAGTGTTTTCTTGTCAAGAATCCACAAAAACTTTTGAATATTTTTTTTAGCTTGTAAGGAATGTTCCTATAAAGAAAACACATATGTCAAGAAGTCAGTGGGAGTCGTATTGATCTTGAGAGTTTCAAGAGTAAACCAACAATAAACCTTTTAGTTATCACTAGCACGCAACTTGAGGTTGATAATCTATCGTGTTTAGTTGACACATTCTTATTTTTGTGCACTTATAGTTGAGTTGGCAATGCTTATGAGTTCTATGTTTTTCATTTAACTACAAAAGAAAAAAGCACGTTGGTCAGTGAAAATACATTAATCAATATGGTTGAGCTGCTAACAACATGGAAGCACTGGTAGACCCTTGTGCTACCAGAGGGCAAAAAATTTAGAATAGAAAAGTTCAGTCCATGAAGGAAAACTAAATTTGAATTTGGTTTTCTCCTAAACCTTATCTTATAATTGTGGGTTGGAAATGATAGATTTACATGGATGGGAACGTATTCACCATAAAATCTAGGTGGCAAAGTTTTCGCTTTAATTCATAAGAATGATTATGAGGAAATACTTTTGTTAGTAGATTTTAAAGATATGATGACGATCAATTTGGATATTGGTTGTGTTAATTTTATTCTCAAATTCATAATATAATTACAACATCCCTCTTCTTATTTTCAATTGTGAGGAATGACAAGGAATTGTTTGAAATTTAATGGCATATATCTAGAAGTTATGAAGGGGTTTAAACACACACACGTATGAAATCCAATTAAGGTGTAGAAGTTTAATAAGTCTAGTTGGAGACTTATCGAAGCATCGCATAACAGAAATCTGTACTTCAGTAAGAAAGTCAAGAGTATTGATTTTTAGAAGTCCAATTGATTTTTGGATACATGTCAAAGCTAATGGGAGCATAATTGTTATGCTAGCATTGTATGTTGACAATAATTTTCATAGGGAATATAGTTTTCAATTTCAAAATTGCAAAGTTTCGTAATTATTTCGCTATAGTAGACTTATGGGAGAGGGCACTAGTACATATTCTCAAATCCAAACGTTTAGATTGTATAGTTTATTAGAACTTAGTCATAGACGTATATAAAGATCATGTTGAAATGGTTCAACGTAGGAAATTCTATATATGGAAATATTATAGAAAGAGATAACATATATCAGATCCTTATATAAGATATACTGAGTCGAGTTGCATACGCTTCAGATATAGGATCAATTACATATGCTGTAATATTCACTTATTCTAATTTTTTCAAATGCTTAGAGCATTGTGAGAGAAAAGAACTAGAATTTTGTGTGACTAAAGTTGTTAACAACTATCAAGAACATTCTAAGGTTATACCAAAAGACTGGTTGTTTTTGGAGAGTTAGGAGTATAATATTATTTTCGATGGGCCATAGTGACATGATTCTAAATTAAGATGGGTTTTGTTCGGAACTGATGGTCATATGGAAATATGGTAATGTTTCCATAATGGGAGATACTTGAAAAAGACTACATGTGAGTTGGAAAATGTAACACAAGAGAAGTGTTCAAGGAGTGTACCTTTGTCACAACTGGAATTTTCCTAGAAAAATTCAATTCTAAAACTCCAACCATGTACCAATTGATTTAAAATGTAATTGCAAGCAATAGAAATATGACTTTCATGAGCCATACTTATGGGTATTATTTAAGGATGTGTGGTAATAACACATGTTAGTTTAAGTTATTATAAGCTAATACAAGTTAACAAGACATTATGGACTTAAGGAAGTCAACACTAATTCTAGTAAAATGTGTATGAGCATGATATGGTATAATACTTAACTTCAAAACATAAAATATCATATGTATATATAGAATTCGGTTTGGGGAATCTTCTCCCAAATTCGAAACTGAATTTACTCCTTGGAATAAAGCAAGGACCGAAACACCCTTCTTCTAGAAGGCTAGGACCGAATTCCTTTCTCTCTTTGACCCTAGGACCGAATTCCTTTCTCTCTTTAACCTTAGGACCGAATTCATTTTCTCTTTGACATTAGGACCAAATTCACTTGCTTCCATGTGAAGTTATGGCCAAAAACCCCTTATATCTTCATATAGTATCCTTAATTTAACTTCCCAATGTGATTTGGTGCAGTTGCCAACGAACATATCACACCACCTCCTCATTAAGTTTTCTTCATATATAAGTCTCATATAAGATCATTCTTTCATTCTACAGATCCAATAACACAAGAAAGTTCCCATTCTCTCTCAAATAGCAAACCACATTTCTTTTCTCTCAAGTTTAAAAGTTAACAATTCCAGGAGATAATCATCTTCCATATAGTTATAGCTATAAGATTTGGTAAGCGTTCTCCATTGATTTAGTGTTTACTCAACACATGAATTCTTGATTCTTCAAATATTCACACATTAATATGTTTTTAAACATTAGGATACGATTATCGCCTCGGGTTATAAATCAAAGTTCATCGTTCCTATCCTGTAAACTAAACCGCTATCACATTTGAGTTGAGTTCATACCCCTACATTTTCATAACTTTTTGTATGTTTTAAGGGGGAGAATACAAGTAAAACACAAAATACATGTGTTAATATACAAACTATGGTCTATATTTTATTATATTTAAGTTTATTTTACGTAAGAATATCAAACATGCGACATAACGTTATTACAAAATTACAAACGGTTATATGCAAAACACGTTAAAACGAAATGGTTATTATTTTCAATGAAACAATACCTTTTAAACTATAATAGGTATGGTTTGAGAAATTTTCACATTATTTTACCCTTCAGAGCAAAGAAACGACTATATAATAATACGGTTATTTTTATATACATATTAAATATGAAGAAATGGGTAACAATTTCATGCATGAATACTTTCATTAAAAAAACACGTATCTCGTTGGAAATTTGTGAGTCATTCGTCTTCATCGCACCTACCAAAGGTATCCATGGAAGTCTTGTTTTATAACCAGAGTCTCCTCCCAGAGAGTGTGATACTTGTGTACAGATCTATACGAGACTGATGATCCTGCACCCTGGTTGTAACAACGTAATTTTTAAAACAAATTTTTCATTTTTCATCAACCAAGTTCATATAAAAATATTCTCAGATATTTCCAACAGTAGTCTTTGAAACATAACATATCCCAAGATCATAAAAATCAAACTCTCTTTAGTGTGTACGAGTCACGCCGGCGCCTTTCCATGGTCCTCACTAGTACCTGAAACACATAACACAACAACTGTAAGCATAAATGCTTAGTGAGTTCCCCAAAATACCGCATACAAGACATGCACCACTCAAGGCTATAATACGACCCTCCGATCGATGTGTCTCAGCGGGACCCTCCAGTCCCGTAGCTCGTTGGACCCTCTGGTCCGGTCATAGCTCGTTGGGCCCTCCGGCCCGGTCTGGATCGTTGGACCCTTCGGTCTGGTCTTTAACATCATACAACATACATATAACACATAGCACATAATAACACACAAACCCTCTAGTCAACATATAATACCACTCTAGGTACGTATAGTGAGAAGACTCACCTCCGGTGTCTCGGTAAGTCTTTGACTCGGTAGAAATATGATCTAGCCTCCGCCTAATCACACAAAGTAATTACTCTCATAAATATAACTATACTCAAACCTTTCTTATCACCCTCAGAAGGGTAAAAGACCATTTTACCCCTCTCTTGGCTAAAAGGCCTCCTTGTTGACCAAACCCTAAAAGTCAACAAAAGTCAACGGTCAAACTTTGACCCGACTCGTCGAGTGCACTTGGGCGACTCAGCGAGTCTACACGTGTCCGCTAATTATTTAGTCCCGCTTGGCACGTCGAGTTCCTCCCCTTGCTCGACGAGTCACCCCTGGCATGAATCGCGGGTCCACCCCGACTCAACTCGCCGAGTCTCAAGAACAACTCGGCGAGTTCCGCCTTGAACTCCAGTCCTCTAATCCCCCTCAGACTCACTGAGTTATTTCCCCAACTCGGCAAGTCTACCCACTGAGTGGTTTACAGGAAACCCTAACCCTACTCGCCGAGTCTGATCTTTGGACTTGGCGAGTTCATGCCATGCACAAACTCCATAGACCTCCTGAGGTCAGATCTGTTCCATTAATCCATAGATCTGACCTTCCCAAGCATGATAATCACGTAAAGTTCAGACCTTGATACTCACATAGCATCTAGATGGTCTTACTTGGTGATTTAGTGCCAAAATAGCATCCTAAGTTCGTGACTCCCAAAATAACTCCAAAAAGCCCCAAGGGTTAAGATCTCTGGACCTTTTTGAGTCCAAATCCAAAGCATGAACTCGAGAAGGGACCAATTGCTCCACAAATCCATTCTCTAAAGGGGTTAGAAAACCCTAACTCTAGGAATTAACACCAAATCTGAAGAAGGTCCAAAAAATACCTCAAGATGAAGTCTATGAGCTCTGAAATCACCAGAATCACACCTCCTTCAACCTCCTCTTGCCTTGGTTTCCTCCTGCTTGCAATTTCACCAACAAAATGATCACAAATGGCCTCTCCTTCCTCACAAACGCTCTAGATCTCTTAGGGTTTCTATCTGGGGTTTGGTAGCCGCAAATGACGGCCCTAAGGACCTTTAAATAGGTCCCAAACCCAGGAAATTAGGGTTTCATTAAACAGTGTGGACTCGCCGAGTCCACTCATGAACTCGATGAGTCCAGCTATGAACTCGGAAAGAATCCGCGACCGTACTCGACGAGTTTAAACACCAACTTGCCGAGTCCCCTCTCAACTTCCAAAAATAAAGGAATAAAATATTGTACCTGGGAATCCAGATGTTACAGTGGTTGTTAGCTACAACACGACTGATAGGTTATGGGTGACAAACGTCATATCTTTTTGATGCCTGAAGAACTTCGAAGCAGGCAATTCATTAATAGCATGGTTATGAAAACTCACATGATAAATGACAATATCTTATTTTAACGTGAAATCGATAATACCCTTAATTTACGTAAATACCCAGCTCTTCAAATGGTTTTATTCACAATTAAAAGTACATGTTATTAAACTAAGTATGGCATATATACTTGTACTTTTCGGTCTTAGAATGTATAAGACTACAGTTGAGCTTATAGTGTTGCGTCATGGTCTCGGTCCTTAGCCCAATTTTGATTGCCGGTTTGGGCATGTCCAATCGTGCATGTTTTTCTTCTAGGGTTTAGTATTTAAGCTGCATGCATGCAACCTTTATTAGTAACGCTTTTATTATTTTTCTCTCATTGAGTTTTGTAAACCCTAGCTCGCCTGGAAGTTCTTCATCGAGCTCTGCTGAGGCGTGACTATATTTGAATCATAAGCATAACATTGATTCCATACTGCGTTCATAATATTATTGTGTTTGATTTGTTTTATCTTCATCTTTTTACCTGTGAAAGATCTAATCGATATGAGATTTATTCTCATCGGTTACTATCAGAGCAGGAGACTATGTAATTCATACACATCTCTTTTGTCGAAGAAGTTATTAGGGTTTTATTCCGCATTGATTGATATTAATTGAGCTGTCATCCCATATTGACATATCTCATTAATTGTCGACCTTACTCTAATTGATAAAATTACAAGTCTGATCTTTAAATAGGTAATCGATCAAACGCCATCACAATGTCCATGGATGATTCTCAAACCAATCCAATCAACATCTCTAATAGCATTGGTTCAACGACAAGGATTCCAATCTTGTATACTAAAGATTATGAATTTTGGACGCATCACTTTGAAGTTGATGTGATTGGATCAGAAGATAATGGCTAGTTGATCTGGGAAGCTATCACTGTTGGCCCATTCGCTTACTCAAGCACCTCAAAGATTGTCAAAACTCAGAAGGAGTACAATCAGCATGTTAATGATGTGAAAGATATTCCTCAAGACGAGAAGGAAAAGTTTCAATGCAACATCAAGGCCTTAAGGATGATTAGGTTTGCTTTGCAGTCTGATACGTTCCGTTTGGTGGGTTCTTGCGCTACTGCTAAAGATATATGGGACGGGCTAAAATAATTGTATTCCACTGATGAAGATTTGGAACATTCGATTCAAACTATTTTGCTTTCTGAATTTGGTGATTTCAAATAGAAGCCCGAAGAGAAACTGGTTCAGGATTTTGATCGCTTTAATCATCTCTTAAGTAAGATGGTAAAGCATGGGATCGAAAGGAAGGTTATTGAACAGAATGTTACATTCATGAACGGTCTAAGACCTGAATGGATGGCTGTCGTATCCAGTGTTAAAGCTGATGAACAGTTTAAATCGTATTCTCTAACGAAATTGGTAGGAATTTTGAAATCCCATGAAACTGCACTGTCTAAGGAAACAAATGTGGTTTCCTGTTTGGTTTTGTTAGCCCTTGTTTCTAAAGGAAAAAGTTCTGTTGAAGAAGAAGAGGAATTGGATCTTGCTGACTACGATCTAACCGGTGAAGAGTATGCCCTGATGGTGTCCAATCCTAGAAATTTCATTTAAAGAAAGTTCTTAGCAAACAAGAACCGAAACTGGCAGGGAAGTTATATCTCCGAAAAGGTGAATGAGGAACCGAAGATAGCTTCGAAGTCAGAAGAGTCCACGAAAGAGGTGAAAATTGGAGGAGACTCATGATTTGATTGCCATTACCGTGGAGGAAAGAATCACTTCGCCAAAGGTTGTATGCTGAAAAAGAAGGCATAAAAGATAGATGAGGATGATAAGGAAGCGAGCCTCCTGAGACGACTGGAGGAAATCAAGAAAAGAAAGTCAGTTGCTAACAATAAAACTATGAATGCTTTGATTGTACAGGATACAGGCAACCGTGATGAATCCGGTGGCGTGGAAGTATGGTCCATGGACTCAGAGGAGGAAGAAGTAAGAAAACCCACTCATGGTAAGGTGATGCTGGTGAAAGAAGAACCTACTGCAGGAAGGTGTTTAATGGTGACTGAAGGTGTATCTCAGATGAGAGGATATACAACTGATGGTGGGTTCGAAGGCGAGAAGGAGCGAGAGGACAGGTGTTTTGATGCGAAACCTGTTAGCACAAATCAACGAATGTGATGAGTTGATCAAGAAGGTACAAAATATTCTTGCTTCTCTGAAAATACCTGTTACTAACTATGAAAAGGAATTGAATAGCTTAAAATCTAAATTTTCTAGTATAAGTAGCAGTCTTACCTAAACCCGTGTCACAAAGTCTAACATGACTGATCAAATTAGCAGGATATCGTCGAAGAGTGACGAAAGGAGGATGTGGATTGAGCAGAAGGAGAAAGAGTTGATTAGGTCTAAGGATGAATCGATTTGTTTGCAACAAGATAATCTTAAAATTTTAAAACAATGAAATGTTTTTTGATTGATTGCTAAAAGACTTTATTTTAATATCACTCAGTTGCATCTCGATTGTGAAATAGGAAAGAAGATATATCGAATGATTTTACCCTTCCTTGAGCTAAAGGAGGATGAAGTCGATGCTGAAGCTTACAACTCTGAAAACGTTGTATCTTCTGATGAGGTCTCACCTGCATACGAAATTGGTCTTGACAAAATTGAGTCCTACATAAAGTCCAAAGACCATAAGGACATGCTCAAAAATCTGTTAGATGAGAATGATAGATTAAAGTTAAGAACCGAAACTGTACAAAAATTTGACTCTTTGAATGCCAAATTAAGTTCAGAAAATAAAATTGATGTTGAAAATGCATCTGAACTTAATGAGGATGATGATCTAAGTGAAATCTCTGTAGAGGATTTGGTGGACTATTCCGAATTTGTCAAAAGCGAACCTGAGACTCACAAAAATCAAATTTCTGAAAATTCCGTTAGTTCACTCGCTCGTCAACAGACAAGACCAAAATTCTCAAGACAAAAGCAGTTGTCTATCAAAAGGTACAAACCACTCCAAATCAAGTCTACATAGTTCCAGGAGTCACTCCACAACAAACAGCAGAACTGACTGCTATGGTGGAAGAAGATAATGCAGCTGGATGTGATGAGTTCTTCTGGTCAGCACCAATAGACAATGCTGATGAGACAACGCTGATGAGACAAAAGGCCTATCTCAGACAACGCTGATGAGCCTGCAAGATATGATGTGCCAAGCACTAGTGGAACGAAAAAGTCTTTGGGTGAACCAACGCTTACTACCAGTGAAACATCTTTGTCTAATAGCGATAGCAATGATCGTGTTCCAAAGAAAAAGGCTAACATCCACAAAATCCAAAACAGGTGGCTGATCGAAAACACCAACGAAATCTGAGATACAGGAAGAATCTCTCAGAAAGAAAACAGTTTTGGAGATCTCAAAATCCCCATTACGTTAGGTATGAGAGGACGCATAAGTCTCAAGGAGAATCGATATGGAACCGAAAAGAGAGTTTCGGTCCCTCGAATGAAAGGAACCGAAAGGGCAGTTTCGGTCGCCAGCAAAATAGCAACAGAAAGGAGAGCTTCGGTCCTTAGAACATCAGCAACCGAAAGAACGGTTTCGGTCCTCAACAAAATATCAAACGAAAGAATAAGTTTGGTCCAATGTTCAATCAGACGAACAAAAGGGAAGAGTGCTCCTGTTCTCAACCAAAGAAGAATTGTAATCAATGATCAAAGATCTCTTCTAACCCCTACTCTTCTCATTCTAATTCTCATCCTACGAAAGATTTAAAGGGAAAAGGAAAGCTCTTTCCTGAAGACAACTCATGCCCGAAAGAAAACCAAAAGAATGTAGACGTCAAAATTTTAAAATCTACGTCTAATGAATCTAAGCCAAATAAAATTAAAGTTTTCACAATAAAAAGAAAAGTTGAAACAACTTTAATTAAAAGAACTTATTTGGTTGATGTTTCTCTTACAATTCTCTGTCTTGTAAAAGGCTCACAAGGACCTAAGAAACTTTGGGTTCCTAAATCTGCTTAATATTTTGCAGGTTATACGTGACGAGCAGTTTGACGAGGAATGGTATATTGACAGTGGTTGCTCGCGTCACATGACGGGAAGAAAGGAAGAGCTGAGAGAGTTTCGGTCTCTCAAGGATGGTGGAATCGTGAAGTATGGCAACAATTCATATGGAACCATAAAGGGCTTTGGAATGATTACTAATGGTGATTTCTCTATAAGAAAGGTTGCATACGTTGAAGGATTGCAGCACAACCTTACCAGAGTATCACAGCTGGTGGTTGGAACTGGATTGAAGGTATCGTTTGATGATGAAGGCTTAGAAATAGTCGAGAAGAAGTCCAATAACATTCTGTTGAAATCGAAGCGAAAGGGGGAAATGTACCCTTTAAACCTCAATCCAATTCGAGGGAAACCAGTCGTCGGCTTTCTAGCAAAGGCTCACTCAGAGGAAAGCTGGTTATGGCATAGAAGACTATCTCATCTTAATTTCAAGGATATCAACAAGCTGGTTTTACGAGATCATGTTCAAGGTCTTCCAGTTCTCAAATCCGATAGAGAATATCTATGCGCAGCCTGTGAAATGGGAAAGCAGAGTAGACAAAGTCATCCCTCTATTATCAATACAAAGGTGATAGAACCATTGGAGCTATTGCACATCGATCTGTGTGGCTCCTTTTCTATTGAAAGCATTGGTGGAAACAAGTATATTCTGGTTATAGTGGACGATTTCTCTCGGTTCACATGGGTATTTTTCTTAAAGCAAAAATCTGAGGCTACTCCAAAGCTCAAGCTCTTCATAAAGCATGTAGAAGTTCAACTGAGGAAAGTTGTTCGTAATGTAAGAAGTGACAACGACTTGGAATTCAAGAACAAGGATTTTGAAGATTTTCTTGCTAAAAAGGGAACGAATCATAATTTATTGGCTCCATATACTCCACAGCAGAATGGAATCATTGAAAGGCGAAACTGATCTCTGTGTGAAGCAGCTCGAATGATGTTATGCTTCGCTTCCTTGCCTTTATATTTCTAAGCTGAAGCAATTGTTGTTGCTTGTTATACTCAGAACAAATCATATCTAAACAAGCGATTCTCTATCACTCCTTACGAGATCTTGAACTATCGCAAACCGGATGTGAAATTCTTTCATGTGTTCGGTTCAAGATGCTTCGTCTTCAACTCCAAAGAAAATCGAAACAAGTTTGATGCTAAGGCTGACGAAGGAATATTCTTAGGTTACTCCCTGCACTTTAAGGCATATAGAGTTCTAAATAAGCGCTCTAAGAAGATTGAAGAAACATACTATGTCACTTTTGACGATAGCTATGTTAAGAAGATGAAGACAACCGAAGGTGAAATGCAGGAAATCTTTCCAAAGACCAGTCAAGTTACAACTTCTATCTCAAATCTTTTTGAGCAAGATATGCTTCTTTTTGATGAGCCTCAAACGAAAATCGATTCTGAATCAAAGGCGAAAGACAACAAGGTTGATTGTCTAAAGCAAATCATTGATGATGCTGCTCAAAAGATGGTTGTTGGTCAACCTAAAGCAACCGAGAGGCCGGACTTAGGGGAACCTTTGAATGACCGTTCTTCTTTCCAGGGGGAGGGTCCGTCTCCACAACAAGATCAAGGTTCTTCATTCCAGGGGGAGAATTCAACGTCACAATCATCCAGCTCTACTGAATGTCCAAACAAAGGGGAACATTCTGATCCAGATGTTGAACTCATATCATCATTTGAGGGGGAGAATACACATGTCAATGATGATGATACTCTATCTGAATTGGAAGAAGAAATCAATGAAGAATTGGATCCCTCTTGTGATCCAAATTACCCACCTCTTATTAAATGGACCAAAGATCATCCACAAAGTCAAATCATTGGGGAATCTTCAGAAAAGGTGTTAACTCGATCACAGATCAAAGCGAAACAAGCTGCACTCTTTTCTCAAGTAGAGTTTTGCATGTTCAACTCCTATGTTTCCAAAGTTGAACCAAATACTGTTAATTCAGCACTTGATCATTCTGACTGGGTTCAAGCCATGCAAGATGAGTTGAGTGAGTTTGAAAGAAACAGAGTATGGCCCCTTATTCCAACTCCAAAGGATGCTTCGGTTATCGGTCTCAAATGGGCATTCAAAAATAAGATGGATAAGGAGGGGAACGTGATTTGTAACAAAGCTCGGTTGGTTGTGAAAGGCTACTGTCAGGAAAGAGGTATCGATTATGAAGAGACCTTCGCTCCTGATGCAAGATTAGAGTCCGTTCGTATCTTTCTTGCCTATGATGCACACAAAAGCTTAGAATTCTACCAGATGGACGTCAATTGCGCCTTTCTCAACGGAAAACTTGAAGAAACCGTGTACGTTGAGCAACCGTCAGGCTTCGTGAACGAGAAGTATCCAGATCACTGTTACATACTTGAAAAAACAGTATATGGACTAAAGCAAGCTCCCAGAGCATGGTATTAAACTCTCACTCAATTCTTAAAAGTGTCTAAATTCAAACAAGGTATGGTTGACCCAACCTTCTTTCGTAAGAGACAGGATAACCACCTTATGATAGTCCAAATTTATGTTGATGACATCATCTTCGGCTCCACGAATCCCGACTTAACAGCTGAATTTAGGAAGTTGATGGAAACTAAATTTGAGATGAGCTCTATGGGTCCAATTAACTTTTTCCTTGGCTTAAACATTAGACAGGGACCCGAAGGCATTTTTATCACTCAGGAGGCATACACCAAGACACTGCTTACTAAGTTTAGTATGACAGGGACCCGAAGGCATCTTTCGCTATCTGAAGCGAACCTCCTCTCTTGGTTTGTGGTATCCAGCCAACTCAGGATTCTTAGTCCAAGCGTTCTCAGATGCTAACTTAGGTGGCTGTGGATTGGATCGTAAGAGTACCACTAGAGGATGTCAATTTCTCGACGGTAAATTGGTTAGCTGGCAATCAAAGAAACAAACCTGTGTTTCTCTCTCCACTGCAGAAGCTGAATACATCGTTGCAGCATCATGCACATCTCAAGTTGTATGGATACAAATTCAGCTTAGAGATTACAGGCTGAACATGAAGAAAATCCAACTATATTACGACTTTGAAAGTACAATTAGGATTTGTCACAACCCAGTACAACACTCGAAAACTAAACATATAGCACTGAGGTATCACTTCATCAAAGATCACGTGGAAGATGGCAACGTGGAAATTCACTTCTTAAGGACGACTGATCAACTGGCAAATATATTCACTAAGGTTTTACCTGAAGCAAGTTTCAACAAACTTTTGCAAGGCCTGGGAATGATGGAAGCAGAATTTGTACCAAAATCGCCTTCGCTTCAATAAAGGTAAGAAGCGAAATAGAGTGAACTGAAATGAAACGAACGTTCAGTCTATTTTGGGTGAAGCTCGACCAAGAACCGAAATGAACTAAACGTTCGGTCCATTTCGGGTTCGGTCCTTCTGAACTTGTTCGCTTCTTTTTCTTATCAAGGTATTTTGACTGTATTTTTTTACACTATTTTAAATACTTTCTTTTAATTTTTTTATATTTCATTTTCATAAAATCCAAAATCATTTCTTTATTTCATATTGTAAGGTCCTGAGAATGGATCTTACCAGTGATCAAAAGCAAACACAATCACAGAAACAAGAATAATAGAAGAAAAGAAAAGAAATCAAGCTTGCACACGTTCTATTGCTGAAAACGTCTGGTAAAACTCGATATGCAACTGCGAACAATTAGGCATCAACAACAAAACACGACTGGCTAACCCTCTATATATAGGGAACTATGACCGAAAAGAGTTTACGGCCGTAAGGTGTTTACGGCCGTAAACTCATTACAGACTCGTAAACAACTACCAAGCCCACCAAAATACTCTATCTATACACAACCACTATTACGATGCAAATCGTACCAAACCACTAATTGGGCCTTTCAATCTCCCCCTTGGTTTGGTGCTAGCTTGAAGTTAACCCTTGTTGACTACCATAACGTCCGCTTGCCCCATCGCCCCATTCCACATACGCTTATTCAGAATCTCAGCAACCATGGTCGTATATACCTTCGCAGCATCCTCAAAAATATCCTCCGCAACCAATATCATAAAGTTGCTTAGGTGATGAATGTCCCACTTTCGGAATTGTAACAAATCTCTTCGATCATAGAGTCGAATGCATCCATTCTTGAGCTTGATTACCGCAGCGGAAGTAATTTCATCGAAAACCCAACACTCCATTGAGCTTAGAGATCCATCTTGATAATTCTGAAGCACAGGGAACTGTTTAACCTGTTTAGTTGCAGACCACATCACAACTTGCAGAGGTTTGTCGGTTTTTGGATCAATAATATCAGGTTGCTCCAACATAACGGACTCAACAGTTTTCATGGCAGGAAACCCCTTTTTAACCTGATCTTCAAGAAAATGCTTGAACTGGGTCGCCTGTGGATTGCTTGTGAGTTGGAAAAAGTAGCGCGTGATAATTCTGTCAAATCTACCCTAGTCCATGAGTTGAAATCATGACTATCTCTGTAAAGCTCATAGTTGCCACTCTTTCTTTGCACAATCCACATCTTGAGACGATCATGAAATCCCCAAGAAACAATTCCCGATCTATCACCGAATGTATCTCTAAATCGAACAACCTCAAGATCAGTCACGGTAATCTCTGGTTCATCCCAAGAAGCATTCTGGGTAAGGTTCCTTTTAAACAGTAGTTTTCCCTTCTTAGCTGCTTCTTCCTGAGCATCACGTATCATTGCTGAGACATGAGGGGCTTGGGGAGGCTCATTCTCAACACGATCAATATCTCCTGATGTCTGACCAGTTGGCATGGTAACAGGAAAGGCTTGAACATGAAGATTGATTTTGTATTCATCAGCAGACGTTTGATATTTATCACCAAGGTCCCCCTCAAGCTTCTTCTTTAGCTCAAAATAGCTTGAAGTCAAAAGATTGAAATGATCTTGAAGATCAGAAATCTGCTTTGACTTTAATGCTTTGTCCTTAAGAAGATCAGCTACTTGCACACCGAACTTTGAATTGTCAGATTAAAGTTCAGATACTTGAACATTAAGCTTTGTATTTTCAACTTGAAGATCTGAAATACGGATGTCAAGCTCAATGTTCATCTGACTAAGCACTGATATCTCCTTCTGTAGCCCAGGGATAGTGATATTGTCTCTTGCAGAACTGCCGTCCCTAATAGAAATACCTTTACCACGAAGGGGAGGCATCAAAAATTGCTCCTCAGCCAAGAGCCCGGCTAATCTCACAGAAGCATTATCGTCATCAGATCGAGGAGGAGAGAAACCTGGTGGAAAAGAAGATCCACCAACTTCAAAAGTGGTGTCAGGCCCCACAGTAAAAACCTTGGTTGTAGTAAGACTAGGAGTAGTGGTAGGTGGTACTGGAAGGCCACTAACAAGATCTGCAATTAAATCACTTTGCCTTGGATCCCTTCTTCTTTTCTTTAATGGGGGTTGACCGGTCTGTGTTGACGTAAGATCACTCATGAATGGCTCTATAGTAGGAGAAGCAGAAACAGGAGGAGGAAATCCTATAATCGTCTCCATAGGAGTGGAAGTATTCGCCATTTGGTTTGTGGTAGGAAGTGTAGTTTCAAGAACTTCATCAGGCTCCCTTGTCTCTGTCGTTGGAGGAACGACTTCATCGACATTGTTGAAAATCGTGTCAAGATTCTCGTTGGTAACAAAATTAGCACTACTTGCAAGATATGCAAGAATATCATTATGATCAAATCCGGTAAGATCAAGATCATCAAAAGAATCATGTTTATCTCCCTCAACCTCCGTCTCAGTTGCTGCAGTCCTTTCAACATAGTCACTTTGAACATTAGCAGGGATCAAATCATGTTCTTCCGCCACATTAGCTTCAGGAGTCGGAGTCTCTTCTTCTTCTCTATTCTCATCGTCAGATATGGTAATAACATTGTTGTTTGTAGATGATTTATTAGAAGATGCAGGCCCAGAAGACGCCTTGTCAGAGGACCCATAAGATTCTGAGGACTCATTCAGTTTGGCGAACTTTCCAAACTTCTCTAGAGGATACTTTCCTTGAAAAATATCTTTTCCTCTCCGGTTTTGCTTGATGAACCCTACAGTGTGAGGACCCAATGATTTCATATCAAGAGTATCGCCTTCCTTTACCATATCTGGAAACTGAGTATTGATAAACAATTGAACGAACCGAGGATACAATAAAAAAGTATCCCAGGTTGAAGCCCTGATGTTTACCGTAAACTCATCCAAGATAAATATAGAAAAGTTGAAATTTACTTCGGCAGCAAGAGAAACGATCGCTCCAGTATTCCTCATTGAGATTTCATCAGCCACTGATCTTCTTCCTGAAATGCAGCTAACAAACACATGCGCCAAAAATCTCCAATACGGAGGTAAGAGCTTCTTTAAAGTTGGAGGTGAAGTGCATTCATATCCCAGGCTCCTTAGAATTCTCTGAGCATCCTCAATCCCAATCCCTGTGGGAAAATTAGGTTGATCGTCAATCAGCAACGTATCTCTGATAAAGCCCTCAGTGATCATTATCCTGCGTGCTTTTACAGTAGCTTTAATGATGACAACTCCAGCATCATCCATTTCCATTTTAGCAGTCGCCCAGAACTCTCTGATCAAATTTTGGTATACAATTGGATTCACAGTGATAGCTGATGACAGACAGCATTCCCTGAGTCTGTGAATCATCGACTTGAGGTCCGAGTGAACAGCTGGAGGAACCGGCAAAACAATAGCCAGATTATGCATGTCCGTAAATTTGAGGTTCGCCATTGATTTGCACTAACCATACCAAGTAAGACAAAAAGAACCAAACAAACAACAAAAATTTTAGACAATTTAATTTTGATCCCAACAATAACATCACAATTTTAAAATTAGGTCAAAATCAATTTTCTTAGTCAACATTGGAGTGGAGTTTGCGGTCAACAGGAGTTTACGGCCGTAAACCCCTTGCCAGTAAATCATCGACCATCTACAGAGTTTGCGGTCGCAAGCAGTTTACGGCCGTAAGCTTGGGCCGTAAACTCCGACGACTGTTCTTTCTCGATTTCTGCCTCAAAAACGTGGTGAATCATCCAATAAGATACATATTCCTGGTCCAAAACTCATTACCTTCGAGACTATCGGATTAGATTTGCAAGATTTGACGATTTTTTTTTGAAGAGAGAGAGGGTGGAGAGGAGTTTGCGGTCGGAATCAGAAAACTGATGGAGATTCTGGCGGTAAACTCCTATTTATACCCATTTTACCTTTACCTGATAGCCACTCAGTAGAAGACAGTCTCCAACACAGTCCAATATTTTTCAAAAGTTTTAAAAATCTTTTGAGGATTAATATTAAAACTAAAATTAAAAATAAAATAAATAAAATAAAATTAACTTTGCAAAAACTAAAAATTAAAATAAAACAATTTTATTTTAGCAGTTAACAAAATAAAAATTAAATTTACTCCAATTAAAATATACAACTTAAAAATTAATTATCGAGAAAAAATTTGTGACGTTGGGATCATAGTTGTTGGATAGCCTTATTCCACTTGTCGGTACCCTTATTTTCATGTATTCGTCTGATCGATCGCCAGTATTATGGTCCACTTAAACACGAAAAATTTGTGACAATTTTAGGACAACTTACCAATGACATGACACATTCATATAGATGATTATAATTTTATTGTCATGTTTGTCCCTAATTCTTAAATAAAATTTTCTATGACCATTTAACTGACTACAACCAGGGATATTGTTGTCCACCTAAATTGAGCAGTGAGATCTACAAACAACCTGTATGTGTTCAATTTTAATTGTACTAGAACGTGTTTCCCGCTTCCTGGCATGCCCCAGCCATCAAGGACTTCCAAAATAATCCTTACACCGGGTGAGGAGACAATTATTAAGAGAGAAGATAGATTTAGAATGCATATGTTGTACATCCAGGTCGGATCTCTTTCAATCACGCAAAGGATGAAACATATGAATAATTGAAGTTTTAGAGGGATTGAGAAGAGAATGGTGCATATACTGTGTACCAGGTCGGATTTTGAGTCACGCAGAGGAGACAATATATGGCTAACAAATAGAAAGAATTGCATAGATAGAAGATGAAGAGAAATAAAGTTGCATATGTTATAGTCCAGGTCGGATCTCTCGATCACGCAGAGGAGGCAACATATGACTAACAGACAGAAAGAAAGAAAATAACCTTCTACATACCTAGTTTGTCGGAATTCCCCAGTCACCCCATCCAACCGGAATTAAGGAAAGAATCCGCACATCGAGGAAAAGTGAATCCACAGTTTTAGATACGGGTTATTTAGTGTGACCGATAGATTCCCATGTATATCTCCCTACTCAGCCTATCCGAGTTTCGTGATGTCAGGCTAAACGGATCTAATTAGGTCAAAGTTTGTCAAGTCCTTAAATTCAGTAGATTCAACTTTCCCTAGTCAAGTCCGTTTAAAAACTTTCGGGCCTACCAGTGCATCGAGCACGGAGCGTAGACGATTCAATTTAGGTACGTTACGCAGATTCAGATTGCCTTTTATCACTTGCTAATTTCATTTCCCAGTACAACACCTACAAACAAGACTAACAACAACATTTCTAATTTTCCGAATTTTTAATGTTTTTGGATTTTTCTGATTTTTTTATTGTTTTTGGATTTTTGTTTTTATTTCTCCCCCTAAATTTGTGCATGGGAGAGAATTAAATAAAATAAAATAAAAATAAAAATAACATGCGCAAATTTAATCTATCCTAAAAAATAAAAAATAAAAATAAAGATTGAAGAATTAAGAAAAAGAAAAAATAAAAATAAAAAGAAACTTAATCCTCAAAACGAATCATTTTCAGAAAACCCACAAGCACATCGAAGTGAGCTTTGTTAAATGATTTTGTGAATAGATCTGCCACATTATTAGCAGTAGGGACCTGTTCCAGTCGAATTAGTGAACGCTCGTAACAGTCTCTGATAAAGTGAATTTTAATGTCGATGTGTTTGGTTTTAGACTGTTGGACTGAATTTTTGGCAATTTGAATAGCGGCCTCATTATCACAGTAAATAGGGTTTTCTAAATAATTCAAACCATAATCCAACAGCTGATGTTGGATCCGGATGACTTGAGAACAGCAGGCCGATGCAGCAACGTATTCCGCCTCTGCTGTGGAAGTTGAGACAGTGTGTTGCTTCTTGCATTGCCACGAAACTAGTTTGTCACCTAGGTATTGACAGCCTCCTGAGGTTGATTCCTGTCAAGCTCACAGCCTCCATAATTACTGTCATCAAAAGCATAAAGATCAAATTCAGAATTCTTCGGATACCAAAGACCCAATTTTGGGCTCCCTTTCATATACCGAAATATTCTTTTGACAACAATAAGATGTGAAAGTTTAGGATTAGACTGATAACGTGCGCATTGACAAACTGCAAACATTATGTCAGGTCGGCTTGCAGTAAGATACATCAGTGATCCGATCATCAATCGATAGTGGGTATGATCTATGGATTCGTCGTTAGGATCTGGAGTTAGAAGAGGTCGTTTAGCCATCAAGAATATCATCCACATACTTGGCTTGATGTAGCAGGATTCCGATTGAATTTTGTTTAACCTGAATCCCCAAAAACATGGTCATTTCTCCCAATGAACTCATTTCGAACCGCTTCTTCATTACACCTTTGAATTCTTTGCAGAGCTGCGGACTAGTCGACCCAAAGATAATGTCGTCAACATAGATTTGCACAAGAATTTGATCATTGTCGACATGCTTGATAAACAAAGTCTGATCGATAGTTCCTCGAGAGTAACCATGCTCGAGCAAATGCTTTGTTAGAGTTGCATACCACGCTCGAGGAGCTTGATGCAACCCATACAATGCCTTGTCCAACTTGTAGACATGATTAGGAAATTTTGAGTCAACGAACCCAGGAGGTTGATCAATGTAGATTTCTTCCTTCACCTTGCCATACAAGAAGGCAGTCTTGACGTCCATTTAATACACAATAAATTTCATGTAAGAAGCATATACTAGAAAGATACGAATAGCCTCCAGGCGAGCTACTGGAGCATAACCTTCAGTGTAATCAAGACCCTTGACTTGTCGAAACCCGTGAACTACCAATCGAGCTTTATTTCGCACTATAACCCCTGAATCTTCCTGCTTATGCGATAAACCCATCTTGTGTCAAGAGACTTCTTGCCCTTTGGTAACTCAACTAACTTCGAAACATCGAGTTTTTCAAATTGATGCAGTTCCTCATGCATTGCATCCACCCATCTAGGCTCATTCAGAGCCATTTCAACATTCTTGGGCTCTATTTGAGAGATAAAGCAAGAGTAGAGACAAGTATTAACATCTCCACTCTGACTTCTTGTTTTAACACCGTCGCCCAGCTGACCAATGATGTTATCGATCGGATGATCGCGTTGAATTCTTGAAGGTATCTCTTGGCTGATGTCATTGAGAGAGACAGGAAGAGTGTGAATGTTGATACCTCCTTCATTTGTTGATTGATCCGCTCCAGAAGGCTCTGCTACAAACTCATTTGAGATAAGTTCAGGAAAGAGTAGTTCCATAAAGGTTGAAGAAGCTGCGGAAGCGTCATTAAACATGAATTCTCTTTCCATAGGAGCAGATGGCGTAGCTTCAGCATCAGAAGTATCATTTTGACTATCATGTTTTACAGATGACCCCCCCTCTGGTATAGCAGAGGACTCCCCCTCAGGTATAGCAGAGGACTCCCCCTCAGATGAAACCAGGGACTTCCCCTTGATGAAGAAGAGGATGCATATGGAGGTATGTAGAAAACTTCTTCGTCTTCATTTTCAGAAGTGTTCTTTGAACCAGAAACAGATCCAAACGAGCCACTCGATGACACATTTATTGATTTGAACAGCGATGTGTAATCAAACAGCCAATCTGGACCCACTCTAGCGTCCGTCTCATTTTCTTCCAGCCAACGCACGTCATAGGATTCCACAATTTGTTTTGTCTTCATATTATAGACTCTATAAGCAATGAAAGCAGCATACCCTAAGAAGTAACAGTCATCGGCCTTGGCATTAAACTTCGGGTTGGTATCTAAGTGAAGAAGGGTGCAAGGACAGCCAAATACACGGAAATGACTGACTGATGGCTTGTGATTATATAAAATTTCATACGGGGTCTTCATCTGAGCTTTGTTGATCAACACACGATTATGAACATAGCAGGCAGTGTTTATCTCCTCGGCCCAAAAGAAGACTGGTAGCTTTGAATCACACAGCATCGTCCTTGCAGCGTCTTTCAACGTTCTGTTTCTCCTTTCAGTAACACCATTTTGTTGGGGTGTGTGAGCAGAGATGTATTGACGCATGATACCCTTTTCTGCGCAAAAGTCATCGAGTATAGAGTTCTTGAACTCTGTACCGTTGTTGGTACGAAGCGCCTTCACTCGATTGTTAGATTGGTTCTCAATTAATACAATGAACTTCTTAATCAAATCAGCAACTCCAGCTTTGTTGGATTGAAAGAAGACCCACGTAAACCGAGAGAAATCATCAATCAAAACCAAGCAGTAAGAATTTATATTGATGCGGAGAACATTTACTGGTCCAAACAAATCCATATGTAGCAATTGAAGCACCTGGATAGTTAAGTTGGCCTGTTTTGGTAGGTGTGGTTTTCTATGATGCTTTCCTTGTGCACATGACACACACTTTTCGAACGTAATGAAGTCTTTGCCAGGCAATCCACGGACCATCTCATTTTTCGCAAGACGATTTAGGTTCTTGGCATTCGCATGACTTAGTCTTCTGTGCCATAGCATTGCAGTTTGTTCGGAGATCTTGGAGAAAAGGCACGTAACTTGTTCTGGAAGATTGCTATTCATATCAATTATATAGGAATTCCCATCCCTTTTAGATTTTACGAGAATCCACTCTTCTAGGATGACGAAGCCTGGCTTGAGAATCATGCATTCCTTATCAGTGAAATGCGTAGAATAGCCCTTGTCACAGATCTGAGATACACTTAACAGACTATGCTTCAGTTCGGGAGAATAATTAACATTCTCGAAACTTAAAACCCTGTTTGTGATAGTTCCTCTTTGATTGATCTTGCCACCTTCTCCACCCGCAAAGGAGATGTATCCTCCATTAAATGATTGAATGTTGTGCAGTTGGGCGATATCTCCCGTCATATACCGGGAACAGCCGTTGTCGACGAACCGGGGTCTGACGACATTCCCTCGCAACTTTCCCTGCAAAATGTGCGGGTTTAATTAGATTTGGGAACCCAGGTCATTATTTTCCAGGGTGGTCCTGATGCCTTTTCAAATTGATAATTTTCGGATTTTTCAGAGGACACGGAAGATGAATTGGAAGCTAGTTTGGGCGGCCATTGATAATTTGGTTTTCTAATAGTCCCGGGTGATTTTGAATGTTTATCAGTTTGCTTGAAGCATGTGGGTTTTCTACCAGAGTTGGTTGAAGACTCGCTGCTGCTTGTTGACGAAACTGACCTTGGCTTAACCATGCTCGGTTTCAGCAAACTGCCTGGGACTTTGTAAGAAACGACCCTTTTTCTACTCCAATCATCATTCCTGGAATGATTTCTAGAGGAATTTCTAGTTAAAGACCTTCCTCTGAATTCATTTTCTCCTCTTGGAAATTTGAAGTGTACAAACATACGATTTTGACAATTTCTAGCTATATGCCCACCAACTCCACAATTGAAACAAATATGTTTGTTATTGTTATAACTTGTACTACATTGATCAGATTTGTTTTCCATCTCAACACCCTTGCTTCTCTCACAAGAACATGAATGAGAATTAGGTTGTGAGGCAAGTGAGGGTGCATTAGATAGGGAAAGTTGTGAAACTAGTGGTTCTTTAAAATTATTATCACACACATCAGAATTGTCAACTAAACTGTTCAAAGCAGATACTTTCAAACCATTCAAAACAGTATCAGAAACAATAGAAACACCACCACAAAAAACATTGTCATTTGAAACATCAAAAAAAATATTGTCTTTATTCAAAACTAAAACTTTAGGTTTAGACTCGATTTTATTTTCAGAAACAGATCCTTCAACTTCGTGCTTTGACTAATTCAAAGATTGATCTGTAGGAGAAGTAGAAATGTTAGTACGTTCAACATTAATAAATCCTCCCGAAACAAAACCAGATGGCTTGCCATAAACCATAAATGGTTCATTAGCAATCTCTTCTTTGGAAAAAGGCTTGTGTTGATATGAATGATTGAAGAGAGGGGGCACTTGATTATAACCTAGACCCTTTGATTGATTTCTCTTAAATTGCATGCAGTGGTCAATCATATTTGCAACTACCTCACTCGAGACATCATATTTTCTAAAATCAAAATCAGCGGTTTCAAATTTGCTCTTTAAAGATTCGATTTCAGCCACTAGTTCAGCGTTCTATTTCACTACATAATCATAATTTTCGCATTTTTACCGTAGTCTTCCTGAAGTCTCCTAAAGTCCTTTATTTTGGATTTCAATTGGGCTTTAAGTGGTTTTTGACCTTTTCTGAGTTGGTAACCTTCATATCTAAGGTCGTCTACTTCCCTTTGTAGTGAGTCATTAAGTTCACGGAGAATCTTAAGGCTTTCTACTTCACTACCTAATGTCTCAATTTTCTCATGAAGAATTTTAACATAATCAATACAAGCTTGAGAGCATGATGGTAGACTTACCTCAGTTGTACTGGGTTCATCAGAAGAAGATACCATCAACGCTAACTGCAGCTCCATCATTTTGTCTTCAGCTGCCACAATCTCTGTTGGGGCATCCTCACAGACCTATGCCAAGTGAGCATTTTCAGGTACAGACAAGCTCAGGACCTGCATCTGATCTTCCCAGTCGAATGACTATGCAACCACAGCCTTCTCGTTATGTATCTGAGCACCACTTTGATTGTTTCCAACTGTAACTATTGTCCTATCATTATTTAATCTTTTGTCTGGTTGTGGACAATCACGAGCAAAATGCCCTGGCTCGTGGCAGTTGAAGCATCGCAGCTTTCCCTTGCTGAACCCAACTTTCTTATCAGCACTCATCCCCCGATTGTTCTTTCCAGTCTTTTTGGCAAACTGTTTTGCCCTAAATACTGCCATGACAATTTTCCATGTAATATCAATTTCTTCAACGTCTTCAGGGTGAATTTGATCGAGATCAGCAAATGATAGTTGGGGTGGAAGATCCCCGGCTACAAGTGCATTGTAGCAATTGACAAGCCCTGAAGCAAATGCAATATTTTCATCACCCTCCTTTCCCCTTGAAGAAGAAGCCCCAGTTGAGGATGAAGTAGCTTGAGAAGCCACGAACGATTGATTCTGTGAGAAAGGCATGGCTGATACAGAGGAAGCTGATGGAGTGGGAAAAGTCTGAATCTGAGCTTGCGGAGTAGTGAATGATAGACCAACAGAAGGAAGAGAAAGAGAAAAAGATGAAAGAGCATTGTTAGTAGAGATGCCAAGGTTCGCAACTGAGTATGAGTTCATATGGTTGATCTCTCGCTGCTTGTCATTGATATCACAAGCCTTGATGACAGCCATCACTTCAGCAAGAGTGAGACGGCTAAGGTCCTTAGTCTTCTTGATGATAGCTACATTCATGTCCCAAGATTTTGGGAGAGCATTCAGTAGCTTCTTGTTTATCTCTGACTTTGTATAGAAAATCCCAGCTACAGTCATTTTAGTATTGAGAAATGTGAACCATTGTAGCTGTGCTTCAAGAGTCTCTCCAGGAACATAGTTGAACATATTGAATCGTTGTCGCAGCAGATCTTGGCGACTCTCCCGCATGTCTTCGTTCCCCTTATAGAACTTAATAAGGGCTTCCCACAAAGCCTTAGCAAAGGTATACTCCCTAAAACCTTGAGCAATATCTAGAGATAGGGTCATGGTCAAAGTGGCCAAAGCCTTCTCCTGCTCTTCCACTTTCTCGAAGTCCTCATCAGTGTAGTTTTCTATCTTCTTGTCAACCACTTTCCCTGCAAATGTAGTTGTTATTCTGACTGGATCCTTGATTATGCATTTCCAGATTTTGAAGTCTTTCATTTTTATGTGTTTCTCAATTTTGTACTTCCATTCTGGGAAGCCTTCAGCGGATAAGAGTCTAGGAATCCAGGTGGTCGTGCCCATTACTGAATCAAGCTCTTGGTGGTTTGTTTGACTCTGAGAATCCATTTTTTTTATTTTATTATTTAATTAATGTGAAACAGAAATTAAATTAATTATGATTAAATTGAGTTCTGGTCAAACACTGTTTACTGCCGTAAACGATGTTTACGGTCAAGTTGTAGATTACGACCGTAAACTCTGAGTTTACGGTCGTAAGAGGTTCACGGTCTGAAGCTTGCGGTCCAAGAGTAAACAGTTTTCGGTTGATGAATATTCCTTATTCATGGCTCAAGAATTCGATTTTACGGTTCAAGAATATTTCAAGAGTTTGCGGCCGTAAACAATGATTATGGCCGTAAGCTCAGGCCGAAAAATTTGAATATTGAAGCTTTTCGACTGGACTAAAAACCCTTTTCGCAGCAGTTACAAACTTTAGTCTCAAATCAATGAAAACTCACTCCAAGATCGATTGTAGAGTGCCTTTGATGCTAGGTTTGCTCTGATACCAATTGTAAGGTCCTGAGAATTGATCTTACCAGTGATCAAAAGTAAACACAATCACAGAAACAAGAATAATAGAAGAAAAGAAAAGAAATCAAGCTTGCACACGTTCTATTGCTGAAAACGTCTGGTACAACTCGATATACAACCGTGAACATTTAGGCATCAACAACAAAACACGACTGGCTAACCCTCTATATATAGGGAACTACGACCGAAAAGAGTTTACGGCCGTAAGGTGTTTACGGCCGTAAACTCATTACAGACTCGTAAACAACTACCAAGCCCAACAAAATACTCTAACTATACACAACCACTATTACAATGCAAAGCCTAGACCAAACCAGTAATTGGGCCTTTCACATATTTTCTTATATGTATAACTCAAAAATATTTTTCTTTTTCGTTTAAATTTTTTTCACAAAATACAAAAATATTTTTCTAATGCTTTCTTTTGTATAAGTGTTACTCTTGATAATGAAGATCCAGAAGGTATAATTTCTTTTCTATTCACTTCCTACGTGTCCCTAGAAGCATGTTGCTGCATGTTGACTAAAGCCTCGATAGATTTTGAGTGAGGCCTTAATAACATGATACATAAAAATCATGTTTCCCAAACTAGGTTGTCATATTCACTCTAATCATGAGCTACCTTACTCTACTCATATTGAGCTTAGAGTTTTCTGCTTGGTCCTTCTTTTATAGCAGAAGTACATTCACTTCTTATACCACCTATATCATTTTTCTTCAATACACTTCATCTCACCAAAGTAACCCTTGAGACTCTTAGCATTTACCACTAAGGTTTATGGTTATAGAAAACTCTGTGTTAATGATCTTAGTTTCGTGTCACTACGTACTAAGTGAAACCCACAATTCAACACCTTTATGGATTGACGGTACAAACTTACTATGTTCCAGCTCTTATATGAAATCTCTTTTTAGTTTGCGTGATTCTTCTGAAAATTTCTATTACCAAGATTTTTTCTTCCCCAAGGATCCAGTTAATTTTTTTTTTTAGATTTCTCACTTGTCCACCAGTCAATAAATATCTTTCCTACCTACTTGTTCAACAGTTCACATTGATCTCACAAGTACTTCGTTCAGTTTCGGTCTTATATCAAGTATCGAAATCATGAATTGAAGTGAAAGCCACCTGTTATAAACTTTAATCAAAAAGATGCCTTTCAATACTTCTTAACAAGTTATTGATCGTTATTTAATGGGAAACCACACAAGCACTTTAAGGTCTCTCTTGACTTTGAAGGAAGAGATTCCTGCCCATAATCAATTGCTTTATGTCTCAACAAGACATCACAACTACCCACAAAAAGTTTGCTTTATTTCTTTATCTTTTACACTCTATGCACGAAAATCTTTGATTTCCCAAAATCTGGTTATAATTAATGATGCCCTACTTGTTCCAGCTTCGTTTCTTCAAGTATTCCACTACTCAATAAAGTTAAAAGGCAATGACGGTTCATGTGAAATATGGGGTGACGTTTGGGATAAAGTTAAAGCTGAGTCAGTCGTTATCCAATTGTTTTGACGATTTAAAAAAGTGTTTTTTATGGAATGGCGTGTAAAAAGGAAACGTCCTTTCTCTTTCATGTGGCATCATCAGGTATGACAGCTGTTCACTCCATTACATCAGGCACGGTTTCAAATTAATCCAAGATATCAGCCGAATTTTTCTCTCTCCTACTAGTACGTATAAAAGGATCAGGCACGCTCCACTTTACCCTTTTATCACTTACCTATTCTCTCAAATGCAAAGAGGGATTTCTCTCACTGTTCACCTTCTTCCTCTCATAGCTTCAACAATGGCAGACTCCTCTTCAGTTCACGACACATCTGTTCACCAAACTCTCATCACCATCAAACCTCAACAAAACATGATCATCGATCTTACTCCTTTCATCTATGAACCCTACATGCTATATGTCGTCGAGTGTCTCAAATAATCGCCTCTTGTCGACGCTCTGTCTAAGGTTGAAGTTGTTCCCACGTCCTGCCTCTCCCTCATATATTCAACTGCTTACTACGACAAGGTTGCTGAGAGGATTCACTTTGAAGTCCACAATGAGAAGACTTCCATCTCCAAGAACCGCTTATGTGCCCTAATTGGTCTCTCTCAAGAACCAACTTTGGTATACCCTAAATCGATCACTACTGGTCAACTGTTCTCCATGTTCTATCAAATGGGGTACACTGAAACCCTAGCCACCATTACCAAGTTCAAGAAGTCATGCCTTCATCCTCAATGGAATGGCCTCTTCACTCTACTGTTCAAAGGACTCTCTGAGCGAAGCGCCGGCTCAGATGGAGCAAGCAAGTCATTTATGACTGTGCTTTATTGGCTATATCACGGGATTAATTTGGACTATGGGTCCATCATCTGGCAACAACTGGCTCAAAGCTTGTATTCTTCCTCAAGACACTCAGAGATCTCCTGTGGAAGGTAGTGGTCCATCATCACAAAGTGGGCAATGGATCGTCTCCATGTTCCAATCATGGCGGACTCTCTTCTCTCCTCGATCGCCACCTTTCACACCACCAAGATAATCGTCACTGATCCTACCAAATACTCCTTCATTGGATCGATCCCTGACACCATGCTTGCCTGTGTGTCTGAAGCAAGCAATGTTTTGAAACAATACAGGAAGATTCCTTCTTCGGGTCCAAGGGAACTCACGTCAGCCATGGTTCGCTCCATTGAAGAGGCTGACAAGCTAGCCAAGAGGGAAAAGAAAACCGAGACACAGAAGGAGGCGAAGGTTACAAAACCAACCAATGCTCAAACCCCTAAGAAGCGAATGTCAGACAAGGCTGCACCATCACAGCCTCAACCAAAGAGGCAGATGAAGCCCGCTCGGAGACTCATACTCCAATCTTCAAGCGATTCAGACTCAGAGTGTGTTCCTCCTAAACACAAATATGCTTCTCCTTCAGAATCTGAAAGTGAAAGCTCTGATGAGGAGGCTTCGGGTCGTGGTGATACCCCGCCTCGATCGCCTACCCCAGAAATACCTGTTCGCTCCCAACCTCCTTCTCCTCCACATGTTTCTGTACCAATATCCATCCCTCCAATTTTTCCCATCACTACCTCTCAACCATCAACCACTATTCCCATCCCTGATCCAATCTTCACAGACACTACCACTACCACCACTACTACAGGGGCTCATTCTACAGCACCCACACCACCTGCTACAACCCAACCACCAGTAACAACTGTAACTCCCACCACTACAAAACCCTTATCACCTACCCCATCCACTGACACCACCCCAGTTCTAGGCGGTGAGGACTTGGAATTTGATTCCACTTATTTTCAGTCCTTACTGTGTCCAAAGTGATGAAGACGAAGATGCACCTGTCACCAAGTGTCATCTCAAAGCAGTCAACGACAAACTTGATCAGCTCCTTTCCTCCTCTTCCTCTGGGGCCTATTCAGATGCTACTCTCAAAGCATTGTTCTCCTCCGTTGTACAAGAACATAATGCTTCCCTCACTGCTGCAACTAAGGCTATAGACGCCTCCACTTCCCAATGCCAGAAGGCCTCCCTTGCTGTTGAGGCTTCCACGAAGGAATGCAAAGAAGCGACCGCAAAAGTAGATAAACTAATTTCTGAAGCTCATTTGTTTCTAGATTCTTTACAGGCGGCTGCTCAGAAGAACTCTTAGACCGTGAACGCTTCGGTTGATAACTTTCAACGTTCTCTTCAAGCTGAGCGATCCAATCTTGAAGCTGCTCATCAATAAATCGAAGCAGCCAATGCCACTCTGCATGATAATGTCAATGATCGATTGACTCAACTGGAGGCAAAGTTGGCTGTGGAAAATCGCATTATAGATGAGCTGGGCAAATGAACCTCTCAACTGAAGATGCATAACCTCAAACTTCGCACTGCAACAGCTGAACTCAACGATTTGAAATCTAAAAGGGAGGTTATTCGAAGCTTTGTTGGCGATGTTCACTCCGTTTTGCTTCACCTCCTTGATGCCCATGATCCCATCATTACCATTACCATCCGAATACATTTGGCTGAGAAACTCATACCAACACTGGACATCCTTAGTCGTATCGAGGGTGTTTTGGTGACTGGTGTCCAGCCAAAACAAAGGGGAGAGAAGGCAGCGAAAGCTCAACCACCTCCTGAACCGAAACCAACTGCTGAACCGAAGGATAGTGAAGCTTCGGTCAGTAAAAGAGACAAGAAGAAAAAGAAGATCGGTGAAGATGACACTGATGACGAAGATGATGTTTTTTTGAAGAAAATCCCGAAAAGCCTTATCACAAAACAAAATCTACTGATAAAGAGCTTGAAGAAAATTTCAAGAAGCAAACGACTGACCTAGAGAAGAAGCAAAAAGAGAAGGAGCTTTTGGAGAAGAAGAAGTCCATTTTTTCAGAATGGACTATTGACTCACTTCAAAGAAGCGCCATAGACAAACCAAGTGTTCTTTGGCTCGAACCAGTCATGTCGTTTGGGCTTGAAAACTCCAAGGATGCACAGTTTGACATGCTGATCACTCGAAAGGCATTCATCTTTCACTGCTTCAACTCAACTGATGCTATCCCTTCTCCAGACCTGAAGGTGGATCGGGATCTGTTGGAGTTCTATCTGGAGTTCGGTCAACCACAGTACTTGACCTGTAGTTCGCAGAAGATCACAACTGTCAACGTTCTGAAGCCCTACTCAGCCGGGAAGTTGTCAATGTCATGTTCAAAGTGACTTGAGGCTCTGAAAGCTCGGTTCATAACTTCACTCTAGCTGATCTGCTGAACCTCAATACTCACGAATGGATACTCCTCAACAAAATTTTGCTGTCAAATCCACAGGAGTATCAGCCGATTATTGATCACATCAAGCGAATGCTTGTTTGCTACATTCACAAAGTAGCAAAGATGGAACAAGACATCGCCTCTGCTATTCACAAGCGAACCACGATGAAAATGATGGGCAGAGCAGGCGATGTAAATACAATGGTCAAGGGGAAAATTGACTCAAAGTATCACACAGTGATGTTTATCAGGGGCGAAGGTCAGAAATGCCTATTCGCTCTTGTTGACAAAAACCTCTTCTCAACCACTTACTTCGAGCACATTTTGGAGATCATTCAGAGGTGTAGTCAAAACATAGCAACTGACAAGAAAATGTTTACTGATATGCTGACATGGTACATTCAATTTTGGCAGACACTTCTTGCAATCATCCCTCGGCTGTTCAAGGTGGTGAAGACTGTGAAGCCTACTCAAAGGAAATGACCTCTCGCCTCATTTGATGCAAAGGGGGATATTGTTGGGCTTATAGTGTTGCGTCATGGGCTCGGTCCTTAGCCCAGTTTTGATTGCCGGTTTGGGCCTGTCCAACCGTGCATGTTTTTCTTCTAGCGTTTAGTATTTAAGTTGCATGCATGCAGCCTTTGTTAGTAACGCTTTTACTATTTTTCGCTCATTGAGTTTTGTAAACCCTAGCTCGCCTCTACAGTGGAAGTTCTTCATCGAGCTCTGCTGAGGCGTGACTATATTTGAATCATAAGCATAACGTTGATTCCACACTGTGTTGATAATATTATTGTGTTTGATTTGTTTGATCTTCATCTTTTTACCTGTGAAAGATCTAATCGATCTGAGATTTATTCTCATCAACTACAATTCAATTTTATGGAAGGTATAGGATTTTTCGGAATAAACACTCTCATTTTTATAAACAAACGAATTACAACTCATTTTATAGAAAATATCGGATTTCTAGAAACAAACATGATTTCATCTCATTGAATGGCATATATTTATTGCTACAAATGCTTATGAACTCATCAACTTAAATGTTGACACTTTTTCTCAAATAACTTGTATTCTCAGGAATTCAGTAAAAACAGGTTATCAACAGCTTTTGAAGATTTGACGCTATGGCGTTAAACAAAACTTTTGAACATCATATTGTAGCTGACATTTTGAAACATGTAACACATACAATGATGTAACTTTTTCAATTATGTATATAATGGTTGTGTTTGCTTTCTTTCCTATTCAATTGTTATGATATTGCACATGACGTCCTCCGCCCACAAACATTTATGTCATTCAGTTTTGGGGGTGTGACAACCTTGAATTAGAAACTTTATTACCATGGAATTGTTTCTAGTAACAAAGTTCCAATTGGATATTCTGTAATATCAAAAGCTCAGTGTTTGAGACTCAGTGTTTTGCATCATAAGTTGGAATTCCATCACATGTTGGTTTGTGATAAGACTTTGGAACTGTTAAAGGATCATCATTGGAATAATGTCCAGTTGATCTGTTCACCAAGGAATGACCATAGAGAGGCATAATATGTATGTTCCTAACATGGGATGGCTGATTTTTAATTGAAGTGATTAGTTGATTACTTGAAACAATATAAAATAATAAATTCATAATTATTATAGTGATTAAATAATAGAGATTTATTTATTTTCAATAGGTTTAAGACCATAGTCAATTAGTTTATTATTGTGTTTCACTTTGCATGTTTTACTTACTGAATAATTTGATTATACGAAGCTCAACAGTCGCTCATACGTTAGAAAGTAAGTAGTGAATGAAGACTATCATAAATTGGATTGTAGATTGTCTAAGAAGTTTACACATATCAATTGTGTTGCTACAACGCTCATGAGTACTTAGAAAATGGATATTTGAGTATTGGATAAACCTACGCTCAAAGAATTACTTCATGGATTCTATCACGAGTAATTCTGAGATGATAATATCTTATATTATTGACATGGAGATATATGAGTTATAATTTACAAGTCAGTTGTGCATTGGTGTTACGTAAACACATCAATAACACGACGATATAAAATTTAGTGTCATGTGTGATTTGGTGAGTAAAAGATACAAGCATATGAGTCAAAATTTACTCATTCCTTTTTCCCTAACGGGAAAAGAGATATCTTTGGGCCCCTTGATGATTTGATGTCGACATCTAAAGAGCTTGGTCGAGCCCTGACTGAATTGACGTCTTCAATTAGTAGTCTGAATTTAGTCATCGTAAATTTGGAAAATGAGAAACAAAATTTTAGACAAAGAGATTGATTTCAATCCATGTCTCATGTTCATATGATATCTAGAAAAATGGATGAATATTTGATCACTCATCTAAAGGACAAATGTATGATCGGATCAGAGTTTGGTCGTTTCTTTGGAAAGCACCATTTGTTGTTTAATTTAGAAGTTATACTAGTAATTTAGTTTTAGACTTATCCAAGTGGGAGACTATTGGATTAGATGTCTAAGCCAATAACTAAATTAGTAATCTTAAATTATTAGCAAAGTCCTTTTGGGTTGCCCTCAAACCTAGTAATAGACTGGAATGTCTTTTTTAGAGAGATATTCATTTATTAATTTATTATATGATTAATAAATTAATTAGAAATCAAAATAAATAATTTATTAATATATTAATTAGAAATAGTAATATTTAATTAAGAATTAATCAGAAGTTAATTGGAATTAATTTTGGGATTAATTAGATTAATTAAAAGTTGTAGGACTAAAGGTGACAATGTTCAAAAGTTGAACATTGACCAACTCTAGAACCTCCTATAGGGAGGATGGTTCTATAGGAGTTCTAGAGTGTTTCTAGATCTTTTCTTGGACACTAAGGGAACTTGGATGCCTTAGGGGGGAAGCAAAAGGATTAGGGTTATCTAAAAGGAAACTGCCTTCTCCTTAGCCTCCCTATCACCTATATAAACCCCCTTGGGTTATGATTTTTGAAATTCACCTCATTCCAAAGAGAATTTTGAAAATTCCCTTCCTCCTCCCCTTTCCTCTTTAGTCTCCAATTTGTTAGGGTTTGGATATGAGTCATTAGAGGCACGAGACTTCTGGTGCTTCCTTTCTGAAGACCAACAAGGAAGGATTACTAGTTTATTTTCTATAATAAACTAAGGTATGAATTTTCTAATAACCCTTTTCTAATTTTGAAAATAGAAACATAGATTTCGGGTTCTTGATATTCAATATTTGTTTGCAAATAATATTGAAAACATAGATCCATTAGGATGCATGTAGACTTAGGGTTTATGTTTTTCCGCCACATAATTTTTGTAACCTATAAAACCCATCAAATGATAGTTGAGAAATTGAGACATCCTCAACCATAATTAGAGCTTTTTTTAGTATAGAATGATCCAAACAGACGATCAAGGGTTGAACCAGTTGAGACTACTTTGATGGATCGACAACAACAACCATGTTCTGATTAAGTTTGATGTTCAGCAGTGTAGATGTTGAATATTGTTCCATGAAAGAGATATGATTAGAAAAAGCCATTGGATTTGAGCATAAAAACGTAGATCAAAATTTTATTTGTAGGGTTTTTGAATGTAGAGAGGAAAAAGATGAAAAATAAGGGTTTATATATGGTGAGAGAGGTGTAGAATTTGAATTTGAATTGTTTATAGGAGTGGAGAGAGAAAAAAAACGCCACCACACAATAAATGTTTTGCTTATTATCTGCTAGCAAATGGAATCACGCCAATTATTCCACCTCATCAAAATTTTGTAACAAACTCAACCGCCGACTATTGATCATCATCATGTCAAACCCTTAGAACACACGCCTTGAATTTTGAAAGTTTGAAAGAAACATGCGAGTTCAGTTTCTAGTAGTTTCACAGTCACTGATTCACCCTTCAATATTTGCAAATTGAAATAATATCCATCGGAACTATGACCAATATTGTCTTTCATAAGCGCATTGATATTTGCATAATCAAATAGAACCCAGATTTTGAGAAATTAAAGATTTTAGTGCATATGTGTGCTAAATGAAAACATAGAAGTAAATTAAAGATTTTTTTTTCATAAGTATTGATATCAAAGAATCTTTGATATAAAAGTAGTGTGATCATGGGCACATATTCTCTTCCTTCAATAGTCAAGAGAGACTAAGAAGTGTTTATGTGGTTTCCTGTTGAATTACGGTCGTCAACTTATTAAGGTTACGAAAGGCATCTTTTCATAGGTTTCATGGGCAAGCTAGTTTCCGATCATAGATGCAACTTAACATAAGTGTAGAGATATGAAAGGAAAAACTTAATTAACCAGTGTAACCAAGATCAAGTACAACAAAAATGGTACAGTGATTTGAAAGTATCATCGAGATAAAAAAAATGTTCATACATCAATCTCATAATTTGAAAAATAAAATTGGACCTTGTTGGGAAGAAATTAATTTGGAATCAATTAATCTCATAAATATCTCGCAAATGAAAATTGAGAGATTTTGAACATTAAAAGATAAAGCATTGCGAAATATAAAAATTTCAACTGTCAATTCCTTTGTTTCATGCTAGAACAAAAATGTTCACCGTCAATTCAGTTTTGGAAATGGTTGTTGGGTTTCACCAAGATCATGGTAATAATGACCAAGAGATCATAAATACAAAATTTTTGCACACCTACATCTTAGTTTTTTTTACTAGAAATGTCTTGGATATGCGTCATTGTGTGTGCATAGAGTAAAAAAGATCAAATTGGAAAAGGAAAACGAGTTTTTCACACTCTCAAGTTAATAGTGAGAATGATCATAATTTTTTTTGAGAAAACTAACTCCGAGTTGGTATAGACTCGAAACATCAAGGGTTAATAAAAAAATATTGTTAAGAGAACCTTCAATTCCTTATGGTTTAAAAAGGAACACTATGTTTGGATTTGTATATACCCAATACATTACCGATGTCCAAGATTGGTTAAAAGAAATATAGTACCTCTGCTACGAAAGATTGACCTATAAAAAATCTCTGAACTATGAAATTAGTAGAGATAGGTAGCTCGATGATTTTTGTTAATACGACATATTTGGAAGAAATTCTTAGGATAAGAAATTTCAGTAAGGCCTTTTTTTTTAAAAAAATAAAAAAATAATAAAAAAAAAAAAAAAAAGAATCATTAAGACTTAAGACGACATGCTGCAGTATGCTTCTACGGATACCTAACTAGTGTGAAGAAGAATAATATCCGTACCCTAAGAAAGTAAACATGCCAACAAATACGGCTTGAGATTAAATTGGAAAAATAAAGACCAAAATAAGTAAAATCTTTTTGAATTTTTCAATGTTTTTGAAAAAAAAGACATAAATAAGAAAAATCTTTTTGAAATTTTGAATATTTTTGAAAAATAAAGACAAAAATAAGAAAAAGTTGAACAAATACCTAGAGCACTAGCTTGTGAAAGATCATACCTTCACGCAACTAAGTATGTTGTTCGCAACTAAAAGGAGAAAGCCTGCGAAGCTAGCAATGAATCGCAAGTGAATAGTAACATTTTCGTAAGTTCAAGGATCTGACTTCGGAACTGATTCAACGTCAATCATTCCAAGTCCTTGAAGGATCCTGTTAAAAGTGATTTCGGGTAAAGCTTTTGTGAAGATATCAGCCAGTTGATCGGTTGATCGTACAAAATGTACTTCAAAATTTCCATCTTTAACATGGTCATTTATGAAATGATATCGTAACACTATGTGCTTTGTCTTTGAATGTTGAACAGGGTTATGAGAAATGTGTATGGAACTTTCAGAATCACAATATAAATGAATATTTTTCATGTTAATGCCATAGTCTCTTAACTGACTTTGAATCCAGATTATTTGCGAAGTGCACGAGATTGCTATGATGTATTCAGCTTCAGCATTTGATAAAGATATGCATGGTTTTTTTTTATTGCCAGTTGTGATGTATCCATCCAAGAATTGACATCTGCTAGATGTACTTTGGCGACCAAGACCACAACCTCCGATATTAAAATCAGAATAAGCATGAACAAAAAACCCAAAGTTAGATGGATACCATAATCCAAGAGAAGTAGTTTTACGAAGATATATGAAAATGTTCTTTAATTCCATCATATGTGATTCGTATGGATTCGCTTAAAACCTTGCACAATAGCAAACTACAAACATAATGTCAGGAATAATAGATATTAGATACAATAAAGAACCAATCATCTGCCTTTATAATGTAAGATTTGTTGCAGGTTTATCAAGTGAAGAAGTGAGCTTTATTCTAAACGCCATCAGAATTTTAACCTTCGAGCAACCATTCATGCCAGACTTATCAAGTAAAGTCTTTGTGAAAGATTATTGATTAATGAATATGCCCTTTAAAATCTGTCTAATATTTAGTCCAAGAAAAAAAAAAATGGATCCATAGATCTCATTTCAATTTTTTTCCATCAATTTGCAAAATTCAGCAGATACATCAGGACATGTTGAACCGAAAATGAAGCCATTAACATAAATTTGAATAATCATTAAATGAATAGCCAATTTCTTACGAAAGAAGGTAGGGTCAACTGAAAATTGTTTAAATTTTGAGTTTTTTTAAGAATTTAGTCAGAGTATCATACCATGCACGTGGAGCTTGCTTCAGACCATACATTGCTTTATTTAGCACATAATAACGATCAGGAAATTTCTCATTTATGAAACCTGGAGGTTATTCAACATAACGGATTTCTTTCAGTTCTCTGTTGAGAAATGTACACTTCACATCTATTTGAATTACTTAAAAAAATTGTGAGTAGCATAAGCCGAAAAGGTGCGAACAGACTTCGGACTTGCTACAGAAGCAAATGTTTCTTTGTAATCTATTCCTTCGTTTGACATATCCTTTCACTACAAGTTGTGCTTTATTCCAAATCATGTTTCCTTCTTTTTCCATTTCTATTGCGAACACGTAAAAATCCTTGGAAAAGTATCACCAATAACTTAATTTCGTGGATGATCCCGAGTCCATTTCATAAAAGGTGGATAGTTTAGATCATAATCAGGATTTTAACTCAACATTGATTTCCTCAACTTTTGATTGAGCATCGGATTCGCTTTCTGAAATTTTCTCTTCATGATAATTAGGAATTTAACTCCCCCTAGAAATTTGGATTTAAACTCTCCCCCTGCACAAAATCATTAATATTTCTTTCAATAGATTGTGTAATTATCAGAGAATTAAAATGTTCTATACTCTCCCCCTCAAAAGGACAAGTAATAGAATCAATGTTTTATTTTGAGGTTTGTACATTTTGGAATGTTTCATCAATCAGTTTTAACTATTCATCATCATGATATCAGTTGCTTTGTTTTCAAAAGATATTGCCTTTTCAGGTTCATCAAACAAATTCAAAAATTCCTCATAAAGGTTTGAGAGAGAAGTTGTTTGCTTGCAAGATTGAGGAAAAAAATTATCCTATTTGGATAACTTCTTTCAGAACCGATTTCACAAATTTGTCATCAAAGGTGACATAATATGTTTCTTCTATTTTCTTTGACTTCTTATTCAAAACACAATATGCGTTGGAGCTTAGAGAATATCCCAAAAAGATTGCTTCATCTGATGTCGTGTCGAATTTGTTGCGATGTTTCTTGGAGTTAAAGATGAAACACCTAGAGCCAAAAAAATATGATAGAACTTTATGTTACAATTTCTATTATAAAAAATTTCATAAGGAGTAATCAGAAAGCATTTATTGATATATGAATGATTTTGAGTAAAGCAAGCAGTTGCGATTGCATCAGCCCAAAAATATAACGACAATTTTGCAAAAGATAACATGGTTCTCACAACTTCACACAAGGAACAATTTCATCTTTCAACTACACCATTCTGTTGTGGAGTGTGCGGAAAAGAAAATTTGTGACTGGTTCCTTTGTTAGTTAAGAATCCATCAACGACATGATTCTTGAACTCTATTCCATTGTCACTTGATATCTTCCGAACAAGCTTTCAAAATTGAAGAAATAATACCCAAATGAAACGAGAAAATCATCAACCATAACTAAAATGACTTTTTTTTATCACCAATGCTTTCAATTGAAGATGGACCACAAAGATCTGTATGTATTAATTTCAGTGGTTCGATTATCTTGGTATTCATGATAGAAGAATGAATTTTCCTACTTTGTTTTCCAAGTTTGCAATCAACACACAAAAGTTCTTTTTCATATTTGAGAAGAGGTAGACCTCTGACCAAATCTTCAATAATGAGTTTTTTAATATATTTGAAGTTGAGATGAGAAATTCTCCTATACCACAACCAACTATCATTTGATGATGCTTTCGCAAGCAGACACACAGAAGGTTTTCCTTGAATAGGATTCCAATTGAGAGGATACACTTCACCTTTTCTTTTTTACTTCAAAATAGTTTTCATTGATTATTTCTGTATAATTTTTGAACCTTTTGCATTAATTAGATTGTTCTTTAAGCCTTCTACATAAGCTCTCTTACAAATTATGAATTCACCATTTGTTATGATTCTGTATCATTTAATTTCTACGGTTACTTTATTCCCATACTTCACTCTTCCACCATCTTTCAAAGTACGATACTCTCTCAGTTGTGATTTACTTCCATTCATATGATGAGAACAACCACTATCAATGCACCATTTGGAATGGAACTGCTCACCACGAATTATCTACAAAGTTGAACAGATTTAGGAACTGTAACACTCGGTTTCAGATTTGCCTTGTTGCTTGGGGTTGCAGATCAATCATCAGTTGTCATGGGGTTTAGGGATCCGGGAAAGGAAGGATTTAGCCCAATTTGGATGTAGTTTCCATGGTTTAAGTGATCCATATATATTTGATTTTGTCTTCGGAAGCCAAGGGTATGACTGTAAAATTGATATCTCGGTATTTTATGGGTGTTGGGTTTTCTTCAGAATGTTTTAAGGGTTGGGGGTATTTTTAGGATCGTAAGGCTTCTCACAACCTTTTTGTGGATATAATATTCGTTGGATACGGACCTAGGATGAGTGAGTTATGGCATTTTGACGTTATTGACAGAATTGGCCCTTGGATGGAAAAGCATGCAAATCAATCCCACGCTTGCAAGGATGCATGTGCATCCTTAGTTGGGTACGCCCAGCATAGAGACGGAAAAGTGGACACGGGTTTGGGGAGACATACGCCCAGTGTATGCTCATAATACCCAAAACCCTAATTGTTAGGGTTTGCACCATATATAATGCCTTATTTCTACCCCAACCTTCATCCGTTCAGCCTCCACTGTCCCTAAAGAGTAGAAATCAAACCCTAAGCCTCTTGTATGCCTTGTGAGCTATTTTGGTGCACATTTGGGGTGGTTTTGGTGGTTTAGAAAAAGAAAGAGTTAGAAGAAAGAGCAAGAACGTGAAAAGAGGTTGTAGATCTACAAGTTTGGCATCTTTTCTGACTCACTGGAGGTAGCAAGATTTAACCTTGATCATTGTGTGTTTACATATAGTTTTGGGGAATTATTTGTGGCATTCTGGCCCCATAGTTGAGACTTCTTGTATTCTAGTAGTTCTAATCCATAAGAGCTGTCCTTTTGAGCTCTTGGAAGCATTTAGAACCTTAAATTATGGTTAATCCACAACCATGCAAGTGTTAGATGGTCACAAAGAGTGTTTAAGGACTTAAAACATGTATTAACCCCCATATATGCATACAAATACATAAAGTTTGTAACTTTATGGTTTAAGACGTCTTAAAGGGCCTAGATCTATGGTTTGGATGTTAGGACTTAATTGATTAAGTCACAAATGAGTTTCTTAGGAGGTTGGTCAGTACGGTGGGTGTACCGCTACTACGTTGTGCGTACTGGTTCAACCTCCCCAAAGTTCGTCGAGGCCAGCGTACGTGCCATGTATGTCGCGCGTACGCATTCAGAGTGGTCAAAGGTGTTTTTGGGCCTTAGGAGGTTGGTCCATAGTTGGTTGGGCCTCACGACCCACTGTTGAGTAAGGCCTCTGGGCCTAGACCTAGCTTTGTATTGGGACTTGGTGAGCCTAATGGTTTTGGTCTTTAGTAGGCCCAATGGGCTTGGACCTGTTAAGGTCGAAGTTAGGTTGTAAGGTGTCGAAATTGTAATGTTATTTTATAAAGGCATTGTATGTCGAATCAGAATGTCTAGTCCTTTGTAAGTTTTTGTATGCTTTGTTTTTCTCCTATAAATAGGAGATTTAGCTAGATTTAGATAAGAGTTTTTGGGAAGTAGATCTTGTTTATTCACTCCTTGTAACGTCGAAGCATAATTGAGCTGAAACTAGATCTTATTTACTTTCGGTGTTCTTATTTTTCGCAACTCTGATTCTATATTCATTACTCGATTTAATACTTCATCAATTGGTATCAGAGCAGGAATCATATCTCTGCAATCTGATTTTCATTCTGAATCAAAAAGTTTTTGAATCAATTACTAGATTCAAAAATTTCCGCACCTTTTGTTTTGAAAATCCTTATTGATCTGCAGTTGTGATTCGATTCTCCAACTGAATTGTTGAATTGAGTGTTCTATTTGAAATCCCTAATCGTTTCAGCTATTTGTCTTCAAAAACTCTTAAGTTTTTCTGAAAAATTTATTCGTACGTTCATCCCTAGGATCATCCCTGACCAACCTGAACTCAATGACATCATATTCTCATTTTCTAGGATCTTCAACTAAGATTCCTATGATCATCCCTGAATACTAACATATGTAGATTGATCGCATGCAAGACTACTTAAACGGGCTGGATGAGGAGCTCTGGTCATGTATTTCCAGAAATAGTACTCCATCAAATGTTCAAGCAAATGGATCTTCATCTAGAACTTCAAGTGTTAATGAACAATTTGATAGGTTGAAGAAGCTTGAGAAAAGATGTATGAGAGAATTATGTGGTGCATTGCCTCTTATTGTGTAAAACTATGTCAGAAGATGTACAACTGCAAAAGACATCTGGAACAATCTCAAAGAAAAGTTTCAAGGAAGTGAAAAGACTTGGATCAATTCTATGAAATACTGTTTGATTGAATTGAAAGAATTCAAACAGAGAGATGGTGAATCGATAGAAGATTACTATGATCGGTTGAACAAGCTAATCTACAAGTGTAACTACCATGGAATTACTCGAAGAATGGAGGAATGTGACATTGATGGTGAAAAGTCGGCAAAGTTTCTATACTTTGACTCTTAATGACTTGTACAATCTGCTTAAAACTCATGAAGGAGAAGTTAATGAAATTGCTGAAGAATCGAAAATGAGTATTGGAGGACCATTAGCTTTGATGTCGAAAGTTAATGAGAAAGAGTTAGTCGAAAAGGAAGATTCTGATAGTGAAGGATTTTTGGTTAATATAGACGATGAAGCTGTTGCATTTTACTCGAATAATAGGGTAAAGAATTGTTTCAAGAAACCCTTTAATTTAAAGTCGAAAATTGGTGAAGGAAAAAGGAAAGTTTGTGACAAAATCAGGAGGAGAAGAGAAAATGAAAAGTGAGAAAAGTGATGTTAAAGAGGAAGAGCAGAAAGTTGAGAAGAAACTTAAAAGGGATTAGGGAATTGATTGCCACTACTTCCACGGAGCTATTCATATGACGAGTGATTGTATGCTTCGTAAGAAAGATGAAAAGAAGAATAAGGTTAAGGACGAAGCATATTATGTGGAGTGTTTAGAAAAGGTTCGTGCAAAAGTGAATGGAATGTCATTGGTAGCGAGAGGCGAAGGTGAGGATGATGGCACTTATCAGATATGGTCTTAGGGATCTAATGATGAAGAAATGTGTAATCCGAACCATGGGGCATTGTTCGAACAATTTGAAGAGGAAGAAGAAGAATTGGTGACTGGTCATTGTTTCATGACCAAATTAGGAGATAAATCACTCATGACCACAAAGGTACGTTCTATTCTTCAATGTTTTAATATTCCTTTAAGTGCATATGATTCTGAACTAATTGCTTTTGATGGCATTGTTGCTGATTTTGATTCTTTGGTTATCTCTGCTAGTAACGAGGCTAAGAAATCAACTTCTCAGTTGCTAGAGGTTCAGAAGCAGTTAGATTTCAAGAAAATAAAAAATAGAAAGTCTAGAGTTACAGATTACAAATATAATATGTGATAGAGAATCATTGAGTAGTGAAGTAAAATTGTTGTTAGCTCAAAGAAACATTTATTGTAATTCTGTGAAAAGACTCTTTGCAAAATTAACTACTTTGCATCATTCATCAGATATAATTAAGGAACAACATAGGAAGTTATTACCTTTTTTAGCTTACAAGAGAGAGAGAGAGAGAGAGAGAGAGAGAGAAGGTTGATAACATTTCTTATGATTGTGAGAAAACAATTGCTGAATTTGATAAAATACCTAATGATAGATATGCTTATGGAATTGTGAAAATTGATGAATGTCTTGATGTAGATGAATTAGTTGATATTCTGAATGATACATTGACCAAAACTGAACAAATTAAAATTTTGAAAAGAACTGAGAATTCAACATCTGATTCTCAATTTAATTTTGTTGGTATTGAAGATAATTTTGATAATATTAGCAAAATTAGTGATTTTGAGGATGTTGATTGTTCTCAGTTATCTGTCATTAATGTTGCATCTAAGTCTAAAGGAAAAGAAAAATGTAATGATTCGTTGCTTAAGATTGTCACTGACAAACCCTCAACTTTGAAAGTCTTTGATTTCGATCATGTGAGTCTCAAAGATAGTCAAACTGATAGTAGTGATGATCAAAGTGATGATGAAGTTTTGAACAAATCATCATCAACAAGTAACGATTCGAAAGAAACAACAAGTTCACGAATTGTTGTTGATCAGGTGTATGGTGACACTGAAAAATTCAATAAGGTAACTAATCAAGTGGTGTATTCGAACTTCAAATGCTCAGATGATGTTGTTTTTCCAAATCACGTGTTTGTGAAAAAAAGGAAATGTTGAAAGTATTAAACCAGATTTAACAAGTTGGTTGAGGAAGATAACAAACAAACATCTGATGAACGATTTTTTGCAACTCAGAGTATTATCGAAAATAATCTCACAAAGAATACATACACTTTTCAACAAAAAAACTCAAAGAAAATGGATTGAAAATCAAAAGTTTCAAACGAAATTCCAAAACAAAATGAGGAGAAAACTGAACAATTTGTCAAAATCAACTCAAAAGAATTTAAAGATCAAATTGACAAACTTTCGAAAGAGAATGATATTTCAAAAAGAAAAGCAAGAAAGAAAATTTTCTGGCAAACTGTTGAGTCTCGAAAGAAACAAAACGGATTGACAAAGAAAACATCTTAAAAGACAGAATTCAAATATGTTAAAACTAAGTCTTTGTCAAACTCAAGCAATCAGAAAAATCCAACTCAATTTAGGAAATCATTGTCTGAATCCATTTCACAAACTACTTTTTCGAAAGATAAAACTCAAGCTCATACATCATTCTCGAAAAATTTCAATCATTCATCACAGACAGTTCAAAATCAAAATTTCACAAATCGATTTTCTCCTTATGCACAAAGAAGATTTTATCAATATGAAAATTTAAATCACACTCATCCACCAAGTCAACCAAAGAATTTTCAAAATCGATTTTCAAGTAACACGAATGTCAAAAACAGTGTTACAAATCGACAATTTGAGAAATTTCGTCCTAAATCAAATATTAATTTCACTCCACAAAAACCAAATTTTCCAAATCCTTCTGGGAAGCAATATTCGAAAGTTTCATACACTAAGGTTTCGTCAAATGTGAAGAATATCAACCATTGGCTTAAAGGAAAAAGAAAGATGTTTCAATCTCGAAATTTTTCCCAACAACAAATTCAAGAAGCTTATGAGAAATATGTGAATGATTCTTCAAACGGAAGTTCATCCTCAAAAGAATCAAATATTTCTGTGAAAATTTGGAAACCAGTTTCGAAAGACATACATGTTGAGAAACAAACTACGAACATAAAGGTGAATGTTTGTGACAATCCTAAACCTTCGAAAACTTATGTTTCTTCTCCTTTACCTAATGATGTCGACTTATTTGATACTTTCAACTCAAAAGTTCATGATTGGGTTTTAGGTTCTTCATTTTACTCAGTTTTCAAAGCTAAAAACCAAGTACTCAAACAGCCTTGGGTACCTAAATTCTTTCATTAATTGCAGTTTTTATGTGACGAGCAATATGATGAGAAGTGGTACATTAATAGCGGTTGCTCTCGTCACATGACTAGAAAGAAGGAGAATTTGCGTGATTATCGAAATTTGGAGAATGTTGGTGTAGTTAAATTTGGAAACAATCACAAATGTCAAGTGAAAGGTTATGGCAAAATCACGAATGGGAAATTTACTGTTAAGAGAGTTGCATATGTTGAAGGTCTTCGACATAACTTGATAAGTGTTTCACAACTTGTTGTGGGAACTGGCAATCAAGTGGTGTTTAATGAAGCAGGAAGCATTATTTCAAATGTAGAAGTTTTGCTCAAATCTAAACGACATGGAGACATGTTTAGTCTTGATATCAAACCAATCATCGAAAAACCCTCAATGTGTTTACTCACGAAAGCTTCAGCTGATGTTAGCTAGCTTTGGCATCGGCGACTTTCTCACTTAAACTTTCGAAATATCAACAAATTGGTAGCTGATGATCTTGTCTATGGTTTGCCTGTGTTAAAATTTGATAATGATACTTTATATGCAGCATGCGAACACGGAAAACAACATCGCAAAGGTCGTCCAGTGGTTATTGATTCAAAATTTGTTGAACCGTTGGAATTACTTTATATTGACTTACGTGGACCATCGACTATTGAGACACTCAACAAGAAACGGTACATTTTAGTTATTGTTGATGATTTTTCACGGTTTAAATGGGTTTATTTTCTCAGCTTAAAATCTGAGGTTGCTCAAGTAATGATCGTCTTTATCAAGAAAATAGAGATCAGCTTAAAGAAGAAAGTTCGAAAAATTAAAAGCGATAATGGTTCTGAATTTAAGAATAAATTTCTCGATTCGTTTTTAGTTGATCAAGGAATTTCGCATAATTTCTCTTCACCATATACACCTCAGCAAAATGTTGTGGTTGAGAGAAGAAATCATTCTCTTTGTGAAGCAGCACGAACTATGCTTACATATGTCAATCTTCCTCAATATCTTTGGGCTGAAGCTTTTTCCACCGCATGTTTTACTCAAAACATATCATTTATTCATCGTCGTTTCAACGTTACCTCTGATGAAATTTTGAATAACCAAAAACCTAATGTAAAATTCTTTCATGTTTTTGGTTGTAGGTGTTTTATCATAAATCTCAAGGATCATCTTTCGCAATTCCAGTCCAAAGCTGACGAAGGAATTTTCTTGGGATATTCTCATAATTCGGTTCCATATCGGGTTTTGAATAAACGAACACGCAAAGTGGAAGAAACATTTAATCTAACATTTGACGATTATTATGTTAAACAAGTCGAAAAATGTTTTGATCACACACCAATTATTAATTAATCAAATGTTGAGTCTGAAATCTCAAATTTGACAGATTTTGATTAATTTTTGATACTCCAGATATGGTTGATGATGCTGAAGTTAATGCAACTGATAATCGCATACCTAAAGCTTCAAAGCATTCTGATGATTCGACATTCATACCAGACATCTCAGACTTGAATTCAACATCGAATTCTCCAAGACTTGGCGAAAGCATGCTAAACGATCAAGTTGAGGGGGGGGCACTTGAATTCGACAACTCAAGTTGAGGGGGAGCATCCTTTTGAGGGGGAGTATAGAAGATTGGATATTGATGTTGAGGGGGAGCATCCTGCTGAGGCGAAGCAAAATGATTCAATTATGTCGAATAATGATCATAATGAAAATTTTCATGATTCAAATGACAATATTTTTGTTGCAAGATCTGAAAATAATGAAATGTTTGAAGATGCACCATTGGATTTTGATCCAGCATATCCACCTTTAGATAAATGGACAAGAAATCATCCCAAGGAACAAGTTCTTTGAAATCCACAAGACGGTGTGTTAACGAGAGCTCAACTTCGTGCAAAGAATGAGGTGCTTAACATTCATCAAGAATTTTTCATGTTTAATGTTTTCATTTCGAAAATTGAACCAAAAACAGTTAAGGTTGCAATGGAACACTCAGATTGGGTTGTTGCAATGCAATTCGAATTGGCTGAATTCGAAAGAAACAAGGTTTGGAGGTTAATTCCTAAGCCAAAAAGATGTTTCGATAGTTGGGTTAAAATGGATTTTCAAAAAAAAAAATACATAGATGGTAATGTTGTTCCAAATAAAGCTAGACTTGTAGTAAAATGTTATTCACAACAAGAAGGAATAAACTATGAAGAAACCTTCGCCCCTGTCGCAAGACTCGAGGCAGTTCGAATATTTTTAGCCTATGCAGCTCATAAAGATTTTGATGTTTATCAAATGGATGTGAAATGTGCATTTTTGAGTGGAGAACTCGAAGAGATTATCTATGTGGAAGAACCTCCAGGTTTTGTAAATGAATAATATCCTAATCATTGCTATATTTTAGATAAGGCTGTTTATGGGGTAAAACAAGCACTAAGAGCATGGTATGGAGCTTTAACTTCATACTTAAAACAATAGAAATCTAAACAAGGATTAGTTGATCCCACTCTCTTTCAAAAGAAAGTTGGGGATCATCTAATGGTTGTTCAAATTTATGTTGATGATATTATCTTTGGCTCTACTGACCCTACTTTGTCTAATGAATTCGAAAATCTGATGAAAAGCAAATTTGAGATGAGTATGATGGGAAAAATCAACAATTTTCTTAGGTTAAATATTCGTCAAAACAAAGAACGGATTTTTATTAATCAAAAAAAATATACCAAGATTTTGCTTGAAAATTTTGGAGTGATGAATAGCACGAAATTACGAGAACCAATGGCGACTGGAACAAGACTTACACCTTCGTTAGATAAACCTGCCGTTGATTTAATTCTTTACAGAAGCATGATAGGTTCGTTACTTTACCTCACGGCAAGTCGACCTGATATTATGTTTTATGTTTGTAATTATGCTAGGTATCAGTCAAATCCTAGAGAAACACATCTCACTGCAGTGAAGAATATTTTTCGTTATCTCAAAGGATCAATTTCGTTAGGATTGTGATATCCTTCGAAAACTGGATTTTTCTTACAAGCTTTTTTAGAAGCTGATTTAGGATGTTGCAATCTTGATCGAAAAAGCAAAAGTGGTAGGTGTCAACTTTTGGATGGGAAGCTAGTGAGTTGGCAGTCGAAAAAGCAAACATGTGTTTCGATTTCCACAGCAGAAACTGAATATGTTGCTGCTATAGCCTGCACTTCACAAATCATATGGATTCAAAGTCAAATGCATGATTATGCAATCAACATGAAGAAAATTTCGTTGTATTGTGATTCACAAAGTGCCACACGTATTTGTCACAACCCTGTGTAACATTTGAAAACCAAGCATATTGCTCTTCGATATCATTTTATAAAAGATCGTGTGGAAGATGGAAACATTGAGGTTCACTTTGTGAAAACAACTGATCAATTGGCTGACATTTTCACAAAACCTTTAGATGAAAAATCATTTGTGAGAATTATGGAAGGACTTCGAATGATAGATGGAAATTCAATCTCTGGAACGATTTCGAAAAAGTGAAGAGAGTCAAATTGCAAGAACGTCGAATCAAAGGTGCTGAATGATCTTCAAAGAATCCCGTTAAGTGTTCAGTGGTTACTGTTCACATTAAGTGCTTCGACACACTTCGCTTTTGACATTAAGTGAACTTTGATTTCTTGACAAATTTTCGATAGTTTGTCAAAATTTTGTTATCTTTTCACAAAAAAAAAATTCGATAGTTTCGTACACAAAATTTTTTTTGATAGTCTGGTAGAGAATATTTGTTAGATTGCTAAGTTGTTTTTCTTTTCGAAAAATCAAAAACTCCAAAAATATTTTTGTTTTGTTTTGTTTTGTTTTGTTTTGTTTTAAAAAAAATCTTATTTTTGTTATTGTTCATAAATCAAAAATCCAAAAATATTTTCTTTTAGTTTGTTTGTTTTATAGAAAAGCTTGGAACATGAAACAGAGGAGGAACAAATATTTGAGGTAACTTGCTTGCTGTTTCAAGGGAAGGTACATCTTCGACATCTTATGTACTAGTTAGGTTGTCCCTAGAAGCATGATGCAAGATGTTGACCTAAGCCTCTTTTGACCCAATGTGTGTTGAAGCCTTAATGAAATTTTCATCACATAAATTTCTTCCCAATCAGGCTATGTTGGGCTGAAAAGAGTTTTGATGTTGCGTCTTTTGGGCTCGTTAGATTAGCCTTTTATTCTCCGGTTTGGGCCTGTCCAACTGAGAGCCTTTTATGTATAGTATTTAAGTTAATGCTTGCATGCATATTAGGTTAAGATTCTAGAGATTATCGATATAGCGATTTATCAAGAGTACAATATTTTCCAGTAATCGTTCTTGTAATCTTCCAATCCTTTACAGTTGATGTTCTTAATCGAGCTCTTCTAAGGATTTTATTTAATCATTCGACACGTTTGATTCAAGCTGTTTGTTCTTATTATTGCGTTTTTACTGTTTTAAATTCATATACTTGTTCAAGTTCTAATCGATCTTCTTAGATTAAAAGTTGTTTTTAATCCCATCAATTAGTATCAGAGCAGGAGGCTGTGTAATCGATACACATCTTTTCTGTGAAAAAGATTTCCATTAGGGTTTTCCGCAATCATCGATATTTATTAAGCCGTCATCTTAATTGACGTATCTTAGTATTTATTGTTTTGCCCTAATCTGCTTTATTACAAGTCTGATCTTTGAACAGGTTATTACGATCATAATGGACGCGACGCAATCAAACCCTATTAATATTTCCAACAGCATCGGTTCGACGACAAAGATTCCAATCTTGTACACCCATGACTATGAAGTATGGGCGCATCATTTCGAAGATTATGTGATTGGATCGGAGGACAATGGTTATCTCATATGGGAAGCCATCATCAGTGGACCGTTTTCTCATTCTACGACGGCCAGAATCATTAAGACGCAAAAAGAGTACAATGATCTGCTCAAGGACGTGACGAATATCGCGCAAGATGAAAAAGACAAACTCCAGTGCAATATTAAGGCACTTAGGTTGATCAGATTCGCCCTTCAGTCCGACACATTCAGGCTGGTCAGCTCATGCACTACGGCGAAGGAAGTGTGGGATAGACTTCGCGAGCTGTATTCCACAGACGAAGATCTTGAACATTCCATCCAAACCTTGCTTCTATCTGAATTTGGTGAATTCAGGCAAGGGGCCGAAGAAACTGTGACCCAGACGTTTGATCGCTTCAATCATCTTCTCAGCAAGATGATCAAACACGACATTGAAAGGAAGCTTATCGAACAAAAGGTTACTTTCTTAAACGGACTGCGATCTGAATGGAGAACAGTTGTTTCCACTGTTAAAGCCCATGAACAGTTTAAATCATATTCTTTGGCGAAACTGGTGGGTATCCTAAAGTCCCAAGAGAAGATTGTGGTTCAAGAGAAGAATGTTGTCTCCAGTCTTGGTTCGTTGGCCCTCCTCTCTAAAAGTAAAGCTGTGGTGGAGGATGAAGAGCTCAACTTGGAAGAATATGACCTCTCAACTGAGGATTATGCCATGATGGTATCCAATCCTAAGAGATTCATAAAGAAGAGATTCCCCAGCAACAAAAACCGAAACTGGCAGGGGAGTTACAGCTCAGAAAAAGCAAACAATGAACCGAAAGCTGAGGAGCCCAAAAAGGAACCGAAAGTAGATGGCGATTCCGGAGTAAGCTGTTTCTATTGTGGTGGCAAGAACCACTACGCTAAGGACTGTGTTCTTAAGAAGATGGCTGAAAAGGACAATGGAAATGATGAGGAAGCTGTGCTGCAGAAGAGATTGGATGAGTTGAGAAAGAAGAAGTCTACCGCTAACCCTTCTATTAATGCTCTTATTGTGCAGGGTTCGGTCAATGACGATGAGTTCGGTAGCACTGAAGTTTGGTCTACTGACTCAGAAGATGAAGAAGTGAGGAAGCCTACTCATGGAAAGGCATATGTGGCTAAGGAGGAAAGCAGTGGTGGAAAATGCTTCATTGTGACTGAAGTGTCTCAAATGAGAGGATACAACACCGATGGAGGAAGCAATGGACCGAAGGTGCAGGAGGATATGTGCTTTACGGCCAAACCACTCAGCCAGCAGTTCAATGAACTCGATGAACTGATAAAGAAGGTACAATCTGCTTTTATTTCATCTAAAGTACCACCATCCTCTTACGAGAAAGAACTAAAAAACGTTAACACAAGAATTTCTCATTTAGATAGTAGCTTAACTCAAACTCGAGTCACCAATTCTAACCTGACTGATCAATTAAGCAGGGTGGCGTCGAAGAGTGAGGAGCGGCGTATGTGGATTGAGTTAAAAGAGTCGGAATTAGTTAAAGTTAAAGACGAAAACATTTATTTACAGAGAGACAATTTGAAATTGTTGAAACAACGAAATGTTTTTTGTTTAATAGCTAAAAGTTTATATTCCAATATTACTCAACTTCACTTGGACTGTGAGATAGGCCAAAAGATCCATCGTATGATTTTGCCCTTCCTAGAATTTAAGGAGGATGAAATCGATGCCGAAGCTTACAACTGTGAAAGTGTGATATCGTCTGATGATGTCAACCCAACTTATAAAATTGGACTGGACAAAATTGAGTCCTTCATTAAGTCCAAAGACCACAAGGACATGCTCAAAAACCTTTTGGACGAAAATGACCGACTTAAACTGAGAACCGAAACCATACAAAAGTTTGACTCTCTAAACGCCAAAGTAAGCTCAGAAAATAAAATCGATGTTGAAAATGCATCTGAGCTTAACGAGGACGAAAACATGAGTGAAATTTCTGTAGAGGATACGGTTGACTGCTCAGAATTTGTTAAAAGCGAAACTGAAAACCACAAAAATCTTATTTCTGAAAATTCTGTGGAATTCGCTAGATTGTCCCAACAAAAGTCCCCGAAATTAGTAGAAAAAGTTGTTGTGTATCAAAAAGTCAGGACCACTCCAAATCAGGTATACAAGGTAACTGGAGTAACCGAACATCAAACAGCTGAACTCATAGCTATTGTTAACGAAGACAATGCTGATGGCTGTGATGAGTATTTCTGGGAAGCTCCTATTGATAATGGGAACGAAACCGTCGGCCTGTCTGAAAGAACCTCCTTGATGAAGAAAGGGAGGTACATACCTGAACCCTTGAACAAGCCCGATAATTTCAATGAACCAAGTACAAGTGGTACCAAAGAAATTCCTCAAGAGGATGATCGTTTAGCAAAAGAAGACATTCCTTCAACACCTACAGCTCCAAGCGAAACTTCATCAGATACTCCTTCCACTTCCTCAGGGCAAACTGAATCTTCTTCAGATATTCCATCTGTTCCCTCTGCTCAAAGAAAAACTCCTGAAGTTCAAAAGGAATCAGTCAAAGTGACAGCAAAAACGAAAGCGAACGTTCATCATCAACCTAAGCAGATGAGGGATAAGAAGATAGAGAGGAACCAAAGATACAGGAAAAATCTTTCTGAAAGGAAACAATTCTGGCACTCCCGGAACGCATACTATACACACAAGGACAAGAATCTGAAGTATGAAAACAATCCTGTACGAAAGCCTGAAAGTTCCTCCAACCGAAAGCCAAGGTTCGGTTCACAAGAAAATACCAACCGAAAGCCAAGGTTCGGTTCGCAAGAAGATACCAACCGAAAGTCAAGGTTCGGTTCTGAAAAGGATTTCAACCGAAACCAAAGGTTCGGTTCCAAGAACAACTCCAACCGAACGCAGAGGTTCGGCTCTGAAGTCAAAAGAGAACAAGACTCAAAGGTTAACCCCACCAACGATCAAAAGCAAAAGGGTCACCTAGAGTCATCAGCAAGGAAGACATTTCCGTCCAAATCCAAATCCTCTCTTCCTAATCCTTCTCGTTCTTCTACTTCCAACCATTCATCTCCATCTTGCTCTAACGCTAATTCCGTTGGTTCTCAAAAACCTCATTCATCTGCTGAACAGAAGGGAAAGCAGAAGGTCGATGAATCCAAACCTGAGTCCAAAACGAACATCCCTAATGTCAATAAAATAAAAGTCTTTACCATTAAAAAGAAAGATGAAACAACTCTAATTAAAAGAACATATCTAGTTGACATCTCTCTTACTATTCCTGTTCCCATGAAAAGCTCACATGGACCCAAGAAACTTTGGGTTCCTAAATCTGCTTAATTTTTGCAGGTTATAAGTGACGAGCAGTTTGAAGAAGAATGGTACATCGACAGTGGCTGCTCGCGTCACATGACAGGGAGGAAAGAGGAACTCAGGGAATACAGATCTCTTACAAACGGTGTCAATGTTAAGTTTGGAAATAACTCTTTCGGCACCATAAAGGGATATGGGATGATAACGAATGGTGATTTTACCATAAGGAAGGTGGCCTATGTGGAAGGACTTCAACACAACCTCATTAGTGTATCTCAGCTTGTAGGAGGTACAGGTCTCAAAATTTCATTCGGTGATGAAGGTTCTGAAATCATAAAGAAAAAGACAAAGAAAGTGATTCTGAAGTCAGAGCGAAAGGGTGAAATGTTTCCTCTGAACATGAAACCATCAAAGGAAACCCAGCCATATGTCTGCTATCAAAAGCTCAATCCGACGAAAGCTGGTTGTGGCACATAAGACTCTCTCATCTCAATTTCAAAGATATCAACCGACTTGTCACTAGAGGTCATGTTAGAGGTCTTCCATTGCTCAAGTTTGACAGAGAGCATTTATGTGCTGCATGCAAAATGGGAAAGCAAAGTCGTCAAAGTCACCCATCCGTAATTAACACAAAAGTTGTTGAACCACTCGAATTGCTTCATATCGATTTGTGTGGTCCTTCATCTATTGAAAGCATCAGTGGTAGCAAGTACATTCTTGTTATCGTTGATGACTTCTCTCGATTTACATGGGTGTTCTTTCTAAAGCTCAAATCTGAAGCGACTCAAAAGCTGAAAGTGTTTATCAAGCAAATTGAAGTCCAGCTCAAGAAGGTCGTTCGCAACATCAGGAGCGACAATGGTCTCGAATTCAAGAACAGGGAGTTTGAAGAGTTTCTTGCAGAAAAGGGAATTAGCCATAATTTCTCAGCTCCCTACACACCACAGCAGAACGGGATAGTCGAAAGTCGAAACCGATCTCTGTGTGAAGCTGCCCGAACTATGTTAAGTTTCGCTTCCTTACCTCTTTATTTTTGGGCTGACGCTATTTCTGCTGCTTGTTATACACAAAACAGGTCCTATCTCAACAAGCGATTCACGCTCACACCATATGAGATATTAAACAACAGGAAGCCCAATGTGAAATTTTTTCACGTTTTTGGCTCAAGGTGTTTCATCTTTAACTCTAAAGAACACCGCAACAAGTTTGATGTCAAAGCCGACGAGGGAATTTTTCTGGGGTACTCACTCACATCCAAGGCGTACAGGGTCCTAAACAAACGATCAAGAAGGATTGAAGAGACATACTATGTGACCTTCGACGATAACTACGTCAAGAAGCTACAGGCCATAGATGACACTGCCGGGGAAATATTTCCTCAAACTGGCCAAGTCACAGTCTCAATCGCCAATTTGTACGAGAAATTTCTGGAACTCTTTGATGAACCGGAAAAAGCTTCTCTCTCCGAAGCAGGTGCAACTGACAACAAAATAGATCATATGAAGCAGATTATCGAAGATGCCGCAAGAAGAATGCATGAAGGAGAATCGCCCACTGATGACTCTCCAACCAACAATGCTTCAGTCGAGGGGGAGCCAAGTTCTCATGTCGAGGGGGAGCAAAGATCTACCACTTCACCCGAAGGTCCTTCACCAACCGAAGGTACCTCTCCAACCGAAGGTGCCCCTCCACACGAACGTACTTCACTGCCTGAAAGTCTAGCACCGCAAGAAACCCCTGAACCTCATGTTTCTCAAGACTCATCAATTGAGGGGGAGCATGATGATATGATGCTTGATTTTGATAGCCAATCTGAGCCCGAAGAGATGATCAATGCTGAACTAGATCCAACCTTCGACCCGAATTACCCTCCTCTTACAAAATGGACCAGAGATCATCCTATCTCTCAAGTAGTTGGTGATGTATCTGAAAAGGTTCTGACCCGATCTCAACTGAAGGCAAAACAGACATCCTTATTCTTAAAGGTAGAGTTTTGTATGTTTAACTCATTCGTATCCAAAGTTGAACCGAAGACAGTGAACACTGCCCTTGATCACTCTAATTGGGTTCAAGCTATGCAAGACGAACTGAACGAGTTCGAAAGGAACAAAGTCTGGCGCCTCATTCCAACTCCTCCAGATGCTTTGGTTGTTGGTCTTAAATGGGTTTTTAGAAACAAAATGGACAAGGAAGGTAATGTCATAAGGAACAAGGCTCGTCTGGTTGTCAAGGGATACTGTCAGGAGGAAGGGATAGATTACGAAGAGACGTTCGCTCCAGTAGCTAGGCTAGAATCGGTTAGAATATTTCTGGCCTATGCTGCTCACAAAAACTTTGAGGTCTTCCAAATGGACGTCAAGTGTGCATTTCTCAATGGAGAACTTGAAGAAACTGTGTATGTGGAGCAACCTCCTGGGTTCGTAAACGAAAAGTATCCAAATCATTGCTATATTCTGGATAAAGCTGTGTACGGCCTCAAACAAGCTCCGAGAGCCTGGTATGAAACGCTTACAAAATTTTTAAAGATGTCCAAATTCAAACAAGGTTCGGTTGACCCAACCTTCTTTCGCAAAAAGGAAGGTAACCACCTTATGATAGTTCAAATTTATGTCGATGACATCATCTTTGGCTCTACGAATCCTAGCTTAACAGCTGAATTCAGAAAGTTGATGGAGACTAAGTTTGAAATGAGCTCAATGGGTCCTATTAATTTTTTCCTTGGTTTAAATATAAGACAGGGACTCGAAGGCATCTTTATCAATCAGGAAGCTTACACAAAGACTCTCCTAGCAAAGTTTGACATGATGGGAGACTCAAAAGTCAAAGTCCCAATGGCATTCGGCACCAAGCTTACCCCTTCTCTAGACAAACCGGTTGTCGACATCACGCTCTATCGTCAAATGATAGGCTCACTGATGCATCTAACTGCTAGCAGGCCTGATATCATGTTTTCTGTGTGTTATTGTGCTCGATTTCAGGCTAACCCACGCGAACCTCACATGCTGGCAGTGAAGAACATCCTACGCTATCTCAAGCGAACCGCCTCCTTAGGTCTATGGTATCCATCCAATTCAGGCTTCTTCGTTCAAGCCTATTCTGATGCTGACCTTGGAGGATGTGGACTCGACCGCAAAAGCACAACTGGTGGCTGTCAATTTCTTGATGGGAAGTTGGTCAGCTGGCAATCCAAGAAGCAAACATGTGTGTCGCTGTCTACTGCTGAAGCAGAATACATTTCCGCTGCATCCTGCACATCACAAGTGATTTGGATCCAGAGTCAACTTCGAGACTATGGACTCAATATGAAGAAGATCCCTCTATATTGTGACTCTGAAAGTGCAATTAGGATTTGTGATAACCCGGTGCAACACTCTAAAACAAAACACATAGCACTGAGGTATCACTTCATCAAAGATCATGTGGAAGATGGAAATGTCGAAGTTCACTTCGTAAGAACCACTGATCAACTGGCTGACGTCTTTACCAAAGCTCTTCCAGAAGCATCGTTCAATAAAATATTGCAAGGGCTAGGAATGATGGAATCAGAGTCAGTCCCTCACACTACCTCTCAATCTCAAACGTAAGAAGCGAAACCAACCGAACGTTCGGGTTCGGTTCAACCATTTCACTCGCTCATTACTTCAAAGGTACTTTTTCTCTGTTGTATATTTCTTGTGCAAAATTTGTTTTTCTTTATGTAAAAAGTTTTTTTTAATTGCATATCTAAACTCCTTGGTTTCTTAAAAATTTCCCAAAACCGAAACCAACCGAAGGTTCGGGTTCGGTTTTTCAAAATTTTCAAGAACCGAAACCAACCGAAGGTTCGGGTTCGGTTTTTCAAAATTTTCCTGAACCGAAACCAACCGAACGTTCGGGTTCGGTTTTTCAAAATTTTCCTGAACCGAAACCAACCGAAGGTTCGGGTTCGGTTTTTCAACAATTTCCCAAAACCAAAACCAACCGAACGTTCGGGTTCGGTTTTTCAATTTTTTTGAAAGTTTTTTTTTATCATATTATTTTTTTTTTCTTCAATATTTTATATTTTTTAATAACATCAAAAATCCAAAAATATTTTTAATTGTGTGCTCATTTGTTTATGGGAATATATTCATGCCTCACTTAAGTGTCCCTAGAAGCATGCTGCTGTATGTGTCCCAAGCCTCATAAGATTTTGAATAATAGCCTTCATGACCTGGTATACACAAACCTTGTCTTCCCAATAAGGCTAACTCATTTATTCTAATCGTGAGCTACCTCACTCTTTTCTCACATGAGTTCAGAGTCTCCTGCTTGGTCCTTTTGTTCGCAGCAGAGGTACTATGTCTTCTTTCACCATCCCCATTACACTTCTCCATAACATTCGTTTCATCACTGTAACCCTTGAGACTCTCAGAAATTACCACTGAGGTTTATGGTTACACAACATCTGTGTTTATGATCTTAGCTTCGTGCCACTACGAGCTGAGTGAAACCCAAAATTCAACACCAACGAATTGACGGTGACCAATTAACTTGATCCAGTTTTCACCAATGAATTGACGAATGTACCTTCATGAAATCTCAATTTCTTTTCTTTTTGCGTGGTTCCAATGAAATTGTTACACACCATGACATTTCTTCCCAAGGGATCCAGTTTTAAATTTTTGTCTGAGATTTCATATTAATCCAAGCCACTACAAAATCAACTCAAACCTACTTGTTCAACAGACTACACCGGTCTCACAAGTACTTTGTTCACATTCGTTCTTATATCAAGAATTGCACTGTTGAATCAAAGCGAAACCACCATTAATTAGCCTAATTAAAAGAAGCCTTTCAACATTTCTTAATAAATGTTTGATCGTAATTCAACGGGATTCCACACTAACACTTTGAGGTCATTCTTGACCTTGAAGGAAGAGATTCGTGCCCGGGATCATCAGTTTCGTGTCATTATTGACATCACAGATTATCCTAAAAAGAGTTGCTTTACTTCTTTATTTTTTACACTCTTTGCACGAAAATCCAAGATTTTCAAAAATTTCGTTACTAATTATTTTACAGGCTGGATATTTACTGGATGGTTACAAATGAAGTTATGGTCAAAAATTAGCCACGTGGATTATTAATTGGAAACAGCCGTTTAAAAGGGGATAAGACAAAAAGTTGCTGACTCGGTGGAAGTTAAAAGGATAGAAATTCAAACGACGGTAAAAAGGAGGGCGCGTGAATTTGAAACGGCCGCGCTTTTTCTGACACTTGAGGACGCGTGTGCAATGACGAAGCGTCATATCTCTGAAGTTACAGGCGCGTGTGGAAATGGAAACGATTTCTTTCTCTGAACCGGCGCTTATTGGGCGGCGTGATCCTAGGAATCTGACACTCTCTCTCCTACGTGATCATCGCACGTCCCAACCGTCACCAATCAGTCACTCCAAAATAAAACCCGTTTCGTATTTCCATAAGAGATTTGAAACGATCTTTCTCTCCTATCACCTACTATAAAAACCCATCAACACCACCTTTTACCTCTTTACTGCCCCATAATTCCCAAAGCAAAATTACTCCCAAAACACTCTCCCGTTCTTCTTCTTCTCCACACCTGCAACAATGGCGGAATCTTCATCTGTTCATGCCACTTCTCAGATTCTTCCCATCAGACCTCAACGATGCCTCGTCATTAATCTGAATCCACTGGCCTATGATCCCTACATGTCGCCGGTTATCGAATGTCTCAAGTACTCCCAGCTTGCTCCGGCATTGTCCAGAATTGAAACGGTGCCAATGGTGGCTCTATCTCAGGTCTATGCGACGGCCTACTACGACAAGGGCGTCGACCGGGTATTCTTTGAAGTGGGAGATCACAAGACCTCCATTTCTCGCCCCCGTTTCTGCACGTTGTTAGGGTTTGCCACTGACTCATCGCGAGTTAACCCGGAGACGATTCCGGTTGGAATGCTCTAAAGCATGTTCTACAACATGGGCTACACGGAAGTTCTCACCTCCGTCGCCAGATTCAAGAAGTCATGCCTACCGCCCCAGTGGAATGGGTTATTTACAGTTCTCTTCAAGGGACTGTCAGAGAGGAGCTCAGGATCTGATGGTGCAAGTCGTCTTTTTCTTTCTGTCATGTACGGAGTGTACAATGGGATAAACCTGGATTATGGGTTTGTCCTCTGGCAACAGCTGCTTCAGAGCCTCTCTTCTACTTCTCGACACTCCGAGGTGTCGCTGGCCCGGTTCTGGATCTTGATCACAAGATGGGCTATGGACATGTTTGATGTCCCAACTGCTGATGGTGCATCGATGTCTTCTATTGGTACGTTCCATACCAAGAAGATCATCGTCTCGGATGCATCAAAATTCTCCTTCATTGGCTCCATCCCGGAGACTATGTATGGAAGTGTGCCTTCAGACAGCAGTATGATCAAGGCGATCAAGGAGTTAGGGCCATCTGGTCCGAGGGAACTAACACCGGACATGCTGCGCTCGATTCATGATGCCAACAAACCGGTGGCCAGGGGTAAGAAGGCAGACAAGGGGAAGAAACCATCCAAAGCCCCAAAACCTTCTCCAAAGAAGCGCAAACAACCGAAGGTTGCTTCATCCCCACAACCGAAAAGGAGGAAGACCCAACCGAAGCGAAAGCTCCTCATTCCCTCCTCTTCAAGTGAATCCGAAGGTAGGAGTTCGGACTCTGAGGGCTCACAAGGAGACGAATCTCCACAACGAGGCAACACACCCCTCGGTCCCCAACCCCGGAGATGGAACTTCATCAATCCCCAGTTCCTTCCCCTCCACCCACAATACCTATTTCCATTCCCACCATAAACCCTACTATACCACCAACCTCATTCCCTATACCCCCACCCATATTCACCACATCAACCGAAACACCACCTGTAACCGAAACCCCTCCCGTAACCGAACCTCCACAAACCGAAACCCATATACCACCACCACCCGAAACTAACCCCCCACCCACTCAACCTGAACCAACCAAACCCATAACACCCCCAGCTTCACCACCACCTCAATCTCTAGAAGCCGCCTCCGATGGCGATGATCAATACCTGGGTGGTGATCACATGAACTTTGATTCGGTCTACTATAGTCCGTTTCAAGTTCAGAGTGATGAGGAGGATGATGCTCCAGTGACAAAGAAGCATCTCCGCGAGCTTAACGAGAAGGTTGATCAACTTCTCGCCTCCTCTTCACACCAGCAGTCAATCTTATCTGAAGCTGCCCTTCAAAAGATAGTTGATGCCTTCTCCAGGGCTCAACAAGACTCAGTGGCCTCAGCAACTGCTGCGATAGACGCCTCCACCCGAGCCTGTGAGGCGGCGACCGAAAAAGTCGATAAACTATTTTCCGACGCTTCTGTCCTGCTCAAGTCCATGCAGGAAAGCGCCGATGCCACCAAGACGACTCTTGAACCGATTGTTCAGCAATTGGCCAAGTTCGTCTCGACGGAGGTGACTTCGTTCGCTACCCTCCTACAAAATCTCAGCGACGACAACTCAGCACTCCGTGCCTCCATCGATGCCCGTCTGGCAAAGCTACAAGAGGATCTTGCGGCAGAGAACTCTCTGATGGACGTCCTGGCGAGTAAAACAACTGCCCTAAAGGTCAAGAGCACGCAGCTTTCCAACTCTCAAGAACAATTGGAAGCTCTTCGATCCGAGAGGGAAGTCATAAAGACGTGTGTTTCGGATGTCCACGCCGCTCTATCCAACATCCTGGAAGCACACGACCCCATCCTTAATCACTCGGTGAGGCGCACCCTCGCTGAAAAGCTCTCCCCGGCCATGGACCTCTTAAGCAAAATTGAAGGCCTGCCGAGTTTCGTGTCCATTCCGAAACAAGGGGGAGATGACAAGAAAGGATCGAAACCACCTCCGTCCTCCAAAGCTACTCACACAACCGAACCACCCCCAACTGGTCATGCCTCGGGTTCGGGTGTGAAGAACAAGGGCAAACACATAGCAGAGGATGGAGATGAAGATGAAGATGAAGACAAGGAGACCATTGCGGACATGTTAAAACGAAAGAACAGTCGCAATGCTGAAGGTGATGCCAGTCGTGTGGCGCGTGAGGCTGAAGAAGTCGAACGAAAGCAAAAAGAAGCCCACGATCTCCTTGAGAGTCGAAAGATGCTCTTCCCTGCCTGGACCAGGGATCGTTTGATAAAAGAGGCCATAGAGACTCCAAGCATACTATGGCTCGAGCCGGTGATATCGTTCGACTGCAACAACACCATCGATTCGCAGTTCGATATGCCACTGACTCGAAAGGCGTTCATCTTCCACGCCTTCTCTAACATTTCTGAAGTCCCGCATCCGAACGATGAGCTTGACAGGGAGCTCATTGACTTCTACCTGGAGGCCGCTCGCCCTCAATTCCTTACATGGAGCGCCCAGAAGATTGTCAATGTTCGGGTGATGAAGCCTTTTGCCGTGGGGAGATTCACTAACGTCAAGTTCAAGCTTATCCGAGGATCTGCAAGAACTGCTCACATGATCTCTCTGGCGGATCTGCCCAATCTGAACCCTCATGATTGGATAGTCTTGTACAACATCCTGCTGACAAACGAAGCCGAATATGGTCCCATCTTAGACCATGTCAAAAGGATGCTGCCATGCTATATCATGGAGGTGGCCCTAATGGATCAGGAGGTTGCCACAGTTTTTAAGAAGAAACCGAAAGTCAAGCCTGTGGGATCGGCCAGTGATCTGATTCAAATGCAAATGGGCAAGATAGATTCGAGGCGAAACTCTGTGATGTTCACTAGAGCCGAAGGACAGAAATGTCTCTTCGCTTTAGCTGACAAACATCTTTACACTACAACTTTCTTGGAGCACATCTTATTCATCATCAAGCAGTGTAAAGACAATTCGGCTGATGATATCAAGTACTTCAATGATATGAATAATTGGTACATCCGGTTTAGACAGACCATCCTTTCCATAACCAAGTGTCTGTTTAGTACTGAGAAGAAGAAGGTACCAGCTTCAGCCGCCGGCCCAAGTAGAAAGTGAAGGTCTCGCTCCAAATTGACGCAAAGGGGGAGATTGTTGGGCTGAAAAGAGTTTTGATGTTGCGTCTTTTGGGCTCGTTAGATTAGCCTTTTATTCTCCGGTTTGGGCCTGTCCAACCGAGAGCCTTTTATGTATAGTATTTAAGTTAATGCTTGCATGCATATTAGGTTAAGATTCTAGAGATTATCGATATAGCGATTTATCAAGAGTACAATATTTTCCAGTAATCGTTCTTGTAATCTTCCAATCCTTTACAGTTGATGTTCTTAATCGAGCTCTTCTAAGGATTTTATTTAATCATTCGACACGTTTGATTCAAGTTGTTTGTTCTTATTATTGCGTTTTTACTGTTTTAAATTCATATACTTGTTCAAGATCTAATCGATCTTCTTAGATTAAAAGTTGTTTTTAATCCCATCAGGCTATATTCGTATTAGTCCATGAGCTACCATACTCTACTAAAACAAGTTTAGAGTAATTTGTTGAGTCCATCAATAAGCAGTGGTACTTTCGATATTCTTTAACCAATATTTTTAATCACAAATTTCTTACACTTTCACATACAATGACATATGTCCAAGAGATCTCTAGTTGAACCAATCAGGATTTAGACATATCAAACTTTTGTGTTAATGATCTAACATCATGAGACCAAGAAGAAACTAAAACCCAAAATGTACAACTTTCTTAAGGAATTGACAGAGAACTTTGTTCCAGATTTAACAAAACATTTGTTTCTGTACCAACTTTCAAAACTCCAAATCATATTCAATTCTTTTGAGTGATCTTGATCAAATAGTCAAATCCCATGATGTTTGTTACCCAACAGGATCCAGCTATTATTGTTTTTCTTGAATATGGTTTTCGGGTGACTTTCATTTGAAATTCGATGTCACTTCATATATTTCTTTCCAAGCATACTTGTCCCTGATTACACTGATCATACAAGTTATTTCTATTACAATTACTCACATCTATGTTAAGTGTTGATATGTAATGAAATCACAAAGCACCCAAGAAGCTTATCAAAAAGAGGCCCTTCAATACTTCTCTACAAGTATTCGATTGTTATTCACAAGAAAATACACAAGCTTTTGATTATCTCTCTTGATGATTAGCGAAGTAACCTTTGCCCGTGGTTTAACTGCTTTTGTGTCGAAATTTTATTTTTCGACATAACAAATCCCAACTTTTCTTTATTTTGCTTCTTATCTCATTTTATTGGCACACTGCACTCACAAAATCCTTAAGGTTCTGAGTATCACCAACTCAGGTTGATGATTACAACAAGTCTGGCATATGACTTCGTTTTCAAACCCTAAAACGAAAGAGCCCAACCTCAATTCCGAAGGTTTTATCCTTATTCACTTGTACTCACGAAGCGACTATTGATATGACGGTTTGGTTACTGTGCTTATTTCTCGGATATCATGTTCTTTACTTTTTCTAACATGGCGTTAATGATGGTAAATGGTGCAACTTTCAAGGGCCACATGTCACGATCTTTTACTGTAACCGTTTGAAATTCAAAAGGGGATGCATATATAAAGGGCAACTGGATAATCATTCAAAGTTTACGCATTCTACAAAATCTCCAAACGATTTGTGCTTTCTTTCTTTCTTGATTTTCAAAGAAAACCCTAATTATGGCTGTTATTCAATCAAACACCACTGATGAAGCATCATCTCAACAACACATCATGAAGATTCAAAGTACAAATTATCAAGTTGACGATGATCTTTCTGTTTACCCAGAAGAACTCAAGATGCTAATTGTGGCTTTACAACACTTTGTTCTATCAACTGCCATGTTCAGTGCATTTGCTGTACCTACGTCTTGGTTATCCATGGCAGGTTCTACCGCATCCTATAGCAAGACGATGGATAATGTGACTTTCAAATCCCTAATTCTCCACCATTCTACAAAGTCTCAACTGAACAGGTGTTACACATGTTTAATGAGATGGGTTACCAACCTACTCTCACAAAGATTAGTGATTTCAAGAAATCATCTCTTCCGAGTTTGTGGAATTTTCTGTTTGGGATTTATCATGGATGTCTTACTGGTCGAAGCGTTGGTTTAGACAAAGGGCGTATGGAGGTGTATGCTATGGTCGTGGTTATTTACTATGATTTGCTTGTCGACTATGGAACTCAGTTATGGAAAGAGTTCTTGAAAAGCATTGAAAATACGAATGTGGTAAATGGAATTTCATGTGTAATGTATTGGAGTCTCATTCTCTAATTTGTCTATAATAAGGAAGGTATTTTGGTGTCTGCTGATGAACCTAAAGCTAAATTCTTGAGGTATCACTACCCCAGGGCAATTGAAGATGATGCAAATTTTTTCCAACTGTAGCTAGATTTCCTGATGGGATGCTGAAAAAGGTTGATCCTTCGAATCCTGTATTGGAGGATTATCTACTTTCCACCAAAACTAATGACGGACTTGGTATTTTACTGTCAAAAACTGATGAAGGCTCTTCAAAGAAACCTCGGAAATTAAAGACTGCCTCAACTCCTGAGAAAACTTATAAAGAAACAATTGTTTGTAAGTACCAAAGAAACAGTATGTAGAGGTGGTGAAAGTTTCGAAGAAGTCTGAACAATCTCAGGAAACTATCAAACCTGATTCTTCCAAGAATCTCATTCCAACAAAGTCTGGAGTCTTAAAGTGTATCAAAAAGATGCCGTTTAAAGCCAAAACATCTCCAGAGAGGTCCTCTAGTTTTTCACCGACAACGATTCGGAAGCCACATGTAACAAGAAAAGGTGTTTTTCTTCGTGACGTTCCTATATCTATTTCATCATCATCAAAGAAGAGAAGGGCTGAGGATGTTTCCAAGCATATCTCTAGCAAACCCAAGAAGCCAAAGAAGCAAAAATTGATTCTTCAAGATGATGAAGATGAAGAAATTGTTCCTGATTCTCCATAAGGTACTCCTTCCTCCACATAACTCACCTGCCAAGTCAACTTTCGATATAACAGTAATTGGAAGTTTCTCTATGCAAACTTCGATAGTAGACACATCTACTATAATTGGAGCATCCACTCAAGTTTCGATTCCTATGAAGACTTCGAACATACCACCCGAGGTTTCGTTAACTGAATCAGTTTATGAGGAGGTTCGATCCTCATGCATCTCTACACACGTATCTAATACGGATGTAAACTTCAATATGGGTGAAGGAGTTTCAAATGATGCACTTCTTGTTGTTTCTCAAGGTATTCTTGAAACTGTCACATCTCAACCTGACACTTCTTTACCACCAATGATAACCTGTATTGCTCCAACCACTCATTTTCCTACATTTGATATCGTTATTGATCATCCCAACACTTCTCTCTTTTCATCCCAATCCACTGAACCACCTAAACCTCTTGACAATGATGATATTGATGATGGAGGGTTTGGAGGTTCGTTTGCTGATTTAGAATTTGATCCCGAAGAAGATAATATCCCAGATCATATGTTGATGTCCGGGAAGCAGTTCAAGATTCTAAACAAAAAGCTCAATTTTGTACTTCAATCGCAAGCAGATGCAGGGGGTAAGAATTTTGTCTCAAGTATTGAAATTGATGTAATGCTTAAAGCTCAGGAAGCTCGTTTGTTCACTAAGTGGAGAAGTTGATCAATGAATCTAAAGCTCGTCTTTTCGAAAAGCTTGATTCCATGGATCAAAGTAACGAGTTGCGAGTCAAGTCTGCTTCTTCAACATTTAATGATGAGCTCAAGGATTTAAAAAGGTTTGCAAAGGAATGACATGTTCTGTTTGTACAAGATGTTAAAATGGTTCGTGAGAATGTCAATCACAAGATTGACAAACTGAAGGTTGATGTATCCAAAGAGCTTCATGAGATGGATATCAAATACTCTTCTCTACTTGAGAAAGTTGATATTATCGTAGATGTTGTTACAACATTTGTTAAAACTCATCAATCCTTTGCTCATAAATATGATGAGAATGCAACAGTTGCTGCTACAAGTGTTGAAAAGGTTACTTCTTTGCTTGAAGAATTAAAGGGCATTGTTTCGAAACCTAGTTCCTCATCTCCTTTTACACCTGATTTTCTTGATCAGAAGTTTCGTTATTTCAAAGTTGTCATTCATAAAATGTTGGCTCCCTTGTCTCAGTTCGTCATAGTCTTACCAACAAATGCCCCACCTGTTTTTACAGGGGTGAAAGGGGGAGAAAGGTGAATGTTGGTAAAGGAGAAGGTGCATCCAGAATTACAAATGAAGAAGTGAAAGTAGTTGGTAAGTTTTTACAAATCACATTCCCAGGTCAAAACCAACAATTTCGAAAGCTGAACAAGTAATATCAACTGTTGTAACTACAAGGCCAATCTCAAAAGGCATTGTAATTGGGTCAACTACTAAAGAGGGAAGTAGTTCGAATCCCAAGGAAACAACAAAAATTTCAGAAAAAGGGAAAACAATTATTACTGAAAAGTCGAAAAAAGAAAGGAAGGAAAAAATTGAAGCGGAAATGGAAAAGCAGCGTCATATTCAGAGTATCTTGATGCTTTGCACAAGTGATATCCATTTACAATAAACAAAGGTGATCCACTTAAATTGCATAGTTATGAAAACATTGAAGCAAGAGTTGCATACAATGAAATGTATGAATTCGAGAAAAAGCCAAGATAGAGTTGTGCAATTGAGAACTCAGATATGAACCAGCTTAATTTTCCTATCAATGAAATCATGTTTCTCACTACTCAATACAAGGTTGTAAACAGATTTGAGAAAAAGGATGATTTTTCTCATATGAAGTTGAGATTCCATGCTGTGTTGGGAAAAGAACAAGAAGAGGTTTGGTCACTGGTAAAAATTGTTCAAGTCCTTGGTATATCGAAAGGGGAAATGTTCAAAAATATGCTTCAGAATTTTCGATATCATGTAGTGAGGGCAAACAAAGAAACTTTCGAATTTTCCATTGTAGATTTTCCCTTGATGAACCTGAATGATTTGATTCAAGTTGGATATATTCTCAAGGATGTGGATGCTTCTAAACTCCAAAACACAAGCAAGGATGTGGATGCTTCAGAATTTTCGATATCATCTAGTGAGGACAATTACTTTGATTGTCTAGCTATGACAGACGTTGAGTTGGCTGCTACAACGGAAAAGGAAAATGTTGCTCCTAAAATCAAGGCAATGAGTGAAGCTCAGATGAAGAAGTATGTGGATGGTGAAATTTTTTTGAATCCTTTTGATATAGTTTTTGCTGGTAAAAATAAGAAGGGAAAGCCATCGGAGTTTTTCTTTCAAACAAGCAAAATTGAAAGATATACAACTGCTCAATATACGAACTTAATTGTTCGCATGAATAATTGTAAGAAGAATAATGATGGAGATAAGGGAGAGCTAAAGAAGGTGATGAATTTGTATGTTGAGATTCAAAGAACATTACACTTAGTTGCTCAAGTTTTGATCAACTAATTTCAACATTGCTTACAAAGGGGGAGATTTTTAAGGTCAAAGTTAGGTTGTAAGGTGTCAAAATTATAATGTTATTTTACAAAGGCATTGTATGTCAAATCTGAATGTCTAGTCCTTTGTAAGTTTTTGTATGCTTTTTTGTTCTCCTATAAATAGGGGAGTTACTTAGAGTTAGATAAGAGTTTTTGGGAAGTTGGTCTTGTCTATTCACACTTTGTAACCTCGAAGGAAAATTGAGCTGAAAGTAGATCTTATTTACTCTTGGTGTTCATATTTTTCGCAACTCTGATTCTATATTCATTACTCGGTTTAATACTTCATCAAGACCTTTAGGCCATTGGAGAAATATTATTTGACAAAGGTGGTTGGGCTTTAGGGAAAGGCTCATGCAAGGGTTTGGGCCCTATTTGGAAAATTGGTACACTAGTGCGCTTATTGTGGATTTTGGAGTTTTGGGCTTGTTTGGTTTTGGGTTTGGGCCTGAGTTATGAATCTTGTTGGGCCAGGGGTAAGATGGTCATTTTACCACAAGTATGGATTACGGATCATAGGTTGGGACCAAATTGCTAATTAGGTGACATTTTGGTATTAATAGCTCGAGGAGTTGCTAGGGCAGCTACTAAGGATTTCTTGCAGTTAACTTCAGCAGTATGAGGTGAGTTTTGTTCCCTGTATGAGTGGGTCGAAGGCACCAATGCCGACCCTCTAGTAGTTGTTTATAGTAGACATGATTGTCTTTGTGATAATTGTCTGGTATGTCTCTATCTGTAGAGATTTATATGCTTGTATGCTATGTTATTATCTGGTAGTGGTAGGAAGGGTGAAGTAGGCCCCGTAACCAGTTGAAATAAAAGGGACGGTAGGTCAGACACCCAGATATGCCTGGCAGTATGTGTAACACACCGAGATTTAGGTGCATTTCTTTCACCCTTATTCTTTGTCAATTGGTCATGATTAGCCCTTGAGTGGAGGGAAACTAGCAAGTGAGTACGCTGGGCGTACCAGAGGGGTACGCTGCGCGTACTCATGCACTTAGTTTGGACGCGGAGTTGCCAAGGTACGCTGGGCGTACCCAGAGTTACGCCGGGCGTACACGGCCCAGGAGCAAAAACCCTAATCCGTCTTGTGCACTATTTAAAGGGTGCTAAGGATCATTTCTCAGCCTCCATATCAGTAAGTGAAACCCTAAGAGAGAGCCTCCCATCGTCCTTAGTGTATGTGAGTGTTGTTGGAGCTAATTGTGTTTTGGTGGCTTAGTGAAGAAGAAGGAACGGAGCTCTTGGAAGCTAAAGCTTGAAGTACCAATTTGAATCTGAGATCTACAGAGAAAAGGGCTACACTTAGAGGTATAAAGTTCAAAACTTTCCTCTCCTTTTGGTTGTTGTTGCATCTGCCATTTCTAGGGTTAAAAACCCCAAAGGTGGAGACTTTATGAGTATAAGGTGCTCCATGGTCCGAGATCTGTTCCTTTTCAGTGGTATTAGTGATTTAGAACCATAAAGTTTCCATCTTGGCTGTTAGTTTGAGGTCATGCTTGAGTATTAAGCCTTCTAGAGTTAGAGGATGGAATATTATGGGAGTTGGTGGCTTGATCAGCCATGCAAAGGCTTAAAGTCATCAACTTTATGGATTAAGAGGCTTAGATGTGGTCAGATCTAGAAATTGGACGTGGGTCTTAACTGTTTAAGGCCTCAAGAGCTAAGGGGCTGAAGCTGGGGAGTATGCCGGGCGTAATCCCAGTACGCGCCACGTACTGGGTGGCGTTCCCCGATTCTGAGAGGCGGCCAGGTACGCTCAGCATACACATATGGTACGCGCAGCGTAACCCGGAAAGTTGACTTTTGGTTGACTTTTAGGGTATGGTCTATTGAGGGGCGTTTTGAGTTATGAGAGGGGTAAAATGGTCTTTTACCCTTCTAAGAGTGTCATAAGAGGACAGAGTCTAGCCTTGGAGAGTTATATTAAATAGAGTATTTATTTCATATGATTAGGCGGAGGCTAGGTCAGTGTTTACCGAGACAGAGATTGACCGAGATACCAGACGTGAGTCTTCTCACTATACTTTACCTAGTGTGGTAACAGAGTCATGTGACAGTGTAATTTAGAGCTGTGTGTTAGTGTATTTGCATGTTATTTATGTGTTGTGATTTATTGTGATACATGATATGCATGATTCAGAGTTTATAGAGTAGGACCAATGGGTCCGTAGAGTTAGGACCTTTAGGTCCATAGAGTTAGGGCCAGAGGGCCCACAAAGAGTTGGGGCTGGAAGGTCCCACTGAGACACATTGACCAGAGGGTCAACAGATTTATAGCCTCGAGTGGCTAATATATGTTAGAGTGGTATTTTGGGGAACTCACTAAGCTTTATGCTTACAGTGTTATGTGTTATGTGTTTTAGGTACCAGTGATGACCGTGGGAAGGCGTCGGCATGATTCGTACACACACATATGGGATTTTATGTATTTCGATCTTGGGGATGTTTTGTGAAACAAGGATATGATACAATGACATTTTATTAATAAATGTGTTTGGAAAATGTGTTTTGAAAATGCGAAAAATTGTTTTAATTTTTACGGTGTTACAAGTTGGTATCAGAGCCTTGGTTTGAGGCATTCGGGTGCACCTTCAGGCGTATCTGAACTCAAACTGAGGATTTGAGGAAATTTCGATAATAAAATAGTTTTCAAAAGAGTAGAAAGAGCTTTCGAGACTAAACAGGGCAGAGTCGTGCGTACGAACAGCCAGCGCCCGAACGTTGATTTCCCAAAATACCATTACAATAAGTGTTATGAGATATGATATGATATGTTATATGATGAGTTATATTATGGATGCTAGAGTAGACTAGGTATTCTTATTAGGACTAGAGTGGCCTGATATGTGATGCCTTAGTCTAGGAGTCTTGCTGCTAGGGATGCTTCAGAGTGTTTGGATAGCAACAAGGAAATTATGAGAGATCTGCTAGCGAGTATCATATGATTAGAGAGAGTAGAGTGCTTAGGATTGGGACTCTGAGAGGAGGACTTGGGGTGAATGCTGATGTGGTGTGGACGGTAGTATTGGGCCCATACTACTGAAGACACCGAGTCAGTGCACAGTCCAAGTAAGAATCCTTAGAGTACCAAGAAACAAGTAGGTGGAGTATTCGAGTGTGAGTATAATCGAGCAAGTCCCTGATATGTTTTTATGTTGTATTTCAGAGAGAGGGGACCATGGTTGGGATACGCCACACACCAGAGAGCAGCGGTACGAGTGACGAGGAGATCCGTAGGATCATCCACGAGGAGGTGGCTGCAGCCATCAGGGCAGAGATACTAGAGATGTTCGGGTCTATCAAGACCACACTGATAGAGACATTTAATGAGAGATATGTTGCTCTTTCTGAGGCTGTTGTTGTTGCGGCCACTGCAGCTATAGCTGCGACTAGGCTGCAGGGTGGTGATGCGTTGCTGTTCCGAGAGTTCAGCAACACAAAACCACCGGAGTTTGACGGGACCAGGACCCGATTGCAGCAATGAGGTGGATTTTAGACATAGAGGAGCGTTTATTTACTTGCTCATCTCCATAGCATTTGAGAGTCCGGTTCGCGTAGAACCATCTTCGCTTGGGAGCGAACGATTGGTGGAAGTTTGTGACGGCACACTATACGCCTGCTGAGCTTGATGCAGTGACCTGGGAGAGGTTCACTGCTATGTTCTGAGATGAGTACATTCCCCAGGTGGAGAGTGAGCGTTTGGCCCAGGAGTTTCTGACCCTCAAGCAGGGTACTGAGTCTGTTACAGTGATTTCGAGGATGTTCCATGAGCGGGCGATGTTCTGCCCAGAGCACGTGTCCTCCGAGCAGGCACATATGAGCCGATATCTGAGCATTTTGAGGAGGGAAATACGAGAGTTCGTGGCGAACTCGACAGACCGGACATTTGCCGAGCTTCAGGCAAATGCCCGGAAGAGGGAGATAGAGCTGGAGACCCAGGCTAGGGAAGAGGTTGAGTCTCAGGGGAGGGATCGGCGACCGGTGCAGTCTCAGCCGGTAGCCAAGCCGGCCAAGCCCGCTGATTCGAGTCCAGGGAGTCAGAGGGGCCGCATTTGTGGCAAGTGCAGCAAGAGCCACGATGGGGTGTGTAGAGTAGGGTCTTGCTATAAATGTGGCAAGGAGGGGCATATGGCCAAGGATTGCCCCAAGGGGTTTGCAGTATGTTTTCACTGCAACCAGACCGGACACCGGAAGGCAGAGTGTCCACATCAGCGGGGATCGGCATAGGGAGAATCTCAGGGATCTGCCCCTGCTGCTATCAGAGCTACTGATAGCCGGCCAGTGAAGGCCGAGGCACCGAAGGAACGGGGGAGAGCCTTTCAGTTGACCGCAGAGGAGGTCCGCGCAGCGCCCGATGTCGTGGCTGGTATGTATTCTTTCGTGTATTTATTTTGATGTTGATATATTATGCTTATATTATGTTATGCGTAGGTACTTTTCTTGTGAGTTCTGTACCTGCCTTGGTGTTATTTGACTCGGGTGCGAGTCGGTCTTTTGTATCTTTGGCTTTTAGTCAGCACATCAGTGTTAGTCGTGAGGCGTTGAGTCGACCTCTGAGAGTTTCCATAGTTGACAAGAGGGCGGTGTATGCCACAGAGGTGATTCGAGGGTGTGTACTCGAGATTTTCGGTGTTGAATTCCCGATTGATTTAGTTCCTATTGCGATGGAGGATGTCTGTGTCATCGTGGGCATGGACTGGTTGAGCAGATTTGGAGTGGTTATCGACTGCGAGCGACAGCTGGTGACCATACGAGACCCTAGTGGGGGAGTTCTTACGGTGTATGGCGAGGGTACACGTTCTGGGCCAGCATTTTGTTCGGCCGCTAGAGCGAGACAGTGTATACAGTAGGGCTGTAGGGGCTTTATAGCGTATGTGATGGATACGAGGGTTGATTCAGAGAGACCGAGGTCAGTTGATGAGGTTCTGATAGTGCGTGAGTTCCCGGACGTATTTCCGGAGGAGTTGTCGGGTGTGCCTCCCGTGAGGCAGGTGGAGTTCAATATCGATTGGTTCCGGGGCCGCGCCTATCGCCAAGATGCCCTATCGCCTTGCGCCTCCAGAGATGCAGGAGTTATCCTCGCAACTTCAGGAGTTGCTGGGGAAGGGCTTTATTCGGCCGAGCAGCTCGCCGTGGGGAGTGCCTATCCTTTTTGTCAAGAAAAAGGATGGTTCACACTGGATGTGCATTGATTACCGAGAGTTGAACAAGCTGACGATCAAGAACTGTTACCCGTTGCCGAGGATCGACGATTTGTTCGATCAGTTGCAGGGAGCATCTTGGTTCTCCAAGATCGATTTGAGGTTTGGGTATCATCAGGTGAGGGTGCGAGATGAGGACATCCAGAAGATAGCGTTCAGGACTCATTATGGGCATTACGAGTTTGTGGTGATGCCTTTCGGACTCACCAATGCACTGGCGGTGTTCATGGATCTCATGAACAGAGTGTGCAAGCCGATGTTGGATCGCTCGGTGATCGTATTCATTGATGATATTTTGGTGTATTCGAGATCCAGAGAGTAGCATGAGAAGCATTTGAGGGAGATCCTTGAAGTTCTGAGATCGGAGAGGCTTTATGCCAAATTCTCCAAGTGTGATTTCTGGTTGCGGGAGGTCCAGTTCCTAGGGCACCTTGTTAACCAGAAAGGGATATTGGTCGACCCGGCCAAGATTGAGGCAGTGATGAGTTGGGAGGTGCCGAGGTCACCTACCGAGATCAGGAGTTTCTTAGGGCTAGCAGGCTATTATCGGAGATTTATCAGGGATTTCTCCAAGATCGCCATGCCACTCACCAGGTTAACCCGGAAGGGTGTTGCTTTTTAATGGGCCCCAGAGCAGCAGGCCTCCTTCGAGACACTTCGCCAGAGACTGTGCGAAGCCCCAGTTTTAGCCCTTCCGGAGGGGGTGGAGGACTTTGTGGTGTATTGTGACGCGTTGATATCAGGGTTGGGAGCGGTACTAATGTAGAGAGGGCATGTGATAGCATACACATCGAGGCAGCTGAAGCCTCATGAGACGAGGTATCCCACCCACGATCTAGAGTTGGGGGCAGTGGTGTTCGCCATCAAGATCTGGCGTCATTATCTATATAGGGTGCGGTGTACCATATACATGGACCACAAGAGCTTGAAGTACTTGATGGATCAGTCCAAACCTAATATGCGACAGAGGAGATGGTTGGATGTGGTAAGGATTATGACTACGAGATCCTATACCACCCGGGTAAGGCTATTGTTGTAGTCGATGCACTGAGCCGAAGGGCGGAGAGCGCCCCGATGCGAGATGTTTGTTTGAGGTTGACAGTGATGACTCCGGTGTTGGACACCATTCGTGGGGCCCAGGCTGAGGCTGTGAGATCAGAAAACCAGAAGAGAGAACGAGTTGTCGGGTTGGTATCGGGGTTCGTTACCGATAGTTGGGGGCTTATGACATTCTAGGGTCGTATCTGGGTACTGTTTATGGGCGGGACGCGTACCATTTTGATGGAAGAGGCTCATCGATCGAAGTTCTCGATCCATCCTGGGGCCACTAAGATGTATTTGGACCTAAAGAGAGAGTATTGGTGGCCCTGTATAAAGAGGGATGTTGCGTGGTTTGTTGAGAGGTGCTTAACTTGTCGTAAGGTTAAGGCCGAGCACCAGACACCATATGGTAAGTTGCAACCGTTGGAGGTTCCCGAGTGGAAGTGGGAACAGATTACCATGCATTTTATCACCAAATTGCCGAGGACTTCTAGGGGACTCGATGCAATTTGGGTGATTGTGGACAGGTTGACGAAGAGCGCCCACTTCCTTGCTATCAGTGAGAGCTCTTCCGCTGAGAGGTTGGCAGAGTTGTACGTGAGAGAGGTGGTATCGCGGCATGGAGTACCGATCTCGATCTTCTCAGACCAAGATTTGCGTTTCACTTCCACATTCTGGAAGAAATTTCATGAGGAATTGGGTACGAGGCTGCATTTTAGTACCGCATACCACCCACAGACTAACGGGCAGAGCGAGCGTACGATTCATACGCTCGAGGACATGCTTCGGGCATGTGTAGTGGACTTTGGAGGGAGTTGGGATACGTACCTACCTTTGGCAGAATTTTCCTATAACAACAGCCATCATTCGAGCATCGGTATGCCGCGTTTTGATCTGTTGTATGGGAGGAGGTGTCGGACTCCCATCTGCTGGGGAGAGGTAGGGCAACGTGTGATGGGTAGTACGGAGATAGTACTTCAGACGGTTGAGCAGATTCAGCAGGTCAGACAGAGGTTGTTGACCGCTCAAAGTCGCCAGAAGAGTTATGTAGATAGGCGTCGGTCCGAGCTTTAGTTTCAGGTCGGAGATTTTGTGCTCCTGAAGGTATCTCCTTGGAAAGGAGTGATCCGGTTCAGGAAGAGAGGCAAGCTAGGGCCCCGATATATTGGTCCATTTAGAGTGATCGCGAGGGTGGGCAGAGTAGCATATTGCTTGGAGCTACCTGAGGAGTTGGGGCAGATTCATGACACTTTCCACGTGTCGCAGTTGCGGAAAGGTATAGCCGATGAGTCGGCAGTGGTGCCATTAGAGGATATTAAGATGGATGCGAGCCTGAATTATGCTGAGAGACCGGTGGTGATCAGGGATCGGAAGATCAAGGTTTTGAGAAACAAGGAAGTGCCTCTGGTTTTGGTTCAGTGGTAACATCGGAAGGGTTCCGAGATAACTTGGGAGTCAGAGTCGGAGATGCGAGGGCAACTATAACACCGTAAATTTCAAAACAATTTTTCGCATTTTATAAAAGCATAATTCATTTAGTATTCATAAAAACATCAGTGTTTGAAACTCAAATCCATAACATATAAAAATCCCAAGATCTCATAACATAAAAATCCTGTGTGTGTACTGATCAAGTCGACGCCTTCCCACGGTCATCACTAGTACCTGAAACTAATAACACCAAACACTGTAAGCACAAGGCCTACTGAGTTCCCCAAAATACCACACATAACACATATTAGCCACTCGAGGCTATAACTCTGTGGGTCCGTGGACCCTACTCTGTGAACCCTCTGGTTCTAACTCTGTGAACCTTCCGGTTCCAACACTATAAACATGCACAGCATAAATCACATAGAAATAATGCCGTACAACACATAACATACATATAGCATACAAGTACTCTGTCACATAACTCTGATTACCTACTCAAGGTAAAGTATAGTGAGAAGACTCACCTCGCGTATCTCGATAACTCGCGAATCCCAGAAATCACTCGCGCTCGATCCCCCGAGCTATAATCCTCCTATAACACAATATATCTCTAATTAACACTTTCACAACTAAGGTTGACTAACCCTATCAAGTCAACACTGGTCAACTCTGGTCAATGGTCAATGGTCAACGGTCAACTTTGACCGGACTCGGCAAGTGCACTAAAGCGACTCGGCGAGTCTACACGTATTCACTTACTCCCTCGGATCCTCTATTGACACGTCGTGTACTTCCCTAACTCGACGAGTTCCACCTGGTGTGAATCGCGTGGACACCATAACTCAACTCACCGAGTCTCAAGAACCACTCGGCGAGTTCCGGCTTGACTCAGCCCCCTATTAACTCTCCCTGACTCACTAGGTCATCTCCCAACCCGGCGAGTCTACTCGCTGAATAATTTATGTGAAACCCCAACCCTACTCGCCAAGTCCCAAGAACAACTCGGCGAGTTCATGCCATGCACAAACTCTATTGACCTTATGTGGTCAGATCTGCTTCCCCAAACTATAGATCTGGCCTTCCCAAGCATGAATGTCACGTAAAGTTCGAAAATTGATGCTTGTATAACTCCCACAAGGCATAAAAAGGAGATTTGATCCCAAAAATTGTTGGGTTTTATACAAACAATCCTATGTGTACATGCAACCCTAGCATTGGATCTATGTTTTCACTATTAGATACACAACATTATGAACACATAATTAAACCCTAATCATGATTGCTATTTTCGAAATTAACCAAGAAGGTTAGATTAGATACCTCTTGTTGTTATATTGTAATAACAACTTAAATCTTCAAACCCAAAGTCTTGAAAGCAAGCACCACAAGTGTAGTGCCTCTAATGGCTTACAAACACCATAAGCAAGTGGAGAAGGTATAAAGAGAGAGGAGAGAGGTAGAAATTCGTCCTTAGATGCTCTAGGGATCAAGTGCACGAAATCCGAAGGCCTTAGGGGTCTTTATATAGGGTTGGGATTAGGGTTTCATTCCTTATCCTTATCTAGTTACTTGCCCATCAAGCAACCATAAGATAAGCCTTGAAAATCCCTATCTCTTGGACCTTGGAAGATTTTAAGGATATCCTTATCCTTGAATTCGTATGTCCTTTTACAAGGATAACCATTACCCTATTTTGTAACTATCACATAATTACAATTCAGCCCCTCTAGTTTAATTAATTACATTTGATCACAAAATTAATTCTTAATTAATTATTGACCAATATTAAATAAACAAATACGATTTCTCCTTTAATATATTATTCTTATAACATATTAATAAATCATAATAACCTCTCTCTCTCTCTCTATTTATTTCTCCAATCAAGTTGCTTTGGTGAAGGCAACCCAAAAGGACCATGCACCATCGGGTCAAGTACATACCAAAATAGTTATAAACTTAGACACTTATCCAACAAAAATGACAACCTAGGTCCAATAACTCCATAATAACCCAAAAAGCTCCAAGTGTTAAGGTCTCCGGACCTCTTTGAGTCCAGATCCCAGGCACAAACTCGAAGAGGGACCATTTGCTTCACACAATCACTCTCCAAAGGGGTTAGAAAACCCTAACTCTAAAGATCAACCCTAAAACTGAAGGAGATTCGATCTATTACCTCAAAATGAAGCCTCTGGACTCTGGATCTGTTGGAATCTCACCTCCTCCTTGCTCTTGCCACCTTCTTCTTGCTAAACAAGGAATACAAGGGCCCAAAAGTGACTTCCTCTCTCCCAAAACGATTTAGCTCTCTTAGGGTTCTCTCAAGGGACTGGTAGCCACAATGGGAGGCTATAAGTGCCCTTAAATAGGCTCCAAACCCGGGGAATTAGGGTTTCACTAAACAGCGTGGATTCGCCGAGTCCACTTTTGGACTCGCCGAGTCCAAACGCGAACCCGTGCCCATAGCCGCGATCATACTCGGCGAGTTTGGGCTCCAACTCGCCGAGTCTCCCTAGAAATCACCAAAAATATAAGAACGAATATAACTGGGAATCCGGGCTGTTACAATTCTCCCCCACTAGAACTAGACTTCGCCCTCGAAGTCTCGCTCTGCAAATAACTCCAGATGCTGCTCACGCATCTCACGCTCCGGCTCCCAAGTCATCTCGGACCCTTTCCGATGCTGCCAATGAACCAAAACCAAGGGTACCTCCTTGTTCCTCAGAACCTTGATTTTCCGATCTCTGATTGCCACTGGTCTCTCAGCATAATTCAGGCTCGCATCCACCTGAATATCCTCTAATGGAACCACGGCTGACTCATCGGCTATACACTTCCACAATTGCGACACGTGGAAAGTGTCGTGAATCTGCCCCAACTCTGCTGGCAATTCCAAACGATAGGCTACTCTGCCTACCCTCACGACCACCCTGAATGAACAGAATGTGCAAGCCGATGTTGGATCGCTCGGTGATCGTATTCATTGATGATATTTTGGTGTGTTAGAGATCCAGAGAGTAGCATGAGAAGCATTTGAGGGAGATCCTCGAAGTTCTGAGATCGGAGAGGCTTTATGCCAAATTCTCCAAGTGTGATTTCTGGTTGCGGGAGGTCCAGTTCCTAGGGCACCATGTTAACCAGAAAGGGATATTGGTCGACCCGGCCAAGATTGAGGCAGTGATGAGTTGGGAGGTGTCGTGGTCACCCACCGAGATCAGGAGTTTCTTAAGGCTAGCAGGCTATTATCGGAGATTTATCAAGGATTTCTCCAAGATCGCCATGCCACTCACCAGGTTAACCCGGAAGGGTGTTGCTTTTTCATGGGCCCAGAGCAGCAGGCCTCCTTCGAGACACTTCGCCAGAGACTGTGCGAAGCCCCAATTTTAGCCCTTCTGGAGGGGGTGGAGGACTTTGTGGTGTATTGTGACGCGTTGATATCAGGGTTGGGAGCGGTACTAATGTAGAGAGGGCATGTGATAGCATACGCATCGAGGCAGCTAAAGCCTCATGAGACGAGGTATCCCACCCACGATCTAGAGTTTGGGGCAGTGGTGTTCGCCATCAAGATCTGGCGTCATTATCTGTATGGGGTGCGGTGTACCATATACACGAACCACAAGAGCTTGAAGTACTTGATGGATCAGTCCAACCTGAATATGCGACAGAGGAGATGGTTGGATGTGGTAAGGATTATGACTGCGAGATCCTGTACCACCCGGGTAAGGCTATTGTTGTAGCCGATGCACTGAGCCGAAGGGCGGAGAGCGCCCCGATGCGAGATGTCTGTTTGAGGTTGACAGTGATGACTCCGGTGTTGGACACCATTCGTGGGGCCCAGGCTGAGGCTGTGAGATCAGAAAACCAGAAGAGAGAACGAGTTGTCGGGTTGGTATCGGGGTTCGTTACCGATAGTTGGGGGCTTATGACATTCTAGGGTCGTATCTGGGTACCGTTTGTGGGCGGGACGCGTACCATTTTGATGGAAGAGGCTCATCGATCGAAGTTCTCGATCCATCCTGGGGCCACTAAGATGTATTTGGACCTAAAGAGAAAGTATTGGTGGCCCTGTATGAAGAGGGATGTCGCGTGGTTTGTTGAGAGGTGCTTAACTTGTCGCAAGGTTAAGGCCGAGCACCAGACACCATATGGTAAGTTGCAACCGTTGGAGGTTCCCGAGTGGAAGTGGGAACAGGTTACCATGGATTTTATCACCAAATTGCCGAGGACTTCTAGGGGACTCGATGCAATTTGGGTGATTGTGGACAGGTTGACGAAGAGCGCCCACTTCCTTGCTATCAATGAGAGCTCTTCCGCTGAGAGGTTGGCAGAGTTGTACGTGAGAGAGGTGGTATCGCGGCATGGAGTATCGATCTCGATCTTCTCAGACCAAGATGTGTGTTTCACTTCCACATTCTGGAAGAAATTTCATGAGGAATTGGGTACGAGGCTGCATTTTAGTACCGCATACCACCCACAGACTAACGGGCAGAGCGAGCGTACGATTCATACGCTCGAGGACATGCTTCGGGCATGTGTATTGGACTTCGGAGGGAGTTGGGATACGTACCTACCTTTGGCAGAAATTTCCTATAACAACAGCCATCATTCGAGCATCGGTATGCCGCGTTTTGATCTGTTGTATGGGAGTTGGTGTCAGACTCCCATCTGCTGGGGAGAGGTAGGGCAACGTGTGATGGGTAGTACGGAGATAGTACTTCAGACGGTTGAGCAGATTCAGCAGGTCAGACAGAGGTTGTTGACCGCTCAGAGTCGCCAGAAGAGTTATGCAGATAGGCGTCGGTCTGAGCTTTAGTTTCAGGTCGGAGATTTTGTGCTCCTGAAGGTATCTCCTTGGAAAGGAGTGATCCGGTTCAGGAAGAGAGGCAAGCTAGGGCCCCGATATATTGGTCCATTTAGAGTGATCGCGAGGGTGGGCAGAGTAGCATATTGCTTGGAGCTACCTGAGGAGTTGGGGCAGATTCATGACACTTTCCACGTGTCGCAGTTGCGGAAAGGTATAGCCGATGAGTCGGCAGTGGTGCCATTAGAGGATATTAAGATGGATGCGAGCCTGAATTATGCTGAGAGACCGGTTGTGATCAGGGATCGGAAGATCAAGGTTTTGAGAAACAAGGAAGTGCCTCTGGTTTTGGTTCAGTGGCAACATCGGAAGGGGTCCGAGATGACTTGGGAGTCAGAGTCGGAGATGCGAGGGCAGCTATAACACCGTAAATTTCAAAACAATTTTTCGCATTTTATAAAAGCATAATTCATTTAGTATTCATAAAAACATCAGTGTTTGAAACTCAAATCCATAACATATAAAAATCCCAAGATCTCATAACATAAAAATCTTGTGTGTGTACTGATCAAGCCGACGCCTTCCCACGGTCATCACTAGTACCTGAAACTAATAACACCAAACACTGTAAGCACAAGGCTTACTGAGTTCCCCAAAATACCACACATAACACATATTAGCCACTCGAGGCTATAACTCTGTGGGTCCATGGACCCTACTCTGTGAACCCTCTGGTTCTAACTCTATGAACCTTCCGGTTCCAACTCTATAAACATGCACATCATAAATCACATAGAAATAATGTAGTACAACACATAACATACATATAGCATACAAGTACTCTGTCACATAACTTTGATTACCTACTCAAGGTAAAGTATAGTGAGAAGACTCACCTCGCGTATCTCGATAACCCGCGAATCCCGGAAATCACTCGCGCTCGATCCCCCGAGCTATAATCCTCCTATAACACAATATATCTCTAATTAACACTTTCACAACTAAGGTTGACTAACCCTATCAAGTCAACACTGGTCAACTCTGGTCAATGGTCAACGGTCAACTTTGACCGGACTCGGCGAGTGCACTAGAGCGACTCGGCGAGTCTATACGTATTCACTGACTCCCTCGGATCCTCTATTGACACGTCGTGTACTTCCCTAACTCGACGAGTTCCACCTGGCGTGAATCGCGGGGCCACCACGACTCAACTCGCCGAGTCTCAAGAACCACTCGGCGAGTTCCGGCTTGACTCAACCCCCTATTGACTCTCCCTGACTCACTAGGTCATCCCCCAACCCGGCGAGTCTACTCGCTGAATAATTTATGCGAAACCCCAACCCTACTCGCCAAGTCCCAAGAACAACTCGGCGAGTTCATGCCATGCACAAACTCTATTGACCTTCTGAGGTCAGATCTGCTTCCCCAAACTATAGATTTGGCCTTCCCAAGCATGAATGTCACGTAAAGTTCGAAAATTGATGCTTGTATAACTCCCACAAGGCATAAAAAGGAGATTTGATCCCAAAAATTGTTGGGTTTTATACAAACAATCCTATGTGTACATGCAACCCTAGCATTGGATCTATGTTTTCACTATTAGATACACAACATTATGAACACATAATTAAACCCTAATCATGATTGCTATTTTCGAAATTAACCAAGAAGGTTAGATTAGATACTTCTTGTTGTTATACTGTAATAACAACTTAAATCTTCAAACCCAAAGTCTTGAAAGCAAGCACCACAAGTGTAGTGCCTCTAATGGCTTACAAACACCATAAGCAAGTGGAGAAGGTATAAAGAGAGAGGAGAGAGGTAGAAATTCGTCCTTAGATGCTCTAGGGATCAAGTGCACGAAATCCGAAGGCCTTAGGGGTCTTTATATAGGGTTGGGATTAGGGTTTCAGTCCTTATCCTTATCTAGTTACTTGCCCATCAAGCAACCATAAGATAAGCCTTGAAAATCCCTATCTCTTGGACCTTGGACGATTTTAAGGATATCCTTATCCTTGAATTCGTCCGTCCTTTAACAAGGATAACCATTGCCCTATTTTGTAACTATCACATAATTACAATTCAGCCCCTCTAGTTTAATTAATTACATTTGATCACAAAATTAATTCTTAATTAATTATTGACCAATATTAGTTAAACAAATACGATTTTTCCTTTAATATATTATTCTTATAACATATTAATAAATCATAATAACCTCTCTCTCTATTTATTTTTCCAATCAAGTTGCTTTGGTGAAGGCAACCCAAAAGGACCATGCACCATCGGGTCAAGTACATACCAAAATAGTTATGAACTTAGACACTAATCAACCAGTCTCCCACTTGGATAAGTCTAATAACTATTCTGCGTATGACTTCAGATCCTGATCTGCAATCGTAGCTCTCAAAGACGCTATCACACTCTGATCTTATCAGTAACCATGTCCTTTAGATAAGGGATCATATATTCCTCCATTCTAGATATCGTATGAGATATGATTTCAAATCATTCTCTTTTTACTATATCTCTATTTCCGATTTATGACGACTGACTAATTGAACAAATCAAATTAGCCCTAGCCCGGCCGAGCATTTACGTTTGTCATCACTAAATCATCGAGGGGCCCAAAGATATCGCTTTTATCCTAACTTGGATTAAAGGAACGGATAAACTTTGATACAATGCTTGCTTGCACTTACTCACCGAATCACACACAACAATATGTTTTATAACACCAAGTTACTAGTGCGTTTACTTATTATCAATGTGTAACCGATTTGCAAGATACAACAAACACATCTCGGTTTCAAGAATATAAGATGTTATCGTCTCACCAATCATTCGTGATACAGTTCATGGAATGATCCAAGTGAGCGTGGGTTTAATCCAATGCTCAAATTTATATTCATAAGCACTCACGAACGTTGCAGCAAACATTTGCTAATGTCTAATACTCTTTTAGACAATCCACACACCAATTCATGACAGTCTTCATTCATACCTACTTCCAACATATGAACGACTGTGGCCCATTCGAATAATTCGATTATTCTTAATAAATTCAATTATTCTGGAAGTCAAAACATGCAAATGTGAAACACAAGAATAATACTAATCCCATATGGCCTCAATCCTTTGAGCATAAATAAAACACCTTTTATTTATCACCATATTGATTACTCATTATTTGTCGTTTCGGTTAATCAACTTCTTACTTGAATTACAACACTTATCCCATGCTCCTAGCATGCACACAATGTTTACCTATGGTTCTTACTTTGTGAAATAGATCACATTGAACACATTTTCAATTATTCTCATTTCACAACTCCAAATCCGTTTTTCATAAGTTAAAGAATATCAAATTCTTGCTACTTATAGAATATGCTAGATTCTAAAATTCTATGCAACTATCCATTCGTAATGTCACTGCACCAAAGTCACAAAGACTATTGCCAATGATATTACAAAGTCCTCTATCGTAGATTGTTACAAGACAATTCCATAGACGTGATGTCTCTCACTCAAAGTACATTCTTTGAACATCCTTTTGCATAGAAGTTTCTAATCTAGTCATAGATTTCTCAATATTCAATTCCAAATATGGACACACTTCCATATGTTCCATATGACAACTCATTCTTAATAGAATCTTTTCTATTCATAATAGAGTCGATATGGTCCATCCAATATGGAAACATTTCCATATTTTCTAATACTATACTTCCAACTACTCACAAGCAACCAATCCTCGTCGAACTTTGGATTGTCCTTCGATAGTTGTTTAATTATTTTAGTCAAAACCAATTCTAGTCCCTTTTCCCTCTAAATGCGCTCGACATTTGAAAAAATTTAGAATGGTCAAACATTAAAGCATTTGCAAATCGATCCTATACCCAAAGCGTATGGGACACGACGCATAATGTTTTATTTGCTATGTTCTCAAAATTCGAATTGTGAAGAGGAACGCCGTAATCATATTCGAAATTTTAAGAACACACTATGTACTCTTGACTAAATTTATTAACATTTCTCAACCTAATCCTTTAGATTTGAAATGAAGCATAATATTCTCTCCCTTAATTATAGCAAAACAACTTTACAACCCTTACAACTTTGCAAGGTATAACTCTTGTTTTCTATAATTAATATTGCCAACTTGCAATACGTGCCTTAATAATCATACATTCATAACATTTATGCTCCCACTATCATGATGATTATTATAAAACATAACACTTATGCTCCCACTAGCTTCGACATATATTCATAAACATCTTAACTTTCAGAAAAACAATACCTATTGAATTTCTTAAATCCATGTTTCTAATACTTAATGCTTTGATAATCTTTTATCAAGGCTTCTTGAACTTATACACCTTTGCCTTAGATAGTTCATATGTGTGTCTAAAAAATTAATACTAATTGCCAAACCTCACAATTCAAATTATGGAAAGGGATACCGTAACCATAATCGAATTCGAGAATGCAATTTTACAATCGCTATCTTCTTAAAATCTTTCTTAGTGAAAGCATTTCCTCACAATCATTTTCATGAAGGAGGAAATCTTATGACACTTAGATTTAAACGGCGTATGTGTTCCTATCCATGTGAATTTGTTAAAACCAAAGTTTACGACAAATTCAAACTCATATGGACCGAACTTTCATAATCTTGATTTCTTGCCTTATGGTAGCACAGCTGCCCACCATGTCTTCCAAGTAGTTAAGCAGCTCACCCTTTCCTATCAATGTACCTTTCATTGATTAAGGCGCTTTGCCTTTTATGCGTTCAAAATGAGAACTCATAGAACTCTCATGCATAATTAACTCGATTGGATTGGCACAGAACCAAAATAATGTCATCACGATAGGTTGTAAACCTCAACTCGTGTGCTAGTAATGATCGATAAGGTTTATTTGATTTGTTCTTGAAACCTTTCAAGACCATTAAGACTCCCACTGACTCCTTGACATATAAGATTCTCTTTTCAATAACCATTTCTTGACAAACAAATATTCAAGAGTTAGTGTAGCTTTTATCAAAACACTTCATAAATTGGTCCTAGTTGGTCTTTGTCTTATCCAAGACATCACAACTTACCACATTTAATGAATGTTATAAACCTTCTTAATACTTTTTCACTCAATGTCACAATCTTTTTGGAACGAAGTATGATTGACTTTTTGATTTAACCATTTTTTCAATCCTTGATTCCTCTTCTTGAACATACAATTGTACTAAGACTTACTTAGAGGATCAATTGAGATATGGTTCTTAATCATTAAGACCTATCATAAAGCATAAAAGGTACTCTCCCTTCTTCTTAGAATGGAGAAACTTGTATCCTTTTGCCTACTTGATTCTTCTTATTCGTTTTGCTATTGATTTAAACCTTTTTTAATCAATTCCAAATTATACTTAATCTTATAAGTATAATCATATTTACTAAACCTTAGTAAATCATGACGAATATCTTTGTTACTCTTATGGTGAACTTGATCAACACACAACTTTGTGTACTCGATCTCCTAGTCCTTCACTTGACACTTTGTCAACGAATTAGTCTAATTTCCAAATATGAAATTTCTCATTCATCATGCAACCAAGTTGCGTGATTCCAAATTTCTGTCCAGTTGAGACTTAGGCGATGAGAAACTCTCCCTATTTGGTAAATTCTCGATATTTCCACAAATAACATAAATAAGAATCATATCCATTCGTTGTAGAAATATGCAAACATCAATTTTCATAACGATTTCATTGCAAGGAAATAAACAAATAAATAAATAAGTCAAACAAAATTTATTTTATTTATAAAAGCAGCGGAAAACATTTGTCCTTACAATGCAAAATCCATTGAAAACTATGTATCTCATAAAGAAAATTTCTAACAACTCTATCATAACTATCTAAGCTCAAAATCTAATCTTCAAGTCCATGCGATCAAGATCCATTTCTTGTGATTAGATTCATCTTGCTCTCTCATCAAGCTTCCTTTCTTTTCACCGATCCTGCAAAACATTGAAATGCAATCTTATCACAGCATGTATTAAGAATCAATGAATAGGAACTTAACAGAGTTAGATAGTGGATTTTACCTAAAGTAGAGCCATACGTTCTGACTCTCCCATCTCTTAGATCTCTTAGGTAAATATGGCAACTTCGTCTCCAATGCCCCTTCTCTTGGCAATAAAAGCAAATTGACTCTCTTGGAATAGGACATGGAACTACTTCAGACATTGCCTTTCTCTTAAGATCGGACTTTTCGATCATAGCATGTCTTTCATTGCCATTTTCTATATCCATGAAGGCAGATTCACCAATCAACTTTGCTTTTCTATTACGCCAAACCATTGCTGATTCAGCAGCAATAAGCATATAGGTGAGATCTATAAGGGTCACGTCGTTGTTCATCATATAGTACTCTCTTACGAACTCACTATACGAGTTAGGAAGTGACTGAAGAACCCAATCAACATCCATCTCCTCACCGACAACGGATCCCATCATTCTCAACCTATCAATGTGTGACTTCATCCATAGGACGTGTGCATAGACTGGCTTTCCTTCTTTATGTTTACTTGCCAAAAGGGCTTGAGTGATATTGAACCTTTCAATATTTCGATCTTGTGGGTTAGGGAGAATAATTGGAGGAGGTGGAGGAAGTGAAGCATGATTTCTTGTTCCTCGATCGAATCGTGGAATATCATCTTCATGTGGAATGCTTGTTCCACAGGATTTGAGAAGACCATAGTTGTCAAACTTTGACATCTACAAAATGGGAGAAAATAAATTCAAGTTAGTTGATTGATTGAGTCCTTAGTAAATCACCCAAATGAGATACTAAGGCTAGGACCCAACACAATATTCTACAACTCAGGAGAGGGATGCCGTAACCCTAATTACAGAATATTTGAAGGTAAGTGAATGACGATTCACTAATTTCCACCACGAAAAACAAAAAAAAAATTAAGTTTTAAATCTATGAAAACTCCTAGATCCTTTGAGATTCATTGAACTTTCAATGGCATGTTTAAATCTCGATATGACCCTCTTGTTTGTGATTGGGATGCCGAGGATCACAAAGCGGGTGTGAATAACCATGCAAACTTACATGGTGCCCTCACATGTTACAGTCACCTATTCGATGTGCCGGTAAACCACACACGCTCCACCGAACTAAGACAAACATTGAGTCACCCTTTGCTACCTTTTCTTAGAACCATTTAGTGTGCCGATAAACCACACACGCTCCACTAACGTCTTCGCAAGGGCACAAAGTGTAATTTCATGGAATTGCATCAATTCACTTTTTCCTAAGTAACTAAGATTGGGAATTTTATGAAAACATTTAGTTACTTTAGTAATTCATTATACTTATAATGGAAAGTTTTGTCCCAACCTACCCGTTCGGCTAACGACCCTCCACTAGTCAAGAGTATGGTGGGTAAGAGTGGATACCCATTCAATCGCCATTTTATAGGCAATTTCCTTAAACACCCCTTATAGACTACCTTCGTGAATGAGGCCTACTAACGGTAAGACTGGCTTTTACTCATACATATATATAGTGTTAGACTTTTAATGTTATATATAGTATAGGGTGTATTTTACACTTTTAAAATATTAGGTGGTCAAATTTAACAATTATACTTTTAATTCAATTAAATTTTAAACCAAAAACTTTATGGATTTATTAAACCTCTTTTAATTATACACCTTAATTAATTAATAAAACCATAAGGGTGTGATTTGAACTTTTTCAAAACTATAATAAGGTTTTAGAATTTAACATTCCAAATTAAACTTTTAATCAACTTTTAAATTCCAAAACTTGAGGGCAAGTTTTGAAACATTTCAAAACATTAGGGTTTTGAATTTAAATATACATCAAATTAAACTATTAATCCAAAATTTTAAATTCCAAAACTTGAGGGCAAGTTTTGAAACTTTTCAAAACAATTTAGTTTTAATCTTTCTTAAAAATTTCGAATTTATGACATTTAAATTAAAAAAATTTAATATTAAAACTCTTGATTTAATAATTATCTTGAATTAGACTATTAATTTAATTATTAAGTCATAAGGGATTATCTAAATCATGAGGATAATTACCATTTATACATTTAAGATATCCTAATCCCTTAAATATCTCTATAGATTTCGAAAATAAGGATACAATAATGCAAAATCTATAATTACCATATTTAACAATTAGAGGATAATTACAAGATATGGGATAATCCAAATCCCTAAAATTTAGGATCTTATCTTGGGGAGGAGGCTAATTTCGAAAATCAAGGGATTAAAACAAACCCTAGATTTCGAAATTTAAGGGTTTAAGGAAAGGATTTGAAGATCTTATTCAAACTCTTGCAAATTAGGGTTTGCAAACCCTAATCTCGAAAATCCTAGCCACCTAGGGTTTATTGGCCATAAACCCTAATATGTCAAGTTCATACAATTGAATAAACTAATTGAAAACAAGTTAACCAAAGGCTCTGATACCACTGTTGGGTTTTATACAAACAATCTTATGTGTACATGCAACCCTAGCATTGGATCTATGTTTTCACTATTAGATACACAAAAATATGAACACATAATTAAACCCTAATCATGATTGCTATTTTCGAAATTAACCAAGAAGGTTATATTACATACCTCTTGTTGTTATATTGTAATAACAACTTAAATCTTCAAACCCAAAGTCTTGAAAGCAAGCACCACAAGTGTAGTGCCTCTAATGGCTTACAAACACCATAAGCAAGTGGAGAAGGTATAAAGAGAGAGGAGAGAGGTAGAAATTCGTCCTTAGATGCTCTAGGGATCAAGTGCACGAAATCCTAAGGCCTTAGGGGTCTTTATATAGGGTTGGGATTAGGGTTTCAGTCCTTATCCTTATCTAGTTACTTGCCCATCAAGCAACCATAAGATAAGCCTTGAAAATCCCTATCTCTTGGACCTTGGACGATTTTAAGGATATCCTTATCCTTGAATTCGCCCGTCCTTTTACAAGGATAACCATTACCCTATTTTGTAACTATCACATAATTACAATTCAGCCCCTCTAGTTTAATTAATTACATTTGATCACAAAATTAATTCTTAATTAATTATTGACCTATATTAATTAAACAAATACGATTTCTCATTTAATATATTATTCTTATAACATATTAATAAATCATAATAACCTCTCTCTCTATTTATTTCTCCAATCAAGTTGCTTTGGTGAAGGCAACCCAAAAGGACCATGCACCATCGGGTCAAGTACATACCAAAATAGTTATGAACTGAGACACTTATCCAACAAAAATGACAACCTAGGTCCAATAACTCCATAATAACCCAAAAAGCTCCAAGGGTTAAGGTCTCTGGACCTCTTTGAGTCCAGATCCCAGGCACAAACTCGAAGAGGGACCATTTGCTTCACACAATCACTCTCCAAAGGGGTTAGAAAACCCTAACTCTAAAGATCAACCCTAAAACTGAAGGAGATTCGATCTATTACCTCAAAATGAAGCCTCTGGACTCTGGATCTGTTGGAATCTCACCTCCTCCTTGCTCTTGCCACCTTCTTCTTGCTAAACAAGGAATACAAGGGCCCAAAAGTGACTTCCTCTCTCCCAAAACGATTTAGCTCTCTTAGGGTTCTCTCAAGGGACTGGTAGCCACAATGGGAGGCTATAAGTGCCCTTAAATAGGCTCCAAACCCGGGGAATTAGGGTTTCACTAAACAGCGTGGATTCGCCGAGTCCACTTTTGGACTCGCCGAGTCCAAACGCGAACCCGTGCCCATAGCCGCGATCATACTCGGCGAGTTTGGGCTCCAACTCGCCGAGTCTCCCTACAAATCACCAAAAATATAAGAACGAATAATACCTGGGAATCCGGGCTGTTACAATTCTCCCCCACTAGAACTATACTTCGCCCTCGAAGTCTCGCTCTGCAAATAACTCCAGATGCTGCTCACGCATCTCACGCTCCGGCTCCCAAGTCATCTCGGACCCTTTCCGATGCTACCACTGAACCAAAACCAAGGGTACCTCCTTGTTCCTCAGAACCTTGATTTTCCGATCTCTGATTGCCACTGGTCTCTCAGCATAATTCAGGCTCGCATCCACCTGAATATCCTCTAATGGAACCACTGCTGACTCATCGGCTATACACTTCCGCAATTGCGACACGTGGAAAGTGTCGTGAATCTGCCCCAACTCTGCTGGCAATTCCAAACAATAGGCTACTCTGCCTACCCTCACAACCACCCGGAATGGACCAATATATCGGGGCCCCAACTTGCCCCTCTTCCTGAATCGAATCACTCCTTTCCAAGGAGAGACCTTCAGGAGCACAAAGTCGCCGACCTTAAACTCAAGCTCAGACCGGCGTCTGTCCACATAACTCTTCTGACAACTCTGAGCGGTCAACAAACTCTGTCTGACCTGCTGGATCTGCTCTATCGTCTGAAGTACGATCTCTGTACTGCCCATCACACGCTGTCCGACCTCTCCCCAGCAAATGGGGGTCCGACACCTCCTCCCATACAACAGCTCAAAGGGCGGCATACCAATGCTCAAATGATGGTTGTTGTTGTAGGAAAACTCTGCCAAGGGCAAGTACGTATCCCAAGTCCCCCCTGAAATCCAACGCACATGCCCGGAGCATGTCCTCAAGCGTCTGAATCGTCCGCTCACTATGTCCGTCTGTCTGGGGGTGATATGCGGTACTAAAATGCAGCCTAGTACCCAACTCCTCATGAAACTTCTTCCAGAATCTGGAAGTGAAATGTACATCCCGGTCTGAGACAATCGAGATCGGCACCCCATGCCGAGATACCACTTCCCTCACGTACATCTCTGCTAACTTCTCTGCGGAGGAGCTCTCACTAATAGCAAGGAAGTGGGCGCTCTTTGTCAACCTTTCCACAATCACTCAAATTGCATCGACTCCCCTAGCAGTCCTTGGCAATTTGGTGATAAAATCCATGGTAATCTGTTCCCACTTCCATCCGGGAACCTCCAACGGCTGCAACTTACCATGCGGTCTCTGGTGCTCGGCCTTAACCCTACGGCAGGTTAAGCACCTCTCAACAAACTGTGCAACATCCCTCTTCATATAGGGCCACCAATACTCCCTCTTCATGTCCAAATACATCTTAGTGGCCCCAGGATGGATCGAGAATTTCGACCGATGAGCCTCTTCCATAAAAATGGTACGCGCCCCTCCCACAAACGGTACCCATATACGCCCCTGAAAAGTCATAAGCCCCCGACCATCAGTAACGAACTCCGATACCAACCCAACAACTCGCTCTCTCTTCTGGTTCTCCGTCCTTACGGCTTCAGCCTGTGCTCCACGAATGGTGTCCAACACCAGAGCCATCACGGTCAATCGCAAACATACACCTCGCAATGGGGCGCTCTCCGCCCTGCGACTCAGGGTGTCGGCTACCACATTAGACTTTCCCGGATGGTACAGAATCTCACAATCATAATCCTTGACCACATCCAACCACCTCCTCTGCCGCATATTTAGGTTGGGCTAATCCATCAAATACTTCAGGCTCTTATGGTCCGTGTATATCGTACACCGAACCCCATACAGATAGTGACGCCAAATCTTGAGGGCAAACACTACTGCCCCCAACTCTAGATCATGGGTGGGATACCTCGTCTCACAAGGTTTCAGCTGCCTCGATGCGTATGCTATCACATGCCCCCTCTGCATCAGCACCGCTCCCAACCCCAAGATCGATGCATCACAGTATACGACAAAGTCCTCCATCCCCTCCGGGAGGGCTAACACCGGGGCTTCGCATAACCTTTGGCGAAGCGTCTCAAAGGAGGTCTGCTGCTCGGGGCCCTTTTTGCGGGGCCCCATGAAAAAGCGACACCCTTCCGGGTCAACCTGGTGAGTGGCACTGCGATCTTAGAGAAATCCTTGATAAATCTCCGATAATAACCTGCCAACCCTAGGAAACTCCTGATCTCGGAGGGTGACCTCGGCACCTCCCAACTCATCACCGCCTCAACTTTGGCCGGGTCGACCAATATCCCTTTCTGGTTAATGAGATGGCCCAAGAATTGGACCTCTCGCAACCAGAAATCACACTTGGAGAATTTGGCATAAAGCCTCTCTGATCTCAGAACTCCAAGGATCTCCCTCAAATGCTCCTCATGCTGCTCTCTAGATCTCGAATATACCAAAATGTCGTCGATGAATCACCGACTGATCCAGCATCGGCCTGCACACTCGGTTCATGAGATCCATGAACACTGTCAGGGCATTGGGGAGCCCAAAAGGCATCACCACAAACTCGTAATGCCCATAACGCATCCTGAATGCTGTCTTCTGGATGTCCTTATCTCGCACCCTCACCTGATGATATCCAGACCTCAAATTGATCTTGGAGAACCAAGACGCTCCCTGTAACTGATCGAACGAATCGTCGATCCTCAGCAACGGGTAACGGTTCTTGACCGTCAGCTTGTTCAACTCTCGGTAATCAATGCATATCCGGTGTGAACCATCCTTCTTCTTGACAAACAGGATAAGCGCTCCCCACGGCGAGCTGCTCGGCCGAATAAACCCCTTTCCCAACAGCTCCTGAAGCTACGAGGATGACTCTTGCATCTCTGGAGGTGCAAGGCGATAAGGCACCTTGGCGATAGGCGCGGCCCCCGGAACCAAATCGATACTGAACTCCACCTGCCTCATAGGAGGCACACCCGGCAACTCCTCCGGAAATACATCCGGGAACTCACGCACTATCGGAACCTCCTCAACTGACCTCGGCCTCTCGAAATCCACTTGCGTATCCATCACATACGCCACAAAACCCTTACAGCCCTGCTGTAGACACTGCCTCACCCTAGCGGCTGAACAAAACACCTGACCCAGAACGTGTACCCTCGCCGTACACCGTAAGAACTCCCCCACTAGGGTCTCGTATGGTCACCAGCTGTCGCTCGCAGTCGATAACCGCACCGAATCTGCTCAACCAGTCCATGCCCACAATGACACAGACATCACCCATCACAATAGAAACCAAATCGATCGGGAACTCAACACCGAAGATCTCGAGCATGCACCCTCGGAGAACCTCTGTGGCATATATCATCCTCTCGTCAGCTATGGAAACTCTCAGAGGCCGACTCAACGCCTCACGACTAACACTGATATGCTGGCTAAAAGCCAAAGATACAAAAGATCGACTTGCACCCGAGTCAAATAACACCAAGGCAGGTACAGAATTCACAAGAAAAGTACCTACGCATAACATAATATAAGCATAATATCTCAACATCAAAATAAATACACGAAAGAATACATACCAGCCACGACATCGAGCGCTGCGCGGACCTCCACCGCGGTCAACTGAAAGGCTCTCCTTCGTGCCCTCGGCGCCTCGGCCTTCACTGGCCGACTCTCGGTAGCTCTGATGGCGGAAGGGGCAGATCCCTGAGGTGCTCCCTGCGCTGATCCCCGCAACTGCGGACATTCCGCCTTCCGGTGTCTGGTCTGGTTGCAGTGAAAACACACTGCAAACCCCTTGGGGCAGTCCTTGGCCATATGCCCCTCCTTTCCACACTTGTAGCAAGATCCAGCTCTACATACTCCATCATGACCCTTGCCGCACTTTCCACAAGTGCAGCCCTTCTGGCTCCCCGATTTGGGATCAGCGGGCTTGGCCCGCTTGGCTGCCGGCTGGGACTGTGTTAGTCGCCGATCCCTCCCCTGAGACTCCGCCTCCTCCCTGGCCTGAGTCTCTAGCTCAATCTCTCTCTTTCAGGCATTTTCCTGAAGCTCGGCAAATGTCCGGTACGAGGAGTTCGCCACGAACTCCCGAATGTCTCGCCTCAAAATACTCAAATATCGGCTCATATGTGCCTACTCAGTGGACACGTGCTCAGGGCAGAACATCGCCCTCTCGTGGAACATCCTAGTAATCACCGTAACAGAATCAGTACCCTGCTTGAGGGTCAGAAACTCCTGGGCCAAACGCTCCCTCTCCACCTGGGGAACGTACTCATCTCGGAACATGGCAGTGAAACTCTCCCAGGTCACTTCCGCAAGCTTAGCAGGCGTAAAGTGCGTCGTCACAAACTTCCACCAGTCCTTCGCTCCCAAGCGAAGCTAGTTCAGCACGAACCGAACTCTCAAATGCTTAGGAGATGAGCAACTGAATAAACACCCCTCTATGTCAGAAATCCATCTCATAGCCGCCACTGGGTCCTGGGTCCCATCAAACTCCAGCGGTTTTGTGTTGCTGAACTCTCGGAACAGCAACGCATCACCACCCTGCGGCCTCGCGGCAGCAATAGCTGCGGTGGCCTCAGAAAGAGCAGCATAACGCTCGTCGAAAGTCTCAATCAACGTGGTCTTAATAGACCCGAACATCTCTGGTATCTCTGCCCTGATGGCCGCAACCACCTCTTCATGGATGATCCGGCGGATCTCCTCATCACTGGCCCCACTGCTCTCAGGCATAAGACGTGTCCTCACCATAATCTACCTCTGAAATACAACATACAATAAATTAGAATCCATTCGAACATACTCACACTCGTCAACTCATTCCTCCTTGATTCTTGGCATTCCAAAGTTTCTTACTTGGGCTGTACACCGCCCCAGTGCTTTCAGTAGTACGGGCCCAATACTACTGTACGCACCGTATCAGAATACACCCCAAGTCCTCCTCTTCAGATCCCAAGTTCCAAGTACTCTATTATGCATAATCCACTCTCTATCAGATCTCTCATAAGCTCCTCGCTGCTACCTACTCACTCTCAAGCATCTCATAGCAGCTCACCTCTCCCTAGGCTAAGGCATCACAAATCAAGACACTCTAGTCCTAATAGGAGTACCTAGCCTACTCTAGCATGGGAATACATCATATCAATATCATAACACATAATATGAGGGTATCTTGGGAAATCACCGTTCGGGCGCGGACTGATCGTACACACGACTCTGCTCTGTGTTTTCCAAAAATCTTTTACTCTTTTTGAAAATATTTCTCAAATCCTCAGTTTGAGTTCAAATACGCCCGAAGGTGTACTCGAATCCCTCAAACCAAGGCTCTGATACCAACTTGTAACACCGTAAATTTCAAAACAATTTTTCGCATTTTATAAAAGCATAATTCATTTAGTATTCATAAAAACATCAGTGTTTGAAACTCAAATCCATAACATATAAAAATCCCAAGTTCTCATAACATAAAAATCCCGTATGTGTCCTGATCAAGTTGGCGCCTTCCCACGGTCATCACTAGTACCTAAAACAAATAACACCGAACACTGTAAGCACAAGGCTTAGTGAGTTCCCCAAAATACCACACATAACACATATTAGCCACTCGAGGCTATAACTCTATGGGTCCGTTGACCCTACTCTGTAAACCCTCTGGTTCTAACTCTGTGAACCTTCCGATTCCAACTCTATAAACATGCACAGCATAAATCACATAGAAATAATGTCGTACAACACATAACATACATATAGCATACAAGTACTCTGTCACATAACTCTGATTACCTACTCAAGGTAAAGTATAGTGAGAAGACTCACCTCGCGTATCTCGATAACTCGCGAATCCCGAAAATCACTCGCGCTCAATCCCCCAAGCTATAATCCTCTTATAACACAATATATCTCTAATTAACACTTTCACAAATAAGGTTGACTAACCCTATCAAGTCAACACTGGTCAACTCTGGTCAATGGTCAACGGTCAACTTTAACCAGACTCGGCGAGTGCACTAGAGCGACTCGGCGAGTCTATACGTGTTCACTGACTCCCTCGGATCCTCTCTTGACACGTCGAGTACTTCCCTAACTCGACGAGTTCCACCTGGCGTGAATCGCGGGGCCACCACGACTCAACTCGTCGAGTCTCAAGAACCACTCGACGAGTTCTGGCTTGACTCAGCCCCTATTGACTCTCCCTACTCACTGGGTCATCCCCCAACCCGGCGAGTCTACTCGCTGAACAATTTACGCGAAACCCCAACCCTACTCGCCGAGTCCCAAGAACAACTCGGCGATTTCATGCCATGCACAAACTCTATTGACCTTCTGAGGTCAGATCTGCTTCCCCAAACTATAGATCTGGCCTTCCCAAGCATGAATGTCACGTAAAGTTCGAAACTTGATGCTTGTATAACTCCCACAAGGCATAAAAAGGAGATTTGGACCCAAAAATGACAACCTAGGTCCAATAACTCCATAATAACCCAAAAAGCTCCAAGGGTTAAGGTCTCTGGACCTCTTTGAGTCCAGATCCCAGGCACAAAATCGAAGAGGGACCATTTGCTTCATACAATCACTCTCCAAAGGGGTTAGAAAACCCTAACTCTAAAGATCAACCCTAAAACTGAAGGAGATTCGAGCTATTACCTCAAAATGAAGCCTCTGGACTCTGGATCTGCTAGAATCTGACCTCCTCCTTGCTCTTGCCACCTTCTTCTTGCTAAACAAGGAATACAAGGGCCCAAAAGTGACTTCCTCTCTCCCAAAACGATTTAGCTCTCTTAGGGTTCTCTCAAGGGACTGGTAGCCGCAATAGGAAGCTATAAGTGCCCTTAAATAGGCTCCAAACCTGGGGAATTAGGGTTTCACTAAATAGTGTGGACTCGCCGAGTCCACTTTTGGACTCGCCGAGTCCAGACGCGAACCCGTGCCCATAGCCGCGATCATACTCGGCGAGTTTGGGCTCCAACTCGTCTAGTCTCCCTACAAATCACCAAACATATAAGAATCAATAATACCTGGGAATCCGGGCTGTTACAGCAGCACCCAGAGTTGTTCGAGGAATGAGACTTCGGGGGCGAAGTCTGGTTCTAGTGGGGTAGGATTGTAACACCTCGAGATTCAGGTGCATTTCTTTCACCCTTATTCTTTGTCAATTGGTGATGATTAGTCCTTAAGTGGAGGGAAACTAGCAAGTGAGTACGCTGGGCATACCAGACGGGTCCGCTGCGCGTACTCATGCGCTTAGTTTGGACGCGGAGTCGCCAAGGTACGTTGGGCGTACCCAGAGTTACAGCAGGCGTACCCGGCCCAGGAGCAAAAACCCTAATCCGTCTTGTGCACTATTTAAAGGGTGCTAATGCTCTTTTCTCAGCCTCCATATCAGTGAGTGAAACCCTAAGAGAGAGCCTCCCATCGTCCTTAGTGTGTGTGAGTGTTGTTGGAGCTAATTGTGTTTTGGTGGCTTAGTGAAGAAGAAGGAAAGGAGCTCTTGGAAGCTAAAGCTTGAAGTGCCAATTTGAATATGAGATCTACAGAGAAAGGGGCTACACTTAGAGGTATAAAGTCAAAACTTTCTTCTCCTTTTGGTTGTTGTTGCATGTGCCGTTTCTAGGGTTAAAAACCCCAAAGGTGGAGACTTTATGAGTATAAGGTGCTCCATGGTCCGAGATCTGTCCCTTTTCAGTGGTATTAGTGATTTAGAACCATAAAGTTTCCATCTTGGTTGTTAGTTTGAGGTCATACTTGAGTATTAAGCCTTCTAGAGTTAGAGGATGGAATATTATGGGAGTTGGTGGCTTGTTCAACCATGCAAAGGCTTAAAGTCATCAACTTTATGGATTAAGAGGCTTAGATGTGGTCAGATCTAGAAATTGGACATGGGTCTTAACTGTTTAAGACCTCAAGACCTAAGGGGCTGAAGTTGGGGAGTACGTCAGGCGTAATCCCAGTACGCGCTGCGTACTGGGTGGCGTTCCCCGATTCTGAGAGGCAGTCGGGTACGCTCAGCGTACACATCTGGATTAAGAGGCTTAGATGTGGTCAAATCTAGAAATTGGACATGGGTCTTAACTGCTTAAAACCTCAAGACCTAAGGGGCTGAAGTTGGGGAGTACGTCGGGTGTAATCCCAGTACGCGTCGCGTACTCGGTGGCGTTCCCCGATTCTGAGAGGCAGCCGGGTACGCTCAGCGTACACATCTGGTACGCGCAACGTAACCCGGAAAGTTGACTTTTGGTTGACTTTTAGGGTATGGTCTATTGAGGGACCTTTTGAGTTATGAGAGGGGTAAAATGGTCTTTTACCCTTCTGAGAGTGTCATAAGAGGACATAGTCTAGCCTTTGAGAGTTATATTAAATAGAGTATTTATTTCATATGATTAGGCGGAGGCTAGGCCAGCGTTTACCGAGATAGAGATTGAACGAGATACCAGAGGTGAGTCTTATCACTATACTTTTCCTAGTGTGGTAATAGAGTCATGTGACAGTGTAATTTAGAGTTGTGTGCTAGTGTATTTGCATATTATTTATGTGTTGTGATTTATTGTGATACGTGATATGCATGATTCAGAGTTTATAGAGTAGGACCAGTGGGTCCGTAGAGTTAGGACCTTTGGGTCCATAGATTTAGGGCCAGAGGGTCAACAGAGCTATAGCCTCGAGTGGCTAATATATGTTAGAGTGGTATTTTGGGGAACTCACTAAGCTTTATGCTTACAATGTTATGTGTTATGTGTTTTAGGTACCAGTGATGACCGTGGGAAGGCGCCGGCATGATTCGTACACACACATATGGGATTTTATGTATTTCGATCTTGGGGGATGTTTTGTGAAACAAGGATATGATACAATGACATTTTATTAATAAATGTGTTTGGAAAATGTGTTTTGCAAATGCGAAAAATTGTTTTAATTTTGACGGTGTTACAGTATGTTTATCATATGATATCATGTGGTAGTGGTAGGGGTGAAATAGACCCCGTAACCGGTTTGAATAAACCGTATGGTAGGTCGGGAACCCAGATATGCCTGACATGAGTAGGTCGGGCACCTAGGTATGCCTGACAGGGTTAGGTCGGACACCCCAGTATGTCCGACAAGGGTAGGTTGAGCACCCAGGTATGATCAGCAAGGTAGGTCAGGCAACCAGATATGCCTGACAGTATGTTTATTGTATGGTATGCGGTATAATGGGGGAACTCACTAAGCTTCATGCTTACGAGTTTTAGTTTTGGTTTCAGGTACTTCTATTTCAAATGGAAAGGAGTCGGCATGATCGTAGTGCATCACACTATAATTTCCGCATTATGAGATCTTTAGGAGTTGTACTCTGATATTACTTTCCTATGACATGTTTTTGGTTAATTGAAATACTGGTTTTTGATTATGAAATGAGTTGACACTATTGATGTTCCATACTACTAGTCTGTATATTTACTTATTTAAAAATGAAATTTTTGGCTCTATATTTTGGGATGTTACAAGTTGGTTTCAGAGCCCTGGTTTGAGGGATTCAGATACACTTTGGAGCGTTTTTGGACTCAAATCGAGGGTTTAATAGATTTTTAAAAGAAAAATATTTTTTCTAAAATTTAAAATTAAGGTTTTTTTATAAAGAACAAGGAGTGTGATGTGTGCAATCGGCCGGGCTCAAGTAAGTTTTCCCAAGATACCTATACATGTTATATTATGATATGAAGTATGAATATGTGAACAGCATGTTCGATTAGGGCTAAGGATCTAGGAAGGATGCCTAGTACGCCTACTGTGTCTATTGAACTGCATTCTAGTTCTGATTAGTCAGTGGTAGGATGGCTTTTTAGGTTATGCGTGATTGTATGAGCCTTAAAATTGCATGCTAGTATGGATTTCTGATAAGAGGATAGAATGGCTTGATGGAGTATGTTGGTTAGATTTTCTGTTGTCTAAATGGTCCTTGCTTTGTGCTTTGTGAGCTAGCTAGTAAGTGAATATGCTAAGTCACATGTGGCACGGGCTGGATAATCTCAGAGTGATGGACTTGGCCCTATTGCACAACTCTTATCTGAATCCAACCGTTCTAGGTTTGAGTCTTTTACTCGAAGGATTATCTGATTTCTATTGCATGTGGCTATATTCATGAGGTAACTAGTTAACATTAATGGGAAATCCTTCAGCAGCTGAGGACTGAGTGGGTTCGGGAACCTACGAAAGCCTAGTATATGCTTCAGTGGGTTAGTTGTGCAGTTAGTGAGTTTTGGGTGCCTCGGTTTGCAGGTTTCTCTAGGTAACATAAAGGAAATGTATCGAGAAGTGACTTAGAGGATCCAGGACGATCGCTGAGGAAAGTATGCATATGTGTGGAAGGTAGTATTGGGCCCATACTACTGGAAGCACATGATCCATACTTGAATCGGTAAGAGTCCTGGATAATCTAAGAAGCTTAGGGGAGGAGAATTCTTGGTTATGTTCTGATCGTGGGGATATTTTCTTTTCAGGTTGGTGATGAGCATGCCAGGAGGTGGTTCAGGATTAGGTCTCGGCTCAGGTGGTGAGCCAGTCAGTGGAAGGACTGCTAGGATTTTGAGTTCGCGTTGGATTGAGGAGACGGAAGGTGTTTTCCGCACTAGTCCCTACCCCATATGAGCCAAGGTTCGCTTCGCCTTGGATCTCATGTATCAGACAGCAAGGAGTTGTTGGGAATTGATTGTGCGATCTATTGTGCTTTCTGATTTGGAGACTATGTCTTGGGAGGATATGTGACCCGGTTTAGGGCAGGGGATGTTCTAGCTATTGCAGTTCAGTCGTTGGCGAGTGAGCTGGTGAGTGTGTTAGGGTGTCAGACTCTAAATGATATGACCTCCAGAGCTCGAGCGCGGGAGATCGATTTGGGGGATCTTGGGAAGAGAACGTCATACCAGGTGCATACAACGGAGGGTCCGGGGAAATGACCCAAGACTTCATACCATCGATTGAGGGGTCAGCAGGGATAGGGTCAGTACAGCATGTGCGGGAAACAACAGGATGGGGTTTTTCGTTCTAGGTGTATGGGTTGCTACAAATGTGGCAGTGTTGATCATGTCAGCAGGGATTGTCCTCAGGAGGCAAGCCCGTTATGTTTTCTTTGCGAACAAGTGGGCCATAAGAGGTTCGTATGTCCGAGGAAGAGGGGAGGAGTAGTGAGTGCACTTCGTATGTCCGAGGAAGAGGGGAGGAGCAGTGAGTGCACCTGCTCCGGCTATTTTGCAAATCTCTGATGGATGGGAGGGTAGGGCAGGAACCCCAGTAGAGAGGATTCAGGCTCTGCATCGTCGGACATGAGAGGTCAGGACTCCAACGGTCGATGTTGCGGGTATGTATCTTTTTCTCTCTTTTCGATTTTATATGTACTTTTTTATTGGGAATCTCGCATCGTATTGGGTAAGCATTATCTCTGGTTTGGTCCTTTACTATTGTCTGAGTTATCAAGGATTGTTATATGCCATTCTGCATGTCGAGAAGTCCTTGATAAACCTACAGATGGACGTTTCTTGTGGAATGGGTTTTGTGTGTACCATTATCGTTACAGGTCCTTGTCCGAATATTTTCAGGAGTATTGTGTGGAGGACCTTTGGTCAGGAATTAATGGTATAGTTCTCCAGTGGTTCTATCATTTGTTCGGGTATGATCGACACCTACCTATAGAAGAACTTTGGAGTTCAAGGAACTACCATTGCTAGGAAAGGAATGGTAGCATGAAGATGGTGTTGTCAATTGCATGAGTTGTTTGATCTTTGGATGTGTCAAGGGAATTGTACATTCGTGTGGACTGAAGTCGGTTAGAGTGCAATGATTCCTTGAGGATAGAAATTAGAGTAGCGGTTCGTCAGTGCATGGCAAGAGTTATGGTTCTTAGTCGTCGGCATAAGAACTCAAGGAATTGGTATGGTATCATGGGAGGTGATTTGGATTATCGGACTGGTTAAGATCTCAAGTGTATTCTTTCGGATTCCAAGAGTTGGGTAATCTTTGAGATTGGCTAGTAATGGATCACTAGCAAGGGTAAGCCTCGGTCGTCAGTGGATCGATCGTTGGAGGGTAAGAAGGATTGGGAATCCTTCAATTTTCATATGTTGTGGGAATTTAGTTGATTCAAAGTGGAGGAGATCATTTAGGTATTCAGGAGTAGGAGTGGCTATGAAACTAGGATGAGTTTCGCATCCCCGTTAGGGAGGAAGGTCGCCCAAGCGGCTGTTTGGTTTGAGGATTGTGTGATTTAGGAGTTCGTTAAAACTCTCCAATATGTGAATCGCGTCTTCTTGGTGCTTGATAACAGGATTTGGGGAATCAGGTGTTGGGTTTTGGTATACTATAACATCCTATGGTGCACATACAACCCTAAATACCTTGGATCTATGTTTTCACTAATTATACATGCAAATGGTTTCCAAGGTATTAATCTTACAACTAGCATGCATTTAACATAAAAATATAATATACTAGTTAGCATGACATACCTTTTAATGGAGCTTGAATTCTTGGTGTATTTGGCCTTAAAGAGCTTAGCCCCAATAGTGTGGAAGCCTCAAATGGAATCACAACACACCATGGACAAAGGAAGAACATGAGAGAGAATTCCATGCACACAAAAGCCACCATGAACTCTAAAAAGATACAAGTGGCAATTTTGGGCAATGAAGTATCTATTTATATGTGGGATTTCTAGGGTCATGGATATAACCCAAATCCATATCCATGGGTTTTATGATCCATGCTTCATGTGGCCCAACTCTTTATGTATCCATACATAAACTTGGTCCAACATGGATCATAAGCCCAACACATATAAATATAACTAATTATCATAATTAGTCCCCATAGATTTAATTAGTCTCTTTCGACCGCTAAATTAATTCCAAATTAATTCTTGATCAATACTAATTAAAGCATATGATTTCATATTAATATATTATTACTTATAATATATTAATAAACCATAAATAACCTTCTCTCAAAAGTCCATCCTAACAAATTGTCCTGATGATATGCAACCCAAATAGACCATGCTACTCTCGGGTCGAATCCATACCAATAATAGTTATGGGCTTAGACACCTAATCCAACAGTCTCCCACTTGGATAAGTCTAAAACTATTATTAAAGTATGACTCCAAGATCCCAACTAGCAATCGTAGCTCTTAAAGCCGTTGTCAAACTCTATACAAATCAAATGACATGTCCATTAGATAAAGGATCATATATTCCTTCATTCTAGATATCATATGGACTGAGACATAGATTATAATCATTCTCTCTGTCCATTTGTTGTTTCCCAATCTCCAATTTATGACGACTGACAAATTGAACAAATCAAATCAGTCCAGGCCCGGCCGAGCACTTACGTTTGTCATCACCAAATCATCGATGGGCCCACAGATATCGCTTTTATCCCGAAGGTAAAAGGAATGGATAAACTTCGACTCATATGGCTTGTTCTACTACTTGTTGAATCATACACAAAGGCACGTTTTATAACATCGAGTTACCAATGCGTTTTCGTGCAATCAATGTATAATAAACTCTTAGTAACAACTCATATCTCTAGGTTTGAAGAATATAAGATATTATCGTCTCATGATCACTCATGATAAAATCCATGAAGTGATTCCAATGAGCGTGGGTTGAATCCAATACTCAAAACTTATGAGCAGTCATGAGTGTTGTAGCCCTTTGTCCAACATCTTAGACCTCTACAAGCCAACCCATGACAGTCTTAATTCATATCTACTTCCAACATATGACCGACTGTGGATGGTTTGAATAACTTAGTCATCCAGAACAATGACCTAGTTTATTCTGGAAGTCAAAACATGCAAAATGAAACACAAGAATAATTGAATCGAATATGGTATCAAAACCTATGAACATAAATAAAACACCTTTTATTTATCACCATATGATTACACATTATTCATTGTATATTGTTTCAGCTATCAACTTTATTCTTGAATTTAAAACAACAATTGTCCCATGCTCCAAGCATGTACACTATGTTTTCTAAACACTAGTCATGTCATACACTAAGTATGTATACTATGTTTGTCTATGATATTTACTTTGTGAAATAGATCAATTGAACATAACTCCAATGATCCTCTTTTCATAGTCCCAAATCCTTAATGCAAATGCAAGAATTCCAAATTCATGCCATTTACTGAAATATGTTAGATTCTAAACTTATATGCATTGATCCTCTTGTAATGATTATGCACAAAGTCAGAAAGACTTGACAACAAACATTATAGATCATTCCAAAGGAGATCAACTCCTTGGAAACATCCTTCTTGCATTAAGTTTCCTAATCTTACACAGATTGAATAATTTCTAACTTTGATACATTTACATATTCCATTTTAACTATCACTTTTGAACAAGAGTTGCCTCCTTACAGATTATGTCAATATGGTCCTTCCAGAATTATCACTATACTTCCAACTATCCTTGAGCAACCAATCTTTAGTAAACCTTAGATTGTCCTCAAAAATTGTTTAATCCTTTTAGTCATATCCAATTCTATACATTTTCCCTTCTTAATGCCCTAGGCATTTGGAAAATTTTATAAAGGATGGATATAGCACATGCAATCGATCCTATATCCGAAGCATATGGGAAACGATTCATGATGTCTCACATAAAGACTAAACCAGCCTTTTGCTATAATATTTCCATTTCAATTTGCCAAGTTCTCATAATTCAGATTATGAAAAGGGATGTCGTAATCATAATCGAATTTTAGAACGCAAATAATGGACCCATATATTAGAATTTTCTTATGTTGAGCCATTCCAACATAATATTCATATATATACTTAACTAAATACGATTAAAACCTCAATCTAAGCTTTTAGATTTGAGATAAGTATAATTTCCTCTCCCTTAATTATAGCAAAACAACTTTTTCCCAATTGAAACCTTTTGTTTTCTATAATTAACATTGCTAACTTGCAACCTTTATCATAATTATCATGCTCCCACTAACATGATGATTATTAGCATAACACTTATGCTCCCACTAGCTTTGACATGTACTTAGAAATCAGCTGAACTTCTAGAAAAAACAATACTTTATTCACTTTCTTACCAAAGTTCATATTTCTGATACTAGATTGGTTTGATAAAACTTTATCAATATCATACACCTTATCTTAGATAGCTCACATGTGTGTCTAAACAATTTCAGAACTATGAAAAGGGATGTCGTAATCATAGTCTCAATTGTTTAGACCTTTGCCACTTCTCACAGGTCCATGTTAGTGTGCCGGTTAATCACACAACTCCACTAACGACTTTAAGCATGCAAATATCACAATGGCTATCTACTTCAAATCTACTTGGTGGAAGTGTTTCCTCACCATCATTTTCATGAATCGGAGAGAAACCTTATGACCCTTAGATTTAATGGTGTATGTGTTCTTATCCATATGAGCTCAAGGGCCTGCCATTGCTTCCAAGTTGTTGTGTAACCAATTGAGAACTCTAAGAACTCATATGCAAAGCCAACTTTAACTGGAATGGCACAGAATATGTCAACATGATAGGTTATAAACCTCAAGTCGTGTGCTAGTGAAGAACTTCAGGTTTTATTCTTGATTAGTTCTTGAGACTTTCAAGACCTTTAAGACTCCCACTGTCCTCTTGACATATAAGACTTTCTTGTTAGATATTCAAGAGATAGTGTGGATTCTAATCAAGACAAACACTTCACACAATTGGCCCTAGTTGGTCTTTGTTTTATCTAAAACATCACAACTTACCAATTTTAAATGTACAAGAGTAGAAAACTTTTACTCTTACATTTGATAAGTGTTTTAAACCTTCTTTAAGACATGTCACTCAAGTTACAATCTTAGAGTATAACTCTAAGAATTTTTTTTGGAACAAAGTATGAATCATCTTCTTGATTTAACCACTTCAACAATTCATAACTCCTCTTCTTAACTATCAGAATGCACTTAGAGGATGAATTGTGATAAGGTCTCAAAATCATTAAGATGGTCTTAAAACATGATACTAAAGTACTCTCCCATCTTTTAAGATTTAAGAAACTTTTATCTTTTTGCCTAAATTGATTCTTCTTATTCGCACTGCCATACATTGGAACCTTTTCCAATGTCTCAGAATTACACTTAAGCTTGTAAGTATAACCATATTTACTGAGCTATAGCAAATTATGACGAATAGTCTTATCGATCTTTTGTGGTGGACTCTGACTAGTGCACAAGAATGTGTACCCAATCCCTTAGTCCTTCACTTGACCCACACATCCATGTGAACAAGTAGTTAGTCTTAATTTTTCCAATGTTCAAAAGTTCTCATTCATCATGCTATACAACTTGCATGATTCCAACTTTCTATCCAACTGAAACTTGGGTGATGAGAATCTTTCCTTATTTGGTAAATTTAGACACTACCACAAATGAAAGAATCAAATTCATATTTCCACTCTTGCTCTTAATGGAATCTTATAAACAACACAGATTTTCACAAATGTCGTTGTAAGGATATTTTAAAATAAATAAAATCAAAAGATTTACCTTTTATTTTAAAACTTTGCGGAAAAACTTATCCTTACAATCCATATGAAAACTTGTTATTTATTCCTAAGCAAAATATCATAACTCCTATGAAGTAGCTCAAGAATCCGATCTTCAAACTATGCGATAGAAATCCATCTACGCGATCAGATTCAGCATATTCTTTCTTTAAGTTTCTTCACTTTTCTTTGATTCTTAAAACATCAATATGTGACCCAGTCACATCATGTATCAAGAATCTCATAAAAGAAATTTAGCAGAGTTAGATAGTGGACTTTACCTCAAGTAGAGTCAAACTTATTGACTTTAACATCCTTAGGTAAATTTGGCAGCTTCGCAACCAATGCCCCTTTCTTTGGCAATATAAACATATGGACCCTTTGGTAATGGGACTATCTCATACTTAGCTTTTCTCTTTACCATTTGGTCAACCGAGTTGACTATGGCCAATCCCTTTCCATTGGGAAGAGAATGTTTTTTCTGGATTTCCAGTGTCATCATTGTCAATGTCCATAAAGTTTTTAGGAAGTTGATTTTAGCAAATAGATAAGATCATTAAGGGTCTTGTCATAGTCTGTTTCATAGGTGTTCCAAAAGAACTCACTATGTGACTTAGAAAGTAGTTGAGCCACCAACTTTCTCAAGACTTTGACACCCAACTCTCCCGGCTTGTCAATATGTGACTACATCTCCAAGATGTGATCACACATAGACATTTGCTTGTCAATAGGGCTTTAGTGACCTTAAACTTTTTAGGAACTTGTGGGTTAGGGAGAATAATTGGAGGAGGTGAAAGAAGTATGATTTCCATGGGACATCATCTTCATTTAGGAAAGCTTGTTTCAAGAGATTTGGGAAGATCATAAATGTCTAAACCAGACATCTTTTGCCAGATATTCAAGATAGTTGATTTAAAGTCCTTAATATAACACCCAATATGAAATATTAAGGCTAGGACCCAACACAATACTTTTATAACTTGGAAGAGGGATGTCGTAATCCATGCTATAAAATATTTCAAGGTAGGCGAATGACGATTCACCAATTTCCACCATGAAAACGAAATATATATTATTAGGTTTTAGTTGGTTTTTGAAACTCCTAGATCTTTGAGATTCATTGAACTGTTCAATGGCATGTTTCAATCTCGAGTGTGCCCTTCAGGTTTTGTGACTGGGATGCCGAGGATCACAAAACAAGGTGTGAAGTAACCATGCAAATTACTTGGTACCCTTAAGTGTTTATTCCTCAATCGATGTGTCGATTAACCACACACGCTCCATCAATACTATGATAAACATTAAGTTACCATTTGCCTACCTTGTTAAATATGAGTTAGTGTATCAGTTAACCACGCACGCTCCACTAACTGAATTAAACAAAGTGCAAAGTGTAATTTCATGGATTAGCACCTTATTCAATTTTTCCTAAGTAACTAAGATTGGGTATTTATAAAAGGTTTAGTTACTTAGTATTTATCATTAATACGTTTAATGAAGGGAGAATTATAGTCCTTGTCCTACCCGTTCGGCTAACGACCCTCCACCGGTCAAGGAAGCGGTGGTGAGAGTGGACACCCATTAAACTGCCATTTTATAGGCAGTAACCTTATACCCCCATTATAGACCGGCTTCGTGAATGAGGCCTACTAACGGTAAGACTGACTTTGTTCTTATACATATATATAAGTATTAACTATCAATATTATAATAGTATAAGGGTATATTTTAAACATTTAAAATACTTGGTGCTTTAATCTATTAATTAAATTATATGCTTAATTTAATTAAACTTAAACCATGTCTTTATGGAATTATTAACTCTTTTAATTAGACACTTTAATTAATTTAATGAAGCCCATAAAGTTTGAACTTTAACTTTTAAAATTCTTGGGTTTGGAATTAAAGTGTAAATAGGGTTTGACTTTACAAATTCCAAAACTTGAGGACAAGTTTTGAACAATTCAAAAAACTTATGGTTTCCATAATTTATGAATTTTAAAGTGGTTTAATGGAAAAACCCCTTCAAGTTCCATAACTTGTAGACAAGTTATGGAAGACTTTAAGAGCATTAAAAAATGTGACTCTTCATTTTTTCATAACTTATGGAAATTTTATGAGTTTTAAAATTCATAAATGTGACTTTTCATGTAACTTGAGGACAAGTTACAAAAACACATATTATGAACAACTTCAAGATTAATTTGGATTAAAAACAACTATCTCATAATTTTTCCTATTGATCTAAACAAACTCATAAACATGAACATTCATAATCAACATTTTTCAAGCATCATATAAACATGTATAAAACTTGAAATTTTGATTATTATCCTTTATTTGGATGAGAATAAACATTACCATAGTATCAAAAAAACAAATTTTATGAACAAAAACACTTTGCGGTAATGATTCTAATCCAAAACAGGCTAAAAAACTCGAAGATAAGCTGTCAGGGGGTCCAACTCGTCGAGTGCATGAACCAACTCGACAAGTTGGATGAATTTGTTCATGGACTCATCGAGTCCATCACTAGACTCGTCGAGTCCATCACTGGACTCGTCGAATCTGCTGCCCCGACAGCAAAAAATTTGATTTTTTCAGTTTTTTCCAGCAACTTGCATCAAGTATAATTGAAAACAACCCATGGCGCTGATACCACTGTTGGGTTTTGGTATACTACAACATCCTATGGTGCACATACAACCCTAAATACCTTGGATCTATGTTTTCACTAATTATACATGCAAATGGTTTCCAAGGTATTAATCTTACAACTAGCATGCATTTAACATAAAAATATAATATACTAGTTAGCATGACATACCTTTTAATGGAGCTTGAATTCTTGGTGTATTTGGCCTTAAAGAGCTTAGCCCCAATAGTGTGGAAGCCTCAAATGGAATCACAACACACCATGGACAAAGGATGAACTTGAGAGAGAATTCCATGCACACAAAAGACACCATGAACTCTAAAAAGATACAAGTGGCGATTTTGGGAAATGAAGTATCTATTTATATGTGGGATTTCTAGGGTCATGGATATAACCCAAATCCATACCCATGGGTTTTATGATCCATGGTTCATGTGGCCCAACTCTTTATGTATCCATACATAAACTTGGTCCAACATGGATCATAAGCCCAACACATATAAATATAACTAAATATCATAATTAGTCCCCATAGATTTAATTAGTCTCTTTCGACCACTAAATTAATACCAAATTAATTCTTGATCAATACTAATTAAAACATATGATTTCATATTAATATATTATTACTTATAATATATTAATAAACCATAAATAACCTTCTCTCAAAAGTCCATCCTAACAAATTGTCCTGATGATATGCAACCCAAATGGACCATGCTACTCTCGGGTCGAATACATACCAATAATAGTTATGGGCTTAGACACCTAATCCAACATCAGGTTGGCGTTCTGATCATGAATCGAATTCAGCTTGGGTGTTCGGTCGAGTGTGTTCTCAACTTTGTGTGCGATTTGACTTGATAGATTAAATGTAAGGCATTAGGCTACGGTTGTGTTAGGGGGAAAGTGTTGTAAGATTGTGGGGGAGCCGTAGCATTCACTACTAGTATATTAGGGAAAAAGTGTTGTAAGACTGTGGGGGAGCCATAGCATTCACTAATGGTCAGTAAGGGTGAAAGTGTTATAAGACTACAGGCGAGCTGTAGCATTCACTAGTAGTCAGATAGTATGGGAAGTGTTGTAACACTACGGGGTAGCCGTAGCATTCACAAGCGGTCAGATAGTGTAAAAAGTGTTGTAAGACTGCGGGGTAGCCGTAGCATTCACAAGCGGCCAGATAGTGTGAAAAGTGTTGTAAGACTGTGGGGTATCCATAGCATTCACAAGCGGTCAGATAGTGTGAAAAGTGTTGTAATACAGGGGGTAGACGTAGCATTCACAGGCAGTCAGATAGTGTGTAAAGTGTTGGATTAGTGGCTAAGCCTGTAACCATATTTGGTAAGTACTTGACCCGGTAGTGCATGGTCCTTTTGGGTTGCCTTCACCAAAGCAACATAATAGGATGGCTTATGAATAAAGAGGTTATTGTGATTTATTAATATATTATATTATTAATATATTAAAAGTGAAATCATATGGTTTAATTAATATTAGACAAAAATTAATTAAGAATTAATTCAGTGGCTAAAAGAGATTAATTAAATAAAGGGGACTGGAACTGTCAATTGTATGATAGTTGATTTGGGCTGAGAATCCTTTGGAATTAAGGGGTGGACAAAATTAGAGTGGGAGCCCATCTAATTTTCGTCCAAGGCCTTATTTTGGAAGGTTCTTTGGACTACTTAAGGCCTAAGCTAACCAATTAGGGTTTTGACTGAAACCCTAGCAGCACAAGTATAAATAGACCCCTTAGGGTTCAGAAATCTGCTAACCCTATTCCTAAGAGTACTAGATCCGAATTCTATAGCCTCCAACCTCTGTCCAAGATCATCCTCTTGCTTGTGGTGTTTGTAAGCCATTAGAGGAGTAACATTTGTGACTCTAAGCTCCAAGGACAAGAATATTCAAGCTTTGAAGAAGAGGTAATTATCTAGATCTGTTTTACTATGTTAATTTCGAATTATATACACTAGATCTAGGGTTTGTAAGTCTTGGATGAATTGCATGTACAATAGAGAAACCTAGATCCAAGCATTGGGGTTTGCATGAGCACATAGGATGTTCTTTTGGCTCAAACCCATCAGTGGTATCAGAGCTTAGTTTGGTTTCTATTAAATTGATGCCTTGTATGTTCATTCATGCTTTAAAATTCGATTTTCGCCTTTCTGACTGATTAACTCGACGAGTTGGATGAACTCGACAAGTTCCAACGAGAACTCGACGAGTTTCGCTGTCAGGCAGAGAGATTTTCGGGATTTCTTGCTGTTTTGCTTAAGTATAATTGCCAAAATCGTTTTTGACTAATAAAATCTGAATTTTATTACTGTTATATGTTTATCCTTTCCAAAACAAGAGATAATTTCCAATTGTTTGAATAATAAATTCTTTATATGATAATATTTGATTATTTAAATTAATTGTTGAATTATCTTGTAAATAAAAATTGATTAGGTCAAATTTAGATAATCATTAAATTAATTGTTTAATTTAAATTATTTGCTATTTGATCCTTTGTGTTTTGAAAAGTTCAAAACTTGTCCTCAAGTTTTGAAATTTAAATTTTTGATTAAAAGTTTAATTTAAACTATTTAAATTTCAAACCCTAATATTTTACAAGTTTAAAATTCAACCTTATACTTTATAATATTTTAACATTAATATATATATATATATATATATATATATATATATATATATATATATATATAACTTAAATGCTAGTCTTACCGTTAGTAGGCCTCATTCACGAAGCCATTCTATAAGGGGGTATAAGGTTATGGCCTATAAAATGGTTGTTTAATGGGTGTCCACTCTCACCCATCGCTTCCTTGATTGGTGGAGGGTCGATAGCCAAACGGGTAGGATAGGGCAAACATTTCCTCATTAAAAGTATAATGAATCTATATAAAGTAACTAAATGTTTTTTTACAAAATTCCCTATCTTAGTTACTTTAGGCAAAAGTGAATTGATGCAATTCCATGAAATTACACTTTGTACTTTTGCTAAGACGTTAGTTGTGACTCATTGTTTGTCATAGTTTGATGGAGCATGTGTGGTTTACCGGTACATCGAATAGGTGACTGTAACAATGAGGGCACCATGTATACTTGCATGGTTATTCACACCCGCTTTGTGATCCTCGACATCCCCATCACAAACTAGAAGGGAATATCAAGATTTAAACATGTCATTGAAAAGTTCGGTGAATCTCAAAAGATCTAGGAGTTTTCAATACATTTAAACCTTAATCTCTTTTTCGTTTTTCATGGTGGAGAATTAGTGAATTGTCATTCACTTACCTTCAAGTTATTTACTTATTATATTACGGCATTGCTTTTCTAATTTGTAAATAATGTTGTTGGATCTTAGCCCTAATTTCTCATTTGGGTGTTTAATTAGGGATTCATTTCTAATCAAACTTTGTTCTTTTCCTTTTCAGATGTCGAAGGTAAACAGCAATGCTTCCAGCTCGAATTCCTCCGGCTCATTCTCACTCATGAACTTGTGTGGGAGAGTGATCTTTGACGGGTCCAATTTCAATGATTGGATCCACAACATCCGAATGGTCACTCCTTACGAGGACAAAGAGTATGTCCCCGATAAGAAGCTGAAGGAAATCAATGTCAACATTGCCTCTGCTGAAGAGATCGCGGCCTTTAAGGCCCATGAGCGTGATGCTACTAAAATCCATTGCATCATGCTAGCGAATATGATTGCAGAACTCCAAAAGTTCTATGAAGACATGTATCCCTATGAAATGCATCAAGACTAGTTGGACCGGTACCACCAAAGCGCTAGGCAGGAAAGGTACGAGATCATCACTTCAATGATCACTACCAGAATGGGTAATGGAGAGTCCCTTACCGCTCATCTGCAATAGATGCAGAGATATGTTGATCACCTGCTAAAGTTGAATGTTAACTTTGATGAAGAGCTGGAAATCGACATCATCCTTCACTCATTGCCTCCCTGCTACAACTAGTTCCGCATGACCTACCACATGAATAAGGAAAAGGTCACTTTGAGCAAGCCGTCTTTCGCAGGTATTTACATGAATAAGGAAAAGGTCACTTCGTGTTTCTCATGTCATTAAAGAATGTTTCAAAATTTGAAACACTAGTAAGCAAAATACGTTCCAGGTGCGATTCCTCGGTGTGTACCTATTAGTAAAGTTTTTAGATCGAACAGATCCATTACGTGTTTACTAAGATGCTTTTTTTTGGTAAGTAAATCTCCATACTTAAAAATAGTATATGGAGTTTTGTACGTGCATAAAGCCCCTTTTTGTGTGGTCCTTAAGTCTCTAATGTTTCCATAAAATCCTATATTTTCCATAAAGTGTGTTATAGCTTTTATTAAACCAAGGACGAAATATGTAAGTATAAGCACCATACTTAATTTACAAGTGTGTAGTTTTGCTATTAAGAAAACTAGTTTGTAAATGTCCTCACTTTGCCAGTGATGACACTTAACCTGGTAGATTCTGTATTTTCAAAAAGATAGTTTGTAGCCTTTAATGTACTAACACTCTACTTATGTAATTAAATTCCCATTCTTAAAATAGTATACATGGTTTTGAATGTGCGTAAAACTCCTTTTGGTGTGTGTATGTATGTGTGTGTGTGTGGTTCTTAAGTCTCTAATGTTTCCAGAAAATCCTATATTTTCCATAAAGTGTGTTATAGCCTTTATTGATCCAAGGCCGAAATATGTAAGTATAAGCACCATACTTAATTTACAAGTGTGTAGTTTTGCTATTAAGAAAACTAGTTTGAAGATGTCCTCACTTTGCTAGTGATGACGCTTAACCTGGTAGATTCTGTATTTTCAAAAAGATAGTTTGTAGCCTTTAGTGTATTAAGACTCCACTTATGTAAGTAAATTCCTGTTCTTAAAATAGTATACATAGTTTTAAATTTGCATAAAACTCCTTTTGGTGTGTGTATGTATGTGTGTGTGTGTGTGGTTCTTAAGTCTCCGTAAACTTTATGTTTTGTTAATACCCCATGTGAGTCGTTATAACCATGTTAAAACTCGAAGACCTCGTATTCTACGTTCTTCATGCGTCGGAATTGTTATGACACTTGTCACCACAAACCTGCCGGTCTAGCTGTTGCAAGCAGCTTAGGTGCGGGTTTGTCAAACCCAATATAGATCTATACACAACTATCACGCTCTCCCTACAAGAGATTCTGATTATAACTACAGGAATTTTGTGTGGTACTTAGGAGTACCCCAAAGGAGAATACCTCACAAATTTATTCATTAACAAGTTTACGTATTAAGCAACCAAAATCTCTTTTTGTATGTAAAAGTATGTGTTTTCCTTTTTGTGTAGGTGAATGTGACTAACAAACTATACATATTATAGTTTAACATCAATGTTTTATTATGATGTAAAACATTTATAGTTATGATTTTTATTCCTTAGTGAAATAAAATGGCAATAAAATACGAAGTATACTTAACCCTAGTATTACGTAATTTGCTCGACATGTTACAAAGTGTGAATAACTCTTAAACTTGTATTTGGTAATTTTACTCTCTATTATCCCTATTTTAGAATATGTATAGAAAAATCATCGTAAGTCGAAAACTGAGTCCCTAAACTCTAAGAGTTTGGAAAGAGAGTCTACTATGTTCATAAAAATTCTTATAATTTTTGGTGGTCTCAAACCAGTGTGAAAACGTTCATTTTAACATACAGGTCCGAATACGTTGGTGTAGTGACAGGCAGTTTTGTAAAAATCACTATAAATTGTAGAAAAATCGTATGGAGATGTGTAAGTATTCATTTTAAATTTATAAACCTGAACTATTTGCATATTAAACATTTTTGAAAAATATTAAGTTTAAGTTGGGTAAAACAGTTCGTGAACAGGTCACAATTTTTCTGTTGTAAGCTGTCAAGATAAGTTTCAAATATGTTTTGGTGTTTTAACTTGTATTCCCCCCTGAAAACTAAAGAAAAATGGAAAATGTAGGGGTATGAACTCACCTTGAGTAGTTTATTAAAGAACGGAAGGTCGAAGACGAGGAGTATCAAGTCAAGAACACTTGATGAACACGTGAAAGCTTGGATGATCCTAAGAACAACTCTTTGGTGTTAAAATGTGTGTAGATGACTCAAGGATGTTATGAAAACATGGAATAACACTTTAGTTTAGATGGAATAATTACCAAAAGTGAAGTAGTAGCTCAAGAACACTAGCACAAAGTGGTGCGAAGTAGAGAGAAAAGGGCTTTCTTGAGGTGGTTTGAGAAGTGTGTAAGTGAAGGATTGATCAAAGTGAACAAAGAAATCCTCCAGGGATTTCTTTATATAGAGGTTGTTGGAGCAAGTGGAAAGGTTTAAGGGATGTTTACCTTGGTTTGCGTGATGTGGATAAGGTTGGGCTAATGAGATGATGACACATGGAAGGCAAGTGGGCACACTTGACCCACTTGTGGGGTAAATATCCTCTTAATATAAAATAATGATTTTTAATTAATAAATCCTTGAGAAATAAATAAAATATGAGTTATGGGGGTTAAAAATGGTAAAAATATGAATTTGGTGAAAAAATCCCGTCAAAAACGGGCTTAGGAAGCGAAAGTAGTCGAAAACCGGACAATATGGACCGAACCTGCGAGGTTCGGCTCTTAGAAGGCGAGAACCGAGAGTGGGAGAATGAGGGACCGAAGGTGCGAAGCTTCTGGCCCGAAGGTGAAGGAAGCGAAGGTGGGTCTCGGACCCGAAGGCTGGTCTCGGTCCTGCTGACTTCGGTCTCGGCTCAGAAGCTAGGTTCGGTTCAGAAGGGTAGTTTCGATTCCTAAGGGAGGTTTGACCCTTAAGAGGGTTCGGTTCTAAGAGGCTGTTTTTCAAGTTTTCTTCCCGTTTTGAGTGATTTTTGGCCAAGTTAAGGGTCGGGATGACCCGAATGACTATAAAAAGTTTGAGAGATATTTTGGGAGAGATTTCACATATTTGGAGAGATTTGGGAGAGATTTGACATACTTGGAGAGATTTGGGAGAGCTTTCATTTTAGCCATTATTATTGTATCACCTCACTATGCAAGGTTTGTGGACTCCGTTATACTTCGTTTATGATTATTTTAAGTCCCCAAAAGGGTCCATAGTCGTTTTTTGATACGTTTAACTCCCTTCTTAGGGTTTCACATTGATAAACACATAGATTTACCGAGACACTCAAATTCTTGACATACAAATGTACGTTTTCATAGAATAACTTTTAATCATACAAGTATTATACAAGATTGACCCGTTTGACTTGTTGACTTGACTTTGACTTTTTGATTTTGACTTTGACTTGACTTTGACGGTTGTCACAAATTCCACGACTACCTCAAGGAATGCGGAATCGTTTTGCAATTAACGCCACCTAGGACACTGCAGTTGAATGGTGTGGTTGAGAGGCGTAATCGAACCTACCTAGACATGGTTCATTCCATGATGAGTCATGCTTCACTATCTATCGCATTCTGGGGGTTTGCCTTAGAGACTACCGCACATATGCTTAACTTAGTCCCTACGAAGAAGGTTGCCAAAACACCTCACGAGATGTGGACAGGGAAAGCTCCCTCGTTAGCACATATCAAGGTTTAGGGTTGCGAGGCTTTCGTATGACGAGAGACTCACGACAAACTTGAACCTCATAGTGACCGGTGTATTTTCATCGGCTACCTGCAGAAGTCCTTTGGATATCTCTTCTATAGACCGAGTGACAATGTTGTTTTTGTTGCGAGGAGAGGGGTTTTCCGAGAGCGAGAACTCACAAGTCAAGGGGACAGTGGGAGGCAAATTGATCTTGAAGAGATTCAAGAGTCGAGCGATAAAGGAACCTCTAACGCTAGCACTCAACCCGAGGAGGAAACTTCGGTTGAACCGATTGACGAGTCCTTACCTCATAGATGTTCCAAAAGAGTTAGGGTTCAACCCCAGTTTTATAGTTTTCATATTACTATAGAAGGGGATACATTCATTAGTGATAGTACACTAGTGAATTTGGACGAACCTAATAGCTATAAGGAAGCCATGGCAGGCCTGGAGTCTGGGAAGTGGAAAGAGGCGATGGACAGCGAGATTCAGTCCATGTATGACAACCAAGTTTGGAATTTGGTTGACAATATACCAGGTCGTAAGACGGTCGGGTGTAAATGGATCTTCAAGAAGAAGACCGACATGGATGGGAATGTGTACACGTATAAGGTGCGATTGATCGCGAAGGGTTTCACTCAAACTCCCGTAGTTGACTATGATGAAACCTCGTCACTAGTTGCAAAGATAAAGTCGATTAGGGTAATGATGACCATTGCTGCATTTCATGACTATGAAATATGGCAGATGGATGTCAAAACTGCTTTCCTTAATGGAAAGTTGGCTGAGGATGTTTACATGGCTCAGCCAAAGGGTTTTGTCAATGTGAAGCATCCTGATAGAGTGTGCAAGCTTAAGAAGTCCATTTATGGACTGAAACAAGTGTCTCGCAGATGAAATCTTTGTTTCGATGAGAAAGTCAAAGACTTTGGTTTTCTACGAAGCGAGGATGAATCATGTGTATATGTCAAAGCCAGTGGGAGTATAGTAAGCTTCCTTGTATTGTATGTCGATGACATACTACTCATAGGAAATGACATCTCGACACTGCAGGAAGTTAAGTCCTGGCTCGGGAAGTTCTTCGCTATGAAGGACCTCGGAGAGGCTGCCTATATTCTAGGAATAAGGATAGTCAGAAATAGAAGTAAGAGACTAATAGGACTTAGTCATAATACTTACTTGGACAAGGTACTAAAACGTTTTAGTATGGAGAATTCAAAGAAGGGAGAGTTACCAATCCAAAGTAATGCCAAGTTGACTAAGACTCAAAGTCCAAGTACCGAAGTCGAGATAGCAGAAATGAGCCGAGTACCATACGCTTTTGCAATTGGCTCGATTATGTATGCTATGATTTGTACTCACCCTGATGTGGCCTTCGCTTTGAGCATGGTCAGCAGATATCAAGGGAACCCTGGCAAAGCGCATTAGACCGCAGTCAAGAATATTCTTAAGTACCTTCGGAGGACCAAGGAATGGTTTCTAGTCCTAGGTGGGAGTGTTGACTTAAGAGTGTGCGGGTACAGTGACGCCATTTTTCAGACCGACAGGGACAACTACCATTCGCAATCGGGTTGGGTCTTTACCCTTAATGGAGGAGCAGTGACTTGGAAAAGTTCCAAGCAAGAGACCGTAGCTGATTCAACGTACAAATCAAAGTACATTGCAGCGAGCGAAGCATCAAAGGAGGCAATATGGTTAAAGAACTTCATTGGAGACCTTGGAGTTGTGTCGGCCATACAGGAGCCTATGGAATTTTTTTGTGATAATGAAGGAGCAGTTGCCTTGACCAAGGAACCGAGGGTTCATGGAAGATCTCGATATATCGACAGAAAATATCACTTTATTCGACATCAGGTGGAAGAGGGAATCCTCGTAGTGAAGAGGGTATCGTCAGAGGATAACCCAGCAGATCCGCTTACAAAGAGAATGAGTAGGGTTAAACACTTGCAGTACGCTAGGAGCATCGAGCTGAAGGACGATATTAGTTTAGATTAGATAGTTTAGAAATGTGTAATAGATAAATTGTAATTAACATTCAATGATTAAATAAATGGGTATTATTTATGAGTAATGTTATTGTCTTATGTTAATTGTTTACCTATTGTTTCATTTTACATGTTTTGACTTCCTGAATAATAAGAATTATTCGAGTGGTCCACAGTCGTTCATATGTTGGAAGTAGGTATGAATGAAGATTGTCATGAATTGGTGTGTAGATTGCCTAAAGTGTATTAGACATAGCAAAAGATTGCTACAACGTTCATGATTGCTTATGAACTTGATTTGAGCATTGGAATAAACCCACGCTTGCTGGAATCACTTCATGGAATTTATCACGAGTGATCGCAAGACGATAATATCATATGGTCTTATAACCTAGATATATGGTTTAATGTTTGCTAATTGGTTGTGCATTGGTAATGCGTAAACGCATCAGTAACTTGATGTTATAAAACGCATTGTTGTGTATGATTTGATTAATGGATAGTAAATGCATATAAGTCGAAGTTTATCCGTTCCTTTTATCCTATGAGGGTAAAATCAATATTAGGGCCCCTCGAAGATTTGTTTTGGCTTATGTGTCGGACCCGGTCAGGACTGAATTGATGTGTTCAATTAAGTTCTATGTCAAATGAATTTGAGATCGAGAAACAAACTGTTGGACAATAAGTATGACTATGTTCCATGTAATTGACCACACGATATCTAGAATAGAGGATTATACGATCCCTTATCTAAAGGACAGGTTACTGATAAGATTAGATTTCGACACCTTCTTTGAGAGCTACAATTGCTAATTGGATTGTATTTACATTTGTAGTTACTAGACTTATCCAAGTGGGAGACTGTTGGATTAATTTCTAAGCCCGTAACTATATTTGGTAAGTACTTGACCAGGTAGTGCATGGTCCTTTTGGGTTGCCTTCACCAAAGCAACATGATAGGATGGTTTATGAATAAAGAGGTTATTATGATTTATTAATATATTATATGATTAATATATTAAAAGAGAAATCATATGGTTTAATTAATATTAGACAATAATTAATTAAGAATTAATTCAGTGGCTAAAAGAGATTAATTAAATAAAGGGGACTGGAACTGTCAATTGTATGATAGTTGATTTGGGCTGAGAATCCTTTGGAATTAAGGGGTGGACAAAATTAGAGTGGGAGCCCATCTAATTTTTGTCCAAGGCCTTATTTTGGAAGGTTCTTTGGACTACTTAAGGCCTAAGCTAACCAATTAGGGTTTTGACTGAAACCCTAGCAGCACAAGTATAAATAGACCCCTTAGGGTTCAGAAATCGGCTAACCCTATTCCTAAGAGTACTAGAGCCGAATTCTATTGCCTCTAACCTCTCTCCAAGATCATCCTCTTGCTTGTGGTGTTTGTAAGCCATTAGAGGAGTAACATTTGTGACTCAAAGCTCCAAGGACAAGAATATTCAAGCTTTGAAGAAGAGGTTATCATCTATATCTATTTTACTATATTAATTTCGAATTATATGCACTAGATCTAGGGTTTGTAAGTCTTGGATGAATTGCATGTACAATAGAGAAACCTAGATCCAAGCATTAGGGTTTGCATGAGCACATAGGATGTTCTTTTGGCTCAAACCCATCAGAAAGTGTTGTAAGACTGCGGGGGTAGCAGTAGCATTCACAAGTGGTTAGATAGTGTGGAAAGTGTTGTAAGACTATGGGGAGCCATAGCATTCACAAGCATCCAAATAGTGTGGAAAGTGTAGAAAGATTGCAGGGTAGTCGTGGCATTCACGGATTCGTTCATATGACTTAGTCCAGGGTGGGCCAGTTTGCAAGGTTGTGAGTAGGTCACAATATAATTAGAATCAGAGATTGGTAGGTAGAAGGAGACCGGACATGATGTACAACTACAACTATTCTGATAGCATTCACCTTTTTGCATCGGATTCAGTGGCAACAGGTTGTCAGCCTATCATGATTGGATGGATCGAAGGAATAATGGATCCATGAGTGGAAATATAGTTAGAGTAGATTTCTGTAACTGAAGTTCTCTTTGGAAGTTGCATGGAGCGACTATGAGGTTGCTCTTTGACTCAGCAATCGGGTAGGAATCCGGTCTTATGGATAGCGGTAGTGGTTTGGGATTTTGCATAGAGTAGCTTGTGGATAGGAAGATGCTAAGTCACTTGCATTTGGATTAAATAATCTCAGATTAATTGATTTTACCCTATTATGCAGCTCTTGTTTGAGTCTAACTGTTGTAGGGATGAATCTTATACTCGAAGGATTATCTGAGCCTTCTGTTAAGTATAAGTGTTCTACAGTTGTTTCTGGTCAGTGACTTGGTTCTGTTGGTAGCATCGAGATAATCAGGGTGGAAGTGTGTGGTTGATCAGCTGTTCGGGGAGGTTTTGGAATGATAATATTTCAACATGGGTGGTTTGTCAGGAGGAAGACCATTATAGATTTAGATTCGAATGGGCAAAAGTGGTCTTGCGGGAGTTTAGGGTTTGCCTTCGGGACAGGATTTTGGCTTGGGTTTCAGTTATCTCGGGAAGATTGTCTTATGCGCTAAATCTTCAGTTGCATTCCTCATATTGTTGTTTTGATATGAGTGTTAACAAGGAGCAATTTCGAGGACGAAATCTACTTTAAGTGGGCGAGAGTTGTAATACTCGGTTTCAGATTTGCCTTGTTGCTTGGGGTTGCAGCCCAATCATCAGTTGTCATGGGGTTTAGGGCTTCGGGAAAGGAAGGATTTAGCCCATTTCGGATGTATTTTCCATGGTTTAAGTGATCCATGTATTCGATTTTGTCTTCAGAAGCCAAGGGTATGACTGTAAATTGATATCTCAGTCTATTATGGGTTTTAGGTTATGTTCGGAAGATTTTAAATGTTGGGGGTGTTGTTGGGAGCGTAGTGCTTCTTGCCACTTTTTGTGGAGATAAGATTCGTTGGAAACGGACCTTGGATGGGTGAGTTACGGCATTTTGAAGTTATTGACAGAATTGGCCCTCTGATGGAAAAGCTTGCAAATCAGTCCCCACACGTGCAAGGATGCATGTGCGTGTTTAGTTGGGTATGCCCAATGTAGAGATGGAAAAGTGGATGCGGGTTTGGGGAGATGTACGCCCAGTGTACATGAAGTATGCCCAGCGTACGCTCAGATTCCCTAAAACCCTAATTATTAGGGTTTGCACCATATATAAAGACCTTATGTCCGCCCCAACCTTCATCCTTTCAGCCTCCACTGTCCCTAAAGAGTAGAAATCTAACCCTAAGCCTCTTGTATGCCTTGTGAGCTATTTTGGTGCACATTTAGGGTGGTTTTTGGTGGTTTAGAAGAAGGAGTTAGAAGAAGGAGCAAGAACATGAAAAGATCTTGTAGATCAAGAAGTTTGGCATCTTTTCTGACTCACTAGAGGTATCAAGCTTTAACCTTGACCATTTCATGTTTAGATATAGTTTTTTGGGTGTTATTTGTGGCATTTTGGCCCCATAGTTGAGACTTTTTGTGTTCTGGTAGTTCCAGTCCATAAGAGTTGTCATTTTGAGCTCTTGGAAGCATTTAGAACCATAAAAAATGGGCCTTGATGGTTAAGCCACAACCATGCGAGTGTTAGATGGTCATAAAGAGTGTTTAAGGACTTAAATCATTTATGGTTTAAGACGTCTTAAAGGGCATGGATATATGTTTTGGACATTAGGACTTAATGGATTAAGTCGTAAAGGAATTTCTTAGGAGGCTGGTCAGTACATCGAGCATACCCCTAGTACATTGTGCCTACTGGGTCAACCTCCCCAAAGTTGGTTAAGGCTAGTGTACGTTGGGTGTACGTGCCATGTACGTCGCGCGTACGCATGCAGAGTGGTCAAAGGTGTTTTTGGGCCTGAGTAGGCTAGGCCTCATGAGCCATTATGGAGTAAGGCCGCTGGGCGTAGACCTAGGTTTGTATTGGGCCTTGGTGGGCCTAATGGTTTTGGGCTTTAGTGGGCTAAATGGGCTTGGACCTTTGGGTCATCAGAGAACTATTATTTGACAAGGGTGGTTGGGTTTTAGGGAAAGGCTCATGCAAGGGTTTGGGCCCAATTTGGAAAATTGGGCATTAGTGGGCTTTTTTGTGGATTTTGGATTTTTGGGCTTGTTTGGTTTTGGGTTTGGGCATTAGTTATGAATCTTGTTGGGCCAGGGGTAAGATGGTCAATTTACCACAAGTATGGATTATGGATCATAGGTTGGGACCAAATTGCTAATTGGGTGACATTTGGGTATTAATAGCTCGAGTAGTTGCCAGGGCAGCAGCTAAGGATTACGTGCAGTGAACTTCAGTAGTGTGAGGTGAGTTTCACTCCCTGTATGAGTGGGTTGAAGGCACCAATGTCGGCCCACTAGTAGTTGTTTATAGTAGAGATGATTGTCTTTGTGATAATTGTCTGGTATGTCTCGATCTGTAGAGATTTATATGCTTGTATGCTATGTTATTATGTGGTAGTGGTAGGAGGGGTGAAGTCGGCCCCTTAACCGGTTGAAATAAACCGGAGGGTAAGTCAGGCACCCAGATATGACTGACAGTATGTTTATGATATGATATTATGTGGTAGTGGTTGGGATGAAATAGACCCCGTAACCGGTTGAAATAAACCGGAGGGTAGGTCGGGCACCTAGGTATGCCTGACATGGGTAGGTCGGACACCCCGGTATGTCTGACATGGGTAGGTTGAGCACCCAGGTATGCTCAGTAGGGTAGGTCGGGCATCCAGATATGCTTGACAGTACGTTTATTCTATGGTATGTAGTATGATGGGGGAACTCACTAAGCTGTGTGCTTACGATTTTCAGTTTTGGTTTCAGGTACTTCTATTTCAAAAGGAAACGAGTTGGCATGATCGCATCGCATCACACTATGATTTCCGCATTATGATATCTTTGGGAGTTATACTCTGATATTACTTTTCTATGACATGTTTTCGGTTAACTGAAATACTGGTTTTTGATTATGAAATAAGCTAACACCGTTGATGTTTCATACGACTGGTTTGTATATTTACTTATTTAAAACTGAAATTTTTGGCTCTAAATTTTGGGATGTTACAGGAACCCAAGCCATCTTGGGCCTGATGAGAACTTTGATTTAGAAGAAAAATCAGGAAAAATCTTTATTTTATCAATCCAAAATGATTTTCTAATCAAACTATTATTCACCCCATTTCGATTTTAAAAACTTGAGTATTTGTATTAAAAAGATTTATTTCAACAAAAGAAGTTTTTCGATTAAAATTTGCTTTTCATTGTTTTGCCATCTTTTCCGAAAAATAGTTCCTCGTCTTCTTTTAATATTCATTTGTATGCTTCAACATTAGCATAATGTTTATTCAAATCTTTCTTTTGAATATACTTGTTTTTTTTAATGACGTGGATTTACTTTTTGAAAAATTGGATGAATTGACATTTTGATTAGAAGATATTTTCGCACCAACAAACTTTTTATTTTTTATTTTAGAATGAGAATCATTATTATCAATTTATCTTTACTTCCACAATTGTTTTCTCTTAATCAAATTCTTTTTATATCTTGCATTTATTTCTCTTCTTTTTGCTTTTAGTTCCTCAACAGATTTTTCAGATTTCACATTTTTGGAATTGCTTTTCATTCCATTCTCCTTTTGAATATAAGTTGGAACATATTTTTTCCACTTGGTCCAACTTCATTCTGTGAAGATTTCACATTATTCACTTGTTTCATTAAACATATTTCCCTTTGACTTTTTATGAATTCTTTAAAAATATCACGAAATCAAAAACGGTGTCACATAAATAAGTTAATTCATAATCAAAATAAGGAACGTGAATGTCAATACATTTAAGAATTAAGTGTACCTTATCAATTACCTTTTCACACTTTGTGACATGTTCCTTCACCGTCTTCACAGAAAAACATGCATCTGAGACAGTTCCTTCGTCTGCGAAGTAGCCTTGATTTTCTGAAGTAACGCTTTTGACCATGAAACATCTACCTCCTCTCTTCTTCTCATCCTTCAACGTAACGCCTGCATTTCTTCGGTAGGCATTAATAAAGATGATGTAATAATTAAGGTCAACAATTGTAACCTATTTGGTGTGATAAGGGAAAATTTTTGTGCATATTAGGTATTTTAGGCGTCACCACTAGTACAAAAATAGGCTTTCGTTACATGACAAATTATTGATTGTATGCATACCGACACACATTCATTTTCACTACATGTGTAGCCAAAGGTTGAGTGACATAAAGTACATTCGGTCACATTATCGAGTTAGTGGCCATACCCATTTAAAAAGAGTGGCGAAATGCATAAAATAAGAGACCAAATGGTTTCAAAAGTCATGAAAAAGTGTATTTTGAGTGACGTTAGTCCATCTAATTGCCACATGGATGTGATGTTGGTGTAGTCTTCTGTATATTTAGTGACACAACCATTGGTTTTTTTGGGGGATTTCCTCACTTAAAATTAAGCAACGAGTTGCCTAAGGTGTTAACAAGTGTTGCAAAATGTATTAATAATCTTAAAAAAAATGTATTTTGAATGACATTAGTCCATCTAATTACCACATGAATGTGATGTTTGTGTGGCCTTTAGTATATTTGGTGACACAATGATTGTTTTTTTTGGGTAGGGGGATTCCGTCACTTACAATTAAGCAATGAGTAGCCTCGGGTGTAAAAAAGAGTGGCCAATGTATTAATAATCTTGAAAAAGTGTATTTTGAGTGATGTTAGTCCATCTAATTGCCACATGAATATGATGTTTGTGTAGCCTTTTGTATATTTGGTGACACCACCATTGGTTTTTTG